>NC_059200.1:14005922-14325922 GCF_020615455.1 Coregonus clupeaformis | reverse complement strand
TTGACTGACAGACAGATTGACTGACAGATTGACTGACTGACTGACAGATTGACTGACTGACTGACTGACTGACAGAGATTGACTGACTGACAGATTGACTGACTGACTGACTGGCTGACTGACAGATTGACTGACTGACAGATTGACTGACTGACTGACAGATTGACTGACTGACAGATTGACTGACTGACTGACTGGCTGACTGACAGATTGACTGACTGACAGATTGACTGACTGACTGACATATTGACTGACTGACTGACAGATTGACTGACTGACAGATTGACTGACTGACTGACAGATTGACTGACTGACTGACAGATTGACTGACTGACTGACAGATTGACTGACACTGACTGGCTGACTGACTGACAGATTGACTGACATATTGACTGACTGGCTGACAGATTGACTGACTGACTGACTGGCTGACTGACTGACATATTGACTGACATATTGACTGGCGGACTGACTGATTGACTGGCTGACTGACTGAGAGATTGACTGACTGGCTGACTGACAGATTGACTGACTGACATATTGACTGACTGACTGACAGATTGACTGACTGAGATATTGACTGACTGAGAGATTGACTGACTGAGAGATTGACTGACTGACAGATTGACTGACTGACTGACAGATTAACTGACTGACTGACTGGCTGACTGACTGAGAGATTAACTGACTGAGTGGCTGAATGACTGACTGACAGATTGACTGACTGACAGATTGACTGACTGGCTGACTGACTGAGAGATTGACTGACTGGCTGACTGACTGAGAGATTGACTGACTGACAGATTGACTGACTGGCTGACTGACTGAGAGATTGACTGACTGACAGATTGACTGACTGACTGACTGGCTGACTGACTGAGAGATTAACTGACTGAGTGGCTGAATGACTGACTGACAGATTGACTGACTGACAGATTGACTGACTGACTGACAGCTTGACTGACTGACAGATTGACTGACTGACTGACAGCTTGACTGACTGACTGGCTGACTGACTGGCTGAGAGATTGACTGACTGGCTGACTGACTGAGAGATTGACTGACTGAGAGATTGACTGACTGACTGACAGATTGACTGACTGACTGAGAGATTGACTGACTGACAGATTGACTGACTGACTGGCTGACTGACAGATTGACTGACTGACTGACTGAGAGATTGACTGACTGACTGACAGATTAACTGACTGACTGACAGATTGACTGACAGATTGACTGACTGGCTGACTGACAGATTGACTGACTGAGAGATTGACTGACTGACTGACAGATTAACTGACTGACTGGCTGACTGACTGACTGACTGGCTGACTGACAGATTGACTGACTGACTGACAGATTGACTGACTGACTTACAGATTGACTGACTGACTGACTGTCAGATTGACTGACTGACAGATTGACTGACTGACTGACTGACAGACTGACTGACAGATTGACTGACTGACAGATTGACTGACTGATTTACAGATTGACTGTCTAACATATTGACTGACTGACAGATTGACTGACTGACAGATTGACTGACTGACAGATTAACTGACTGACTGGCTGACTGACTGAGTGATTGACTGACTGAGAGATTGACTGACTGATTTACAGATTGACTGTCTAACATATTGACTGACTGACAGATTGACTGACTGACAGATTGACTGACTGACAGATTAACTGACTGACTGGCTGACTGACTGACTGATTGGCTGACTGACTGACATATTGACTGACTGACTGACAGATTGACTGACTGACTGGCTGACTGATTTACAGATTGACTGACTGACTGACTGTCAGATTGACTGACTGACAGATTGACTGACTGACAGATTGACTGACTGGCTGACTGACTGAGTGATTGACTGACTGAGAGATTGACTGACTGACTTACAGATTGACTGACTGACTGACTGACAGACTGACTGACAGATTGACTGACTGACAGATTGACTGACTGACTGACTGACAGATTGACTGACTGGCTGTGAGCGTCTAGTTTGAGAAACAGATGCCTCACAGGTCCTCAACTGGCAGCTTCATTAAATAGTACCCGCAAAACACCAGTCTCAACGTCAACAGTGAAGAGGCGACTCCGGGATGCTGACCTTCTAGGCAGAGTTGCAAAGAAAAAGCCATATCTCAGACTGCCCATCTTAATTTTTTCTTTTTATTGACCAGTCTGAGATATGGCTTTTTCTTTGCAACTCTGCCTAGAAGGTCAGCATCCCGGAGTCACCTCTTCACTGTTGAGGTTGAGACTGGGGTTGACGTTGAGACGAGATCTTCAGTTTCTTGGCAATTTCTCGTATGGAATAGCCTTCATTTCTCAGAACGAGAATAGACTTACGAGTTTCAGAAGATAGTTATTTGTTTCTGCACATTTTGAGCCTGTAATCGAACCCACAATTGCTGATGCTCCAGATACTCAACTAGTCTCAAGAAGACCAGTTTTATTGCTTCTTTAATCAGCACAACAGTTTTCAGCTGTGCTAACATAATTGCAAAAGGGTTTTCTAATGATCAATTAGCCTTTTAAAATGATAAACTTGGATTAGCAAACACAACGTGCCATTGGAACACAGGACTGATGATTGCTGATAATGGGCCTCTGTACGCCTATGTAGATATTCCATTAAAAATCAGCCGTTTCCAGCTACAATAGCCATTTACAACATTAACAATGTCTACACTGTATTTCTGATCAATTTGATGTTATTGTAATGGACAAAAAAATTGCTTTTCTTTCGAAAACAAGGACATTTCTAAGTGACCCCAAACTTTTCAACGGTAGTGTATATAAGGCAATTTAGCAATTAGGATTTGTTATCTGTAATGGTAATGGTAAATTAGGCATTGTTGCTCACTGTTGGCTTATAGATAAATGTGTATATTTTTTTTTTTACAGTGCCCTTGTTCTAAAATTGTTATTTTTTTTATTAGAGTACTCAAAAAATTAATAATGCAAGTACTCGGACAGTCAAAAAAATCTAAAATGCCCATACACATGTTTTGAGATAGGGAATGTCCCGGGAAGTGCAGCCATGACACAGAGGTGGGGCCGTTCATTTAATTTGGAATTATCTTTTATTTTAATATTTACCACTGTCGCAGTTTAAATTGCATTTTTAAACAAATTGGAGCCTCATGTGTCATTAAGAGGCCCCCCGTAATTCACACTCTGTCTTTGGGTAAAGGGAGAGTGAAGCAGCCTCCCGTAATTCACACTCTGTCTTTGGGTAAAGGGAGAGTGAAGCAGCCTCCCGTCTTCAGGCGAACAAACTCATTCTAATATTTTTTATAATCCCTTCTGCCTCTCTTACTACGTTCTCTTTCCACATGGATCAGTACTGTAGCTTACTACGTTCTCTTTCCACATGGATCAGTACTGTAGCTTACTACGTTCTCTTTCCACATGGATCAGTACTGTAGCTTACTACGTTCTCTTTCCACATGGATCAGTACTGTAGCTTACTACGTTCTCTTTCCACATGGATCAGTACTGTAGCACTACGTTCTCTTTCCACATGGATCAGTACTGTAGCTTACTACGTTCTCTTTCCACATGGATCAGTACTGTAGCTTACTACGTTCTCTTTCCACATGGATCAGTACTGTAGCTTACTACGTTCTCTTTCCACATGGATCAGTACTGTAGCTTACTACGTTCTCTTTCCACATGGATCAGTACTGTAGCTTACTACGTTCTCTTTCCACATGGATCAGTACTGTAGCTTACTACGTTCTCTTTCCACATGGATCAGTACTGTAGCTTACTACGTTCTCTTTCCACATGGATCAGTACTGTAGCTTACTACGTTCTCTTTCCACATGGATCAGTACTGTAGCTACTACATTCTCTTTCCACATGGATCAGTACTGTAGCTTACTACGTTCTCTTTCCACATGGATCAGTACTGTAGCTTACTACGTTCTCTTTCCACATGGATCAGTACTGTAGCTTACTAAAACGACATCTAGGATTGTCTTCTCAACACCAATACAATTTGTCCAATACAAAAGCAACTAGACAGAGCTGTCTGTGCAACAGGTGATCACCAACACCAAGTATCAGTGAGAAGCAGCATTGTTCCAATGGAAACCGTCAGCTAGTGCTACGGTACTATACCTGAAAGGCATTGGTAGCATGTCAGTTTAGTCCTCAGTAAATATCAAAGAGAGGAGTGAGAGAGACAAAGAGAGGAGTGAGAGAAAGAGGGGGGAGGGAGAGAGAGGGAGAGAGAGAGAGAGAGAGAGAGAGAGAGAGAGAGAGAGAGAGAGAGAGAGAGAGAGAGAGAGAGAGAGAGAGAGAGAGAGAGAGAGAGAGAGAGAGAGAGGGAGAGAGAGAGAAAGAGAGAGGAGTGAGAGAGACAAAGAGAGGAGTGAGAGCGAGAGGGGGAAGGGGGGAGAGAGAGAGGGGGGAGGAAGAGAGAGAGACAAAGAGAGGAGTGAGAGAGACAAAGAGAGGAGTGAGAGAGAGAGGGGGAGGGAGAGAGAGGGGGAGGGAAGGAGAGACAAAGAGAGGAGTGAGAGAGACAAAGAGAGGAGTGAGAGAGAGAGGGGGAGGGAGGGAGAGAGGGGGGAGGGAGGGAGAGAGAGACAAAGAGAGGAGTGAGAGAGAGAGGGGAGGGAGGGAGAGGGGGGAGGGGGAGAGAGACAAAGAGAGGAGTGAGAGAGACAAAGAGAGGAGTGAGAGAGAGAGGGGGAGGGAGGGAGAGAGGAATGAGAGAGAGAGTGGGGAGGGAGAGAGAGAGAGAGTACAACAAGAGGCATGAGAGAGACAAAGAGAGGAGTGTGAGAGAGAGAGAGAGAGAGAGAGAGAGAGAGAGAGAGAGAGAGAGAGAGAGAGAGAGGGAGGGAGAGAAAGAGAGAGAGAGACAAAGAGAGGAGTGAGAGAGAGGGGGGAGTGAGAGAAAGAGAGGGAGGGAGGGAGGGAGAGAGAGAGAGACAAAGAGAGGAGTGAGAGAGAGGGGAGAGAGAGGGGGGGAGGGAGGGAGGGAGGAATGAGAGAGAGAGAGGGGGAGGGAGAGAGAGAGAGAGAGAGAGAGAGAGAGAGAGAGAGAGAGAGAGAGAGAGAGAGAGAGAGAGAGAGAGAGAGAGAGAGAGAGAGAGAGAGAGTCTAAGAATCAACTATTAAAGACTACCAGAACCCACTGGATTATCCAATTACATTGAATAAACTACAGGACAAAATAAAAACCCTCCAACCCAAAAAGGCCTGTGGTGTTGATGGTATCCTCAATGAAATTATCAAATAAACAGACCACAAATTCCAATTAGCTATACTTAAATTATTTAACATCATCCTTAGCTCTGGCATCTTCCCCAATATTTGGAACCAAGGACTGATCACCCCAATCCACAAAAGTGGAAACAAATTTGACCCCAATAACTACCGTGGGATATGCGTCAACAACAACCTTGGGAAAATCCTCTGCATTGTCATTAACAGCAGACTCGTACATTTCCTCAGTGAAAACAATGTACTGAGCAAATGTCAAATTAGCTTTTTACCAAATTACCGTACGACAGACCACGTATACACCCGGCACACCCTAATTGACAAATAAACAAAACAAAACAAAGGCAAAGTCTTCTCATGCTTTGTTGATTTCAAAAAAGCTTTTGACTCAATTTGGCATGAGGGTCTGATATACAAATTGATGGAAAGTGGTGCTGGGGGAAAAACATACGACATTATAAAATCCATGTACACACACAACAAGTGTGCGGTAAAAATTTGCAAAAAACACACACATTTCTTTCCACAGGGCCGTGGGGTGAGACAGGGATGCAGTTTAAGCCCCACACTCTTCAACATATAGAGCTCTGGAAAAAATTAAGAGACCACTGCACATTTTTCTTAAATCAGCTTCTCTACATGTATGACAGCCATTCCATTCCAGTGTCTGTTGAATTCCAACACAGGCACACCTCATTCTACTGAATTAGGTACTGATTAGGTGATCACCTGAACCAAATCTTATTTAACGAGGAAAAGTATAAAAACCACTGCTGTGGTCATCACTATCCTCTTGCAATAGGACCAGCTGGATGGCAAAAACTGTGCTAATAGTACCTCAAAAGTAATATTAATAAAAAAATAACTATTGACCATGCCAAAAGAGTTGAAAAGGAAAGTTTTGAGTGTGGAAAAGAAGGGTTCAATTCTGGCTTTACTGGCAGAGGGTTACAGTGAGCGTCAGGTTGCTTCCATCCTTAAAATTTCAAAGACGCCGGTTCATAAGGACAAGGTCAAGCAGCAGACATTGGGGACAACAAAGCTACAGACCGGCAGAGGGCGAAAACGACTCTCTACTGACCGGGATGACCGCCAACTCATTCGAATGTCACTCAACAACCGTAGGATGACATCAAGAAGCAAAGAAGAGCCAGGCTGAGGTTTGCAAAAGACCATAAGGATTGGACCGTAGAGGACTGGAGTAAGGTCATCTTCTCTGATGAGTCCAATTTTCAGCTTTGCCCAACACCTGGTCGTCTAATGGTTAGACGGAGACCTGGAGAGGCCTACAAGCCACAGTGTCTCGCACCCACTGTGAAAGTTGGTGGAGGATCGGTGATGATCTGGGGGTGCTTCAGCAAGGCTGGAATCGGGCAAATTTGTCTTTGTGAAGGACGCATGAATCAAGCCACGTACAAGGTTGTCCTGGAAGAAAACTTGCTTCCTTTTGCTCGGACATTGTTCCCCAACTCTGAGGATTGGTTTTTCCAGCAGGACAATGTGCCATGCCACACTGCCAGGTCAATCAAGGTGTGGATGGAGGACCACCAGATCAAGACCCTGTCATGGCCAGCCCAATCTCCAGACCTGAACCCCATTGAAAACTTCTGGAATGTGATCAAGAGGAAGATGGATGGTCACAAGCCATCAAACAAAGCCGAGCTGCTTGAATTTTTGCGCCAGGAGTGGCATAAAGTCACCCAACATCAATGTGAAAGACTGGTGGAGAGCATGCCAAGATGCATGAAAGCTGTGATTGAAAATCAGGGTTATTCCACCAAATATTGATTTCTGAACTCTTCCTAAGTTAAAACATTAGTATTGTGTTGTTTAAAAATTAACATTAACTTATTTTCTTTGCATTATTCGAGGTCTGACAACACTGCATATTTTTTGTTATTTTGACCAGTTGTCATTTTCTGCAAATAAATGCTCTAAATGAAAATATTTTTATTTGGAATTTGGGAGAAATGTTGTCAGTAGTTTATAGAATAAAACAAAAATGTTATTTTTACCCAAACACATACCTATAAATAGTAAAACCAGAGAAACTGATAATTTTGCAGTGGACTCTTAATTTTTTCCAGAGCTGTATATCAACGAATTGGCGAGGGCACGAGAACAGTCTGCAGCACCCGGCCTCACCCTACTAGAATCTGAAGTCAAATGTCTACTGTTTGCTGATGATCTGGTGCTTCTGTCCCCAACCAAGGAGGGCCTACAGCAGCACTTAGATATTCTGCACAGATTCTGTCAGACCTGGGCCCTGACAGTAAATCTCAGTAAGACAAAAATAATGGTGTTCCAAAAAAGGTCCAGTTGCCAGGACCACAAATACAAATTCCATCTAGATATTGTTGCCCTAGACCACACAAAAAACTATAGATACCTCGGCCTAAACATCAGCGCCACAGGTAACTTCCACAAAGCTGTGAACGATCTGAGAGACAAGGCAAGAAGGGCCTTCTATGCAATCAAAAGGAACATAAAATTCGACATACCAATTAGGATCTGGCTAAAAATACTTGAATCAGTTATAGAACCCATTGCCCTTTATGGTTGTGAGGTCTGGGGTCCGCTCACCAACCAAAAATTCACAAAATGGGACAAACACCAAATTGAGACTCTGCATGCAGAATTCTGCAAAAATATCCTCTGTGTACAACGTAAAACACCAAATAATGCATGCAGAGCAGAATAGGCCGATACCCGCTAATTATCAAAATCCAGAAAAGAGACGTTAAATTCTACAACCACCTAAAAGGAAGCGATTCCCAAACCTTCCATAACAAAGCCATCACCTACAGAGAGATGAACCTGGAGAAGAGTCCCCTCAGCCAGCTGGTCCTGGGGCTCTGTTCACAAACACAGACCCCACAGAGCCCCAGGACAGCAACACAATTAGACCCAACCAAATCATGAGAAAACAAAAAGATAATTACTTGACACATTGGAAAAAAAATTACAAAAAAACAGAGCAAACTAACTTAATACTCCTAACTTCCTGCCAAATGTATGACCATATTAGAGACACATATTTCCCTCAGATTACACAGACCCACAAAGAATTCAAAAACAAATCCATTTTGGATAAACTCCCATATATATTGGGTGAAATACCACAGTGTGCCATCACAGCAGCAATATTTGTGACCTGTTGCCACAAGAAAAGGGCAACCAGTGAAGAACAAACACCATTGTTGTCACGCCCTGGCTCTGGGGACAATGTTATGTTGAGCCAGGGTGTGTAATTCTATGTTTGATTTTCTATGTTGGGCTGAGTGACTCCCAATCAGAGGCAACGAGTGTCAGCTGGGTGTCTCTGATTGGGAGCCATATTTAACTGTCTGTCTTTCACTTTGTGTTTGTGGTTTCTTGTTCATTTCGGTTTGTGTTAAACTGTAGACGTCACGTTATCGTTTATTGTTTTGATCAGTAATAAAAGGATATGTTCACCTTCAACGCTGTGCCTTGGTCCTCATCTCTAACCAACGATCGTGACAGAAGAAACCACCATAACAGGACCAAGCAGCATGAAGAAGGGAGAGGATGGACTTGGGAGCAGTTGAGTAGGAGTCTCGACTGGGCCAAGCCAAGAGAAGAGGAGAGAGGTTGGAGTTTGGAGCAGTGGGGTGAGAGTCTGGCGAGAATGATGGAGGCCTGGCCCACGGGGAGGAGAGACCCCCCAGAAAATTTTTAGGGGGGCTCACAACGTCGGGGGCAGCAGGAGGCCGCTATGGAGCGGTCCAGCGGGGTTGCAGAGGAGGCCGCCAGGTTACGGGGGGCCACTGGTAGAAGAGGGGATGGAGGGTGTAGAGGCACGCAGAGGTACTGGCGTATGTTGCCAGTCCGGTCCGGCCCGTTCCAGATCCCGGTGTAGAGCCAGTGGTGTGTGTCCCCAGTACGGTCCGGTCTATTCCTGCTCCCCGCACCAAACCTACGGTGTGCGTCGACAGCCCAGCCCGGCCCGTTCCTGCGCTCCGCACCAAGTCTGTGGTGCGCGTCGCCAGCCCAGTCCGGCCCATCCAAGCTTCCCGCACCAAGCCAGTGGTGTGCGTCGTCCAGTCCGGCACGGCCCGTGCCTGCTCTCCCGCACCGAGTCTATGGTGCGTTTGCCGTCAGCCCTGTCCGGCCCGTTCCTGCTCTCCGCACCAAGTCTGTGGTGCGCGTCGCCAGCCCAGTCCGGCCCATCCAAGCTTCCGCACCAAGCCAGTGGTGTGCGTCGTCAGTCCGGCACGGCCCGTGCCTGCTCTCCGCACCAAGTCTATGGTGCGTTCGTCAGCCCTGTCCGGCCCGTTCCTGCTCTCCGCACCAAGTCTGTGGTGCGCGTCGCCAGCCCAGTCCGGCCCATCCAAGCTTCCCGCACCAAGCCAGTGGTGTGCGTGCGTCAGTCCGGCACGGCCCGTGCCTGCTCTCCGCACCAAGTCTATGGTGCGTTTCGTCAGCCCTGTCCGGCCCGTTCCTGCTCTCCGCACCAAGTCTGTGGTGCGCGTCGCCAGCCCAGTCCGGCCCATCCAAGCTTCCCGCACCAAGCCAGTGGTGTGCGTCGTCAGTCCGGCACGGCCCGTGCCTGCTCTCCGCACCAAGTCTATGGTGCGTTTGCGTCCAGCCCTGTCCGGCCCGTTCCTGCTCTCCGCACCAAGTCTGTGGTGCGCGTCGCCAGCCCGGTCCGGCCCGTCCAAGCTCCCCGCACCGGGTCAGTGGTGCGCGTCGTCCAGCCCGGTCCGGCTCATTCCTGCTCCCCGCACCAAGTCAGGGGTGCGCGTCGTCAGCCCGGTCCGCCCGTTCCTCCTCCACGCATCAAGCCAGGGGGTGTGCGTCGTTCAGTCCAGCACAACCCGTGCCTGGGTCATGTCCGAGCCGGATCCGCCGCCGAGGGCGGAGTGCCCACCCGGTCCCTCCCCTGGTGTGGTTGTTTGAGCGCGGCCGAGTCCGCGCCTTTGGGGGGTACTGTCACGCCCTGGCTCTGGGGACTATGTTATGTTGAGCCAGGGTGTGTAATTCTATGTTTGATTTTCTATGTTGGCCTGAGTGACTCCCAATCAGAGGCAACGAGTGTCAGCTGGGTGTCTCTGATTGGGAGCCATATTTAACTATCGGTCTTTCACTTTGTGTTTGTGGTTTCTTGTTCATTTCGGTTTGTGTTAAACTGTAGACGTCACGTTATCGTTTATTGTTTTGATCAGTAATAAAAGGATATGTTCACCTTCAACGCTGCGCCTTGGTCCTCATCTCTAACCAACGATCGTGACAATTGTAAATACAACCCATATTTATGTTGATTTATTTTCCCTTTTGTACTTTAACTATTTGCACATCATTATAACACTGTATATAGACATAATATGACATTTAAAATGTCTTTATTATTTTGGAACTTTTGTGAGTGTAACATTTACTGTTCATTTGTTACTGTTTATTTCACTTTTGTTTCTTGTCTATGTCAATTGATTTGGCAATGTTTCCCATGCCAATAATGCCCCTTAAATTGAATTGAGCGAGAGAGAGAGAGACTAGACCCAACCAAATCATGAGAAAACAAAAAGAGAATTACTTGACACATTGGAAAGAACAAACAAAAAAACAGAGCAAACTAGAATGCTATTTGGCCCTAAACAGAGAGTACACAGTGGCAGAATACTTGACCACTGTGACTGACCCAAACTTAAGGAAAGCTTTGACTATGTACAGACTCAGTGAGCATAGCCTTGCTATTGAGAAAGGCCGCCGTAGGCAGACCTGGCTCTCAAGAGAAGACAGGCTATGTGCACACTGCCCACAAAATGAGGTGGAAACTGAGCTGCACTTCCTAACCTCCTGCCAAATGTATGACCATATTAGAGACACATATTTCCCTCAGATTACAGCGATCCACAAAGAATTCGAAAACAAACCCAATTTTGATAAACTCCCCTTATCTACTGGGTGAAAAACCACAGTGTGCCATCACAGCTGCAAGATTTGTGACCTGTTGCCACAAGAAAAGGGCAACCAGTGAAGAACAAACACCATTGTAAATACAACCCATATTTATTTTTATTTATTTTCCCATTTGTACTTTAACTATTTGCACATTGTTACAACACTGTATATATACATAATATGACATTTGAAATGTCTTTATTCTTTTGAAACTTCTGAGTGTAATGTTTACTGTTAATATTTATTGTTTATTTCACTTTTGTTTACTATCTACTTCACTTGCTTTGGCAATGTTAACACACGTTTCCCATGCCAATAAAGCCCTTAAATTGAAATTGAATTGAAATTGAGAGAGAGAGGGGGGGAGACAAGAGACGTGAGAGAGACAAAGAGGTGAGTGAGAGAGACAGAGAGAGAGAGAGAGAGAGAGAGAGAGACAAAGAGAGGAGTGAGAGAGAGAGAGAGAGAGAGAGAGAGAGAGAGAGTGAGAGAGAGAGAGAGAGAGAGAGAGAGCGGAATGGGAGGAGAGATAAAAGAGAGGGAGGGTAGGGAGAGAGGGATGTTGTGTGTGTTGAAGACAGATTGACGGAGGAGAGAGAACAGAGATCATACACTGGGGGGAGTGCCCTGTAAGGTACGTCCTTTGTACCTTTAGATACAGGTACATAATTGTACCCCAGTTCATACCTCAGATAGCACCTTTCCTACAGTTCACAGGTACAAAAGCTTTTAGAAAAGGTACATTTTGCCTTTACAGGGAACTACCACAGTTGTCCTCTGTAGCTCAGCTGGTAGAGCACGGCGCTTGTAACGCCAAGGTAGTGGGTTCGATCCCCGGGACCACCCATACACAAAAATGTATGCACGCATGACTGTAAGTCGCTTTGGATAAAAGCGTCTGCTAAATGGCATACTATTATTACAAAGCAAAAAAAAATCTTGACAGTGGCAAAAATGTACAGTAACTTTACCATAGACCACTTAAACTGGTAGAACACTTCCACTCACGGGTGGCCAAAAATCATTGATGGAAACCGTGTCTCTGATTTTCAAGCAGATTTAAGTTTCAGGACTGAGACTGGACCGTTCCGGAACACTCAACACCTCCTGGAAAGTTCTGGTGTGTCTGGCAATACAATGTGTGTAATTGTCCCGCTGAAAAATAAAACTCTATCCCAGGGTTAGATTTTTTTCAAATGTTTTACTTTCATATTTATTTTGATCCTGACAAACTTCCCAGTCCCTGCAGTGACAAGCATACCCATAACATGATGCTGCCACCACAATACTTTAAAATACAGACGTTTCACTCTGTGACGTGTTGAGCGATCCTGACTGGTCCAATCACAGTCCTGTCTGAAATTAGCTTGAAATTCAGAGACATGGTTTGAATATTCTATTAATTTGGAAAATGTTCTATAATTTTATTTCACTTTGAAAATGTGAAGTAGGTTGTGTAGATCGGTAGGAAAAATATATAATTTTATCTCTTTTAAGATTAAATTTTTAGGCAGCAAAATGTGAAAACTGTGCAAGGCGTGTGTAGATATGCACTAGGCACTGTACACAAATAAATTTACGACAAACAAGCTGCATTCAGTGGAAACACAAAACCATGTTGCCTTGCTGACAGTAGGGAGGGAGGGAGGGAGGGAGGGAGGGAGGGAGGGAGGGAGGGAGGGAGAGGAAAACAGGGGCATGGTGGGGGAACAGAGGGACAGGGAGGGAGGCTCTAAGGTCCAAATGGCACCCTATTCCCTACAAAGTGCACTACTTTTGACCAGAGGCAGGGAGAGGCTGGTAAGCTAGGAGACCGGGCAGGGAAAGGCAGGGAGGTCAGCTAGCTCCAGTGTCTGTGATATCTATTATTGATGCTGCTAGCTGGACTGGCCCCTTAGTCAGTAACCTGACACCACTGGCCAAACAAAGGCAGACATACACGTCAAACTGGAAAGACGAGCCTCAGCCCAGTCAGGCCTGCTCAGTACAGTTTACCCACCATGCAAGACAAGTGGTTGGGTTTTCACAGCGTGTATTTATTTCCTATGTGTGTGTATGCGTGGGGTTATGGAGGGTGGGGGGGGGGGGGGTAGGATGGGAGAAATATTCCATGAAAATAAGGTAAGTGTTCATCCCCAATCCCGTAGTATGAGGACAGAGAAGAGGAAGATGAGTCCTATACAGAGATATTAGACAGATTAGAGGAAGATGAGCCACATCAGCTAGCTTTAACATGGAGCCACATCAGCTAGCTTTAACATGGAGCCACATCAGCTAGCTTTAACATGGAGCCACATCAGCTAGCTTTAACATGGAGCCACATCAGCTCGCTTTAACATGGAGCCACATCAGCTAGCTTTAACATGGAGCCACATCAGCTAGCTTTAACATGGAGCCACATCAGCTAGCTTTAACATGGAGCCACATCAGATAGCTTTAACATGGAGCCACATCAGCTAGCTTTAACATGGAGCCACATCAGCTAGCTTTAACATGAAGCCACATCAGCTAGCTTTAACATGGAGCCACATCAGCTAGCTTGAAGGAGCTTTGGAATCCCAATGACAAGTCTATGTATGTTAACCATAACCCTAACCCTATTTTTTATTTTATTTTATTTCACCTTTATTTAACCAGGTAAGCCAGTTGAGAACAAGTTCTCATTTACAACTGCGACCTGGCCAAGATAAAGCAAAGCAGTGCGATAAAAACAACAACACAGAGTTACATATGGGGTAAAACAAAACAAAGTCAAAAATACAACAAATTTTTTATATATATATATATATATATATATACAGTGTGTGCAAATGTAGCAAGTTATGGAGGTAAGGCAATAAATAGGCTATAGTGCAGAATAATTACAATTAGTATTAACACTGGAATGATAGATGTGCAAGAGATGATGTGCAAATAGAGATACTGGGGTACAAATGAGCAAAATAAATAAAAATATAGGGATGAGGTAGTTGGGTGGGCTAATTACAAATGGGCTGTGTTCAGGTGCAGTGATCGGTAAGGTGCTCTGACAACTGATGCTTAAAGTTAGTGAGGGAGATAAGTGTCTCCAGCTTCAGAGATTTTTGCAAATTTGTATTAACCCTAACCCATAAAGCACAAACAGATCCAACAAGCGTCTGCTGTCTGTCGTATCGTAACCAAGGTCAAGATGAAGGCTCAGGGGAGTAGTACAATGGTGCATCCCAAAGGGCACCCTATTCCCTGTGCAGTGCACTACTTTAGACCATGGCCTTGGGGTGCCCTTTGAGACGGAGTACTAGGTGTGTGAGAGGGTGGGAGACAGAGACATCTCTAGTCTCTGTTGACAGAACACGATGGGCCCTGGACCTCAACAGTCCTTCAGGGGAGTTATCAACAATTAGACACTATCACACCACCCAAGGCCTACTGCCTAACAACACCATGTACCGACTACCGAGGTCTACTGCCTAACAACACCATGTACCGACTACCGAGGCCTACTGCCTAACAACACCATGTACCGACTACCGAGGCCTACTGCCTAACAACACCATGTACCGACTACCGAGGCCTACTGCCTAACAACACCATGTACCGACTACCGAGGCCTACTGCCTAACAACACCATGTACCGACTACCGAGGCCTACTGCCTAACAACACCATGTACCGAGGCCTACTGCCTAACAACACCATGTACCGAGGCCTACTGCCTAACAACACCATGTACCGAGGCCTACTGCCTAACAACACCATGTACCGAGGCCTACTGCCTAACAACACCATGTACCGACTACCGAGGCCTACTGCCTAACAACACCATGTACCGAGGCCTACTGCCTAACAACACCATATACCGAGGCCTACTGCCTAACAACACCATATACCGAGGCCTACTGCCTAACAACACCATGTACCGAGGCCTACTGCCTAACAACACCATATACCGAGGCCTACTGCCTAACAACACCATATACCGAGGCCTACTGCCTAACAACACCATGTACCGAGGCCTACTGCCTAACAACACCATGTACCGAGGCCTACTGCCTAACAACACCATGTACCGACTACCGAGGCCTACTGCCTAACAACACCATGTACCGAGGCCTACTGCCTAACAACACCATGTACCGAGGCCTACTGCCTAACAACACCATGTACCGAGGCCTACTGCCTAACAACACCATGTACCGAGGCCTACTGCCTAACAACACCATATACCGAGGCCTACTGCCTAACAACACCATATACCGAGGCCTACTGCCTAACAACACCATGTACCGAGGCCTACTGCCTAACAACACCATATACCGAGGCCTACTGCCTAACAACACCATATACCGAGGCCTACTGCCTAACAACACCATGTACCGAGGCCTACTGCCTAACAACACCATATACCGAGGCCTACTGCCTAACAACAACCATGTACCGAGGCCTACTGCCTAACAACACCATATACCGAGGCCTACTGCCTAACAACACCATATACCGAGGCCTACTGCCTAACAATACCATGTACCGAGGCCTACTGCCTAACAACACCATATACCGAGGCCTACTGCCTAACAACACCATATACCGAGGCCTACTGCCTAACAACACCATGTACCGAGGCCTACTGCCTAACACAGTCTAGGGGGTAATAAAGCTCCAGGAGCAGCAGGTCAGGTCATCTGATCCAGAATCAGGCCTGATAGAGGTAGTCAGGTCAGGTCATCTGATCCAGATAGAGGTAGTCAGGTCAGGTCATCTGATCCAGATAGAGGTAGTCAGGTCAGGTCATCTGATCCAGAATCAGGCCTGATAGAGGTAGTCAGGTCAGGTCATCTGATCCAGATAGAGGTAGTCAGGTCAGGTCATCTGATCCAGAATCAGGCCTGATAGAGGTAGTCAGGTCAGGTCATCTGATCCAGAATCAGGCCTGATAGAGGTAGTCAGGTCAGGTCATCTGATCCAGATAGAGGTAGTCAGGTCAGGTCATCTGATCCAGATAGAGGTAGTCAGGTCAGGTCATCTGATCCAGATAGAGGTAGGCAGGTCAGGTCATCTGATCCAGATAGAGGTAGGCAGGTCAGGTCATCTGATCCAGATAGAGGTAGGCAGGTCATCTGATCCTGCTACAGAGTCACAGGTTGACCTGCTTGGTCCTACTGCTGTATTGTCTGACCCCAGACCAGATCCTACATTCCAAGGTGGAGGAAGACGCCCCCAAATTCACCTTCACTGAGCTCAGAGCAGAAAGGAACTACATGATTTGAAGAATTGCTGATTCACCAAAAAAACCTTGGCCCCTTTTAGGATGAAGATTAACATGCCGGGTGAGGTTAACATGCCGGGTGAATTAACATGCCGGGTGAAAGAAACTCCAGTTGCAAATCCAAACAACAAGGATGCGTCCCCAATGGCACCCTATTCCCTATATAGGGCACTACTTTAGACCAGAGAATGGCACCCTATTCCCTATATAGGGCACTACTTTAGACCAGAGAATGGCACCCTATTCCCTATATAGGGCACTACTTTAGACCAGAGAATGGCACCCTATCCCCTATATAGTGCACTACTTTAGACCAGAGAATGGCACCCTATCCCCTATATAGTGCACTACTTTAGACCAGAGAATGGCACCCTATTCCCTATATAGTGCACTACTTTAGACCAGAGAATGGCACCCTATCCCCTATATAGTGCACTACTTTAGACCAGAGAATGGCACCCTATTCCCTATATAGTGCACTACTTTAGACCAGAGAATGGCACCCTATTCCCTATATAGTTCACTACTTTAGACCAGAGAATGGCACCCTATTCCCTATATAGTTCACTATTTCTGACCAGAGCCAATTGGGGGTCAGGAGGGGCATAGTGAACTGCCATGACAGTGAGGCCCTTTCTCCTGTCTTCCTTCACCTTGCCAGAGGAGGGAGGACAGGTGCAGACAACACACCTGGGACAAGAGAGAGACAGAGAGAGAGGACACCACAACACCCCCCTCTCTCTCTCTCTCAGTACTGCAGTGAGGCCTGGCACATAGCTGACATTCCACTGATCTGAGCCCTGGGCTGTGGAGAGAGGAGAGAGGGGGAGAGAGGAGAGAGGGGAGAGAGGGGGAGAGAGGAGAGAGGGGAGAGAGGAGAAAGAAGAAGGGGAGAGAGGGGGAGAGAGGAGGAGAGAGGAGAGGGGGAGAGAGGGGGAGAGAGGAGAGAGGGGAGAGAGGGGGAGAGGGGGAGAGGGGAGGGGAGAAAGGAGAAGGGGAGAGAGGGGGAGAGAGGAGAGAGAGGAGAGAGGGGGAGAGAGGGGAGAGGGGGAGAGAGGGGAGAGAGGGGGAGAGAGAGGGGAGAGAGGGGAGAGGGGAGAAAGGAGAAGGGGAAGAGGGGGAGAGAGGAGAGAGGGGAAGAGAGGAGAGAGGGGGAGAGAGGAGAGAGGGGAGAGAGGGGGAGAGAGGAGAGAGGGGGAGAGAGGAGAGAGGGGAGAGGGGAGAGGGGAGAAGAAGAAGGGGAGAGAGGGGGAGAGAGGGGAAGGGGAGAGAGGGGGAGAGAGGGGGAGAGAGGGGGAGAGAGGAGAGAGGGGAGAAAGGAGAAGGGGAGAGAGGGGAGAGAGAGAAGTATCTTGAGTAGCTTAAGGGCTCTACACTCTACGCACTGTAAGGAATACAACAGCTGTAGACCTTACAGTGAAATGCTTATTACAAGACCTAACCAACAATACAGTTTTAAGAGAAACAAGTGTAAAGTAAACAATAGATAAGTAACAAATTAAAGCAGTAAAATAACAGTAAAAATATCAATAGCGAGGCTATATACAGGGGGTACCGGTACAGAGTCAATGTGAAATAACAGTAGCGAGGCTATATACAGGGAGTACCGGTACAGAGTCAATGTAGTTAGTTGAGGTAATATGTAGGTATAGTTAAAGTGACTATGCATAGATAATAAACAGAGAGTAGCAGCAGCGTAAAGGGGGCAATGCAAACAGTCTATGACTAGGGTGGCTGGAGCCTTTGACAATTTTTATGGCCTTCCTCTGACACCGCCTGGTATAGAGATCCTGGATGGCAGGAATCTTGGACGCAGTGATGTTCTGGGCCATACACACTACATTTTACATTTACATTTTAGTCATTTAGCAGACGCTCGTATCCAGAGCGACTTACAGTTAGTGAGTGCATACATTTTCATACTGGCCCCCCGTGGGAAACGAACCCACAACCCTGGCGTTGCAAGCCTAAACACTCTCCTCTCCTCTCTTAGCCTGCTAGCCTAAACACTCTCCTCTCCTCTCTTAGCCTGCTAGCCTAAACACTCTACCCTCCTCTCTTAGCCTGCTAGCCTAAACACTCTACCCTCCTCTCTTAGCCTGCTAGCCTAAACACTCTACCCTCCTCTCTTAGCCTGCTAGCCTAAACACTCTCCTCTCCTCTCTTAGCCTGCTAGCCTAAACACTCTCCTCTCCTCTCTTAGCCTGCTAGCCTAAACACTCTACCCTCCTCTCTTAGCCTGCTAGCCTAAACACTCTCCTCTCCTCTCTTAGCCTGCTAGCCTAAACACTCTCCTCTCCTCTCTTAGCCTGCTAGCCTAAACACTCTACTCTTCTCTCTTAGCCTGCTAGCCTAAACACTCTACCCTCCTCTCTTAGCCTGCTAGCCTAAACACTCTACCCTCCTCTCTTAGCCTGCTAGCCTAAACACTCTCCTCTCCTCTCTTAGCCTGCTAGCCTAAACACTCTACCCTTCTCTCTTAGCCTGCTAGCAGCCTCCCTCTACCCTTCTCTCTTAGCCTGCTAGCAGCCTCCCTCTACCCTTCTCTCTTAGCCTGCTAGCAGCCTCCCTCTACCCTTCTCTCTTAGCCTGCTAGCCTAAACACTCTACCCTTCTCTCTTAGCCTGCTAGCAGCCTCCCTCTACCCTTCTCTCTTAGCCTGCTAGCAGCCTCCCTCTACCCTTCTCTCTTAGCCTGCTAGCCTAAACACTCTCCTCTCCTCTCTTAGCCTGCTAGCAGCCTCCCTCTACCCTTCTCTCTTAGCCTGCTAGCCTAAACACTCTCCTCTCCTCTCTTAGCCTGCTAGCCTAAACACTCTACCCTTCTCTCTTAGCCTGCTAGCCTAAACACTCTACCCTTCTCTCTTAGCCTGCTAGCCTAAACACTCTACCCTTCTCTCTTAGCCTGCTAGCCTAAACACTCTCCTCTCCTCTCTTAGCCTGCTAGCCTAAACACTCTACCCTCCTCTCTTAGCCTGCTAGCCTAAACACTCTCCTCTCCTCTCTTAGCCTGCTAGCCTAAACACTCTACCCTTCTCTCTTAGCCTGCTAGCAGCCTCCCTCTACCCTTCTCTCTTAGCCTGCTAGCCTAAACACTCTACCCTCCTCTCTTAGCCTGCTAGCCTAAACACTCTCCTCTCCTCTCTTAGCCTGCTAGCCTAAACACTCTCCTCTCCTCTCTTAGCCTGCTAGCCTAAACACTCTACCCTCCTCTCTTAGCCTGCTAGCCTAAACACTCTACCCTCCTCTCTTAGCCTGCTAGCCTAAACACTCTCCTCTCCTCTCTTAGCCTGCTAGCCTAAACACTCTACCCTCCTCTCTTAGCCTGCTAGCCTAAACACTGACAGTCAGCACAGAACAGAATACCAACAGAGAACTAACAATGCTCAGCAGTCAAAATAAAGGGTGGGTGAGAACACAACCCTGGCTGCCATAATGTAGAAACACAACATGGAGCCCCTGAATACAGCAGTATTGCATGTAGGTGTGTAGATAATGATGTGTTTGATACAAATAATAAGGCCTTATAAATAATAAAAGTCAGTGTGTTCATGGTCGGATCGATTCAAAGCTTGGAAAGAAAGCTTGAGAACTTGGCTGCTGTGACAAGAAGAGAGAGAGAGAGAGAGAAACAACAGGATTTCATAGTCTTATGATTGTGCCATTCTTCACTAACTTAAACAAACGCGAAAGGAAATGGAGAAAGAAAGTTTGTGAAAATAAAGAAAAGTAATTTGAAAATGACATGAGGAGAGACTAATAACTGTAACAGCTGTTTCATGTTTTAGTTAAAAACATCCCCCTGTCAGTCAGTTCCCTGCTCTCAGGAAGTGTCCCAAATGGGACCCTATTCCCTATGTAGTGCACTACTTTTGACCAGGGCCCTGTATAGGGAATAGGGTGCCATTTGTGATGATGGGACCCGACCAAAGTACTGCACTACATAGGGAATAGGGTGCTATTTGGGCCGCAACACTTGTGTACAAAACCTTAATGTGTTTGGACCCCTGAAAGAGTATCTGCTGTGAAGGCAGCAGCTACTGGGGATCCCTAATTAAAACAAATACTCTGTGATTAATATCTTGCACACATAGCAACATGTTAGGAGGAACACAGTAGCTAAATGCCAAAGCTAAATTATTCTGTGTCACACAAGTAACCATTGTTTTACAGAGAAGATCAATCCTAACACAGTTTCTCAGAGTATAAGTAGCCCAGTGATGTTCTGTCTCAGGCCGGCCGGACACATCCACATACAGTTTTTGATTGAACGTGATAAAAGCTATGCCTAAAGACTTTGAGCTGTCTGTGGACAAAAGCTGACAACAAAATAGGGAAATTATGACTACTAACAGTTGGACAAAAGTCTCCCTTCCTCTTTTTGGTTATGAAGAGAGACGGCACAATTTATGAATAAAGACCCCCACTTTAGAGACGTACAGTTGAAGTCGGAAGTTTACATACACTTAGGTTGGAGTCATTAAAACTCGTTTTTCAACCACTCCACAAATGTCTTGTTAACAAACTATAGTTTTGGCAAGTCGGTTAGGACATCTACTTTGTGCATGACACAAGTAATTTTTCCAACAATTGTTTACAGACAGATTATTTCACTTATAATTCACTGTATCACAATTCCAGTGGGTCAGAAGTTTACATACACTAAGTTGACTGTGCCTTTAAACAACTTGGAAAATTCCAGAAAATGATGTCATGGCTTTAGAAGCTTCTGATAGGCTCATTGACATCATTTGAGTCAATTGGAGGTGTACTTGTGGATGTATTTCAAGGCCTACCTTCAAACTCAGTGCCTCTTTGCTTGACATCATGGGAAAATCTAAAGAAATAAGCCAAGACCTCAGAAAAAAAAATGGTAGACCTCCACAAGTGTGGTTCATCCTTCTGAGCAATTTCCAAATGGCTGAAGGTACCACGTTCATCTGTACAAACAATCGTACGCAAGTATAAACACCATGGGACCACGCAGCTGTCATACCGCTCAGGAAGGAGACGCATTCTGTCTCTTAGAGATTAACGTATTTTGGTGCGAAAAGTGCAAATCAATCCCAGAACAACAGCAAAGGACCTTGTGAAGATGCTGGAGGAAACAGGTACAAAAGTATCTATATAAACAAGTCCTATATCGACATAACCTGAAAGGCCGCTCAGCAAGGAAGAAGCCACTACTCCAAAACCGCCATAAAAAAGCCAGACTACGGTTTGCAACTGCACATGGGGACAAAGATCATACTTTTTGGACAAATGTCCTCTGGTCTGATGAATCAAAAATAAAACAGTTTGGCCATAATGACCATCATTATGTTTGGAGGAAAAAGGGGGTTGCTTGCAAGCCAAAGAACACCATCCTAACCGTGATGCACTGGGGGTGGCAGCATCATGCTGTGGAGGTGCTTTGCTGCAGGAGGGACTGCAAAGCCCAGAGGTATTCTCCAACAGTAACAAAGCCCAGAGGTATTCTCCAACAGTAACAAAGCCCAGAGGTATTCCCCAACAGTATCAAAGCCATAGACCAGGAAGTAAAGCAGCAGCTCAGATTACTCACTCAGAGTGCACCCTATTCCCCATATACTGTTGATCTAGGGTTTCAAGCTCTGGTTGATTTAAAATGTAATGATATTTAGTGATATTGAATTGTGTTTAGTTGTCAACGCAACCAAATATCAACATTTGAAGGAGATGTATCTTCTGCTTGGATAGTTCCATCTGAGCCACTGATTTAGTCTGGCGTTAATTCAAGTTTTGTCTACAAATTAATAATTGATATGCTGGATTCACATCTCCATCTCAACCAAAAATCTAAGTGAAAGAATATGACTAAATCAAACCAAACTTTATTTCAAGTGCATTTGAAGTTTGATTTAATGTGAAAACGGTGCAAGGGGTGTGTAGACTTTCATCAGGCACACTAGGTCGTAATCTCATTGATCAACATCTCTACCAAATATGATTCAATTATCCACATTTTAATGGCCCAGTGGCATTCCAGCTCCAGCTCTCTTTCCTGCCTAATCCAACCAGGAAGAGACACAGAGACAAACCAGGAAACAAAACCAGGAAACAGTCACAGCAGCTTCCTGTATCTACAGCTGCAAACATCCACAGCAGCCTGTGGGGGGGGGGGGGGCTGGGTCATACTGTTCTGTTTATAATGGAAACATACACAGTGTACAGACACATTCCTAACATTGAGTTGCACCCCCCTTTTGCCCTCAGAACAGCCTCAATTCGTTGGGGCATTGGACTCTACAAGGTGTCGAAAGCATTCCACTGGGATGCTGGCCCATGTTGTCTCCAATGCTTCCCACAGTTGTGTCAAGTTCGCTGGATGTCCTTTGGGTGGTGGACCATTCTTGATACGCAAAGGAAACTGTTGAGAGTGAAAAACCCAGCAGCGTTGCAGTTCTTGACACACTCAAACCGCTGCGCCTGGCACCTACTACCATACCCCGTTCAAAGGCACTTCAATATTTTGTCTTGCCCATTCACCCTCTGAATGGCACACATACACAATCCATGTCTCAATTGTCTCAAGGCTTAAAAATCCTTCTTTAACCTGTCTCCTCCCCTTCATCTACACTGATTGAAGTGGATTTAACAAGTGACATCAATAAGGGATCATAGCTTTCACCTGGATTCACCTGATCATTCTATGTCATGGAAAGAGCAGGTGTTCCTAATGTTTTGTACACTCAGTGTATAGGACACTACCCATGTAGGGTTAGGGTTAGGGTTAGGGTTAGGGCTAGGGTTATATAGGGCTCCCAATATATGAGGGATCTATGAAATCGTTAACAGCAGAGAGAGTCAGGAATTGCAGTCCCATCAGAGACATGACGGTGCCATCATCACCCAGGGGCCATTTATCAACATCTCCATCTGTCTAGAAGGCTACACAACCACACCCCTCCCACGGACCACACCCCTCCCACGGACCACACCCCTCCCACGGACCACACCCCTCCCACGGACCACACCCCTCCCACGGAACACACCCCTCCCACGGACCACACCCCTCCCACGGACCACACCCCTCCCAAGACCACACCCCTCCCATGGACCACACCCCTCCCACGGACCACACCCCTCCCATAGACTACACCCCTCCCATGGACCACACCCCTCCCACGGACCACACCCCTCCCATGGACCACACCCCTCCCACGGACCACACCCCTCCCATAGACTACACCCTTACTGTTAACCGTAACAGTAGATACATGTTAAAAGAGAACCATCTACTTCTTGTCATTTATTGTCCCACTATAGGTTATGAATGTATTATCTGCAGCACCAGACCTCTGTTCTTTCTGCACTTCACTAACTTTACTTCTGCATCTTACTAACCTGGGATGAGTCCCAGATTGCACCCTATTCCCATACATGGGGCTCTGGTCAAAAGTAGTGCACTATATAGGGAATAGGGTGCCATTTGGGACACAGCTTAACCTAGGGATGAAGGGGCTAAGATCCCATTAACTTGTTCTTCTATATCCACAGGCCTTAATAAAATCACACTGCTACTGTGCTGAGCAGGGCTACAAGGCCACACATAAGATAGCTAGCTACAAGTTTCAAATGGAGAGAGTTAGTATCCACACAGAGGGTCTAGCTAGCATAGTAGCTTAATTAGGGACAGGACATAGCAGTTTAATTATTGTGTATGAGGGACATAGCAGTTTAATTATTGTGTATGAGGGACATAGCAGTATAATTATTGTGTATGAGGGACATAGCAGTTTAAGTATTGTGTATGAGGGACATAGCAGTTTAAGTATTGTGTATGAGGGACATAGCAGTTTAATTATTGTGTATGAGGGACAATACGGTGTGAGATAACATAGGACTAGTGTGTAGGGTGAATACGGTGTGAGATAACATAGGACTAGTGTGTAGGGTGAATACGGTGTGAGTACGGTGTGAGATAACATAGGACTAGTCTGTAGGGTGAATACGGTGTGAGATAACATAGGACTAGTGTGTAGGGTGAATACGGTGTGAGTACGGTGTGAGATAACATAGGACTAGTGTGTAGGGTGAATACGGTGTGAGATAACATAGGACTAGTGTGTAGTGTGAATACGGTGTGAGATAACATAGGACTAGTGTGTAGGGTGAATACAGTGTGAGATAACTAGTGTGTAGGTGTAGGGTGAATAACTGAATGAGTTTGTCAAAAGCCATAGCTGATTGCAGCATATCTTCTATTGCTAAACAGGTTTGTTGGTCATTGAATAGTGATATTTACTTCATATTCATTAGTCATTCTTCATATCTGCACACTGGACTCCCCCAACACACTAACACACACTACACTGACATTCTGACACACACACACACACTACATACGCTCACACACACACACATACACACACACACACACACTACATACGCTCACACACACACACACACACACTACATACGCTCACACACACACACATACACTGCATACGCTCACACACACACACACACACACACACTACATACGCTCACACACACACACATACACACACACACTACATACGCTCACACACACACTACATACGCTCACACACACACACATACACACACACACACACACTACATACGCTCACACACACACACACACTACATACGCTCACACACACATACACACACACACTACATACGCTCACACACACATACACACACACTACATACGCTCACACACACACACATGAATAGTGAGGCCAATCACACATAGACAGTCTTCCACACATGCTGCTGCTACTCTGTTTATTATCTATCCTGATTGGCTAGTCACTGTTACCCCTACCTACATGTACAGTGAGGGAAAAAAGTATTTGATCCCCTTCTGATTTTGTACGTTTTCCCACTGACAAAGACATGATCAGTCTATAATTTTAATGGTAGGTTTATTTGAACAGTGAGAGACAGAATAACAACAAAAAAATCCAGAAAAACGCATGTCAAAAATGTTATAAATTGATTTGCATTTTAATGAGGGAAGTAAGTATTTGATCCCTCTGCAAAACATGACTTAGTACTTGGTGGCAAAACCCTTGTTGACAATCACAGAGGTCAGACATTTCTTGTAGTTGGCCACTAGGTTTGCACACATCTCAGGAGGGATTTTGTCCCACTCCTCTTTGCAGATCTTCTCCAAGTCATTAAGGTTTCGAGCCTGACGTTTGGCAACTCGAACCTTCAGCTCCCTCCACAGATTTTCTATGGGATTAAGGTCTGGAGACTGGCTAGGCCACTCCAGGACCTTAATGTGCTTCTTCTTGAGCCTCTCCTTTGTTGCCTTGGCTGTGTGTTTTGGGTCATTGTCATGCTGGAATACCCATCCACGACCCATTTTCAATGCCCTGGCTGAGGGAAGGAGATTCTCACCCAAGATTTGACGGTACATGGCCCCGTCCATCGTCCCTTTGATGCGGTGAAGTTGTCCTGTCCCCTTAGCAGAAAACCACCCCCAAAGCATAATGTTTCCACCTCCATGTTTGACGGTGGGGATGGTGTTCTTGGGGTCATAGGCAGCATTCCTCCTCCTCCAAACACGGCGAGTTGAGTTGATGCCAAAGAGCTCCATTTTGGTCTCATCTGACCAAAACACTTTCACCCAGTTCTCTTCTGAATCATTCAGATGTTCATTGGCAAACTTCAGACGACCCTGTATATGTGCTTTCTTGAGCAGGGGGCCCTGTATATGTGCTTTCTTGAGCAGGGGGACCTTGCGGGCGCTGCAGGATTTCAGTACTTCACAGCGTAGTGTGTTACCAATTGTTTTCTTGGTGATTATGGTCCCAGCTGCCTTGAGATCATTGACAAGATCCTCCCGTGTAGTTCTGGGCTGATTCCTCACCGTTCTCATGATCATTGCAACTCCACGAGGTGAGATCTTGCATGTAGCCCCAGGCCGAGGGAGATTGACAGTTCTTTTGTGTTTTTTCCATTTGCGAATAATCGCACCAACTGTTGTCACCTTCTCACCAAGCTGCTTGGCGATGGTCTTGTAGCCCATTCCAGCCTTGTGTAGGTCTACAATCTTGTCCCTAACATCCTTGGAGAGCTCTTTGGTCTTGGCCATGGTGGAGAGTTTGGAATCTGATTGATTGCTTCTGTGGACAGGTGTCTTTTATACAGGTAACAAACTGAGATTAGGAGCACTCCCTCTAAGAGTGTGCTCCTAATCTCAGCTCGTTACCTGTATAAAAGACACCTGGGAGCCAGAAACCTTTCTGATTGAGAGGGGGTCAAATACTTATTCCCCTCATTAAAATGCTAATCTATTTATAAAATTTTTGAAATGCGTTTTTCTGGATTTTTTTGTTGTTATTCTGTCTCTCACTGTTCAAATAAACCTACCATTAAAATTATAGACTGATAATTTCTTTGTCAGTTGGCAAATGTACAAAATCAGCAGGGGATCAAATACTTTTTTCCTTCATTGTACATATTACCTCAACTACCAACACTGCTGCTACTCTGTTTATTATCTATCCTGATTGACTAGTCACTTTTACCCCTACCTACATGTACATATTACCTCAACTACCAACACTGCTGCTACTCTGTTTATTATCTATCCTGATTGACTAGTCACTTTTACCCCTACCTACATGTACATATTACCTCAACTACCAACACTGCTGCTACTCTGTTTATTATCTATCCTGATTGACTAGTCACTTTTACCCCTACCTACATGTACATATTACCTCAACTACCAACACTGCTGCTACTCTGTTTATTATCTATCCTGATTGACTAGTCACTTTTACCCCTACCTACATGTACATATTACCTCAACTACCTCAACTACCTCGTACCCCTGCACATTGACTCTGTACCAGTACTCCTTGTATATAGCCTTGTTATTGGTATTTATTGTGTTACTATTTTCTATTTTTATTTGCAAATGTTCTTACTTTTTAACTCTGCATTGTTGGGAAAGGGCTCGTAAGTAAGCGTTTCCCCGTGAAGTCTAAACCTGTTGTATTTGGTGCATGTGAATGTGATCCTGTTGTATTTGGTGCATGTGAATGTGATCCTGTTGTATTTGGTGCATGTGAATGTGATCCTGTTGTATTTGGTGAATGTGATTTGAGTTGATGTACTGTAGGTTGTGTAAAACATTTATATCTGAGAGTGACTATAACACAGAACAATCCCTGTAAGAGTTATCCGGTTTAATAAACAAGACAGGGCCAAAGTTATCAGGTTTAATAAACAATACGGGCCAAAGTTATCAGGTTTAATAGGCAAGACAGGGCCAAAGGGAACTGAACAAAAACTAGTTTGAGCAGTCATTATTCATCCACGGTTCAATATTTGTTCAATATTTAATATTCAAAAGATTTGGTGCAAATTTGTTGGGTTTAACACCTGGCACCAGTGTGTTCATCAAACACAATATGACTTATTTTATAAAAAATAATTTATTTCTGAACTCAAGACTTAACATTAACATACACATTTATCACTGTGCTATGACGACACACATTCTACAATAAATGGACTGTTGTGTTTTGGTTCACATCAAGAGGGGGATGAGGTGGCAAAACCACTAGCCTACCCACTACGGGGCGGCAGGTATCTTAGTGGTTAAGAGCGTTGTGCCAGTAACCGAAAGGTCGCTGGTTCTAATCCCCGAGCCGACTAAGGCACGTAACCCTAATTGCTCCTGTAAATCGCTCTGGATAAGAGCGTCTACTAAAATGTAAATGTTCTCACACTTTTCAGTATAGGCCTATAGAATAGCCTGCCTTATCACTGATAGTTGTCATACAGTGATTTGTGATGTACAATCACGGAAATCCCCATTGACGAAGCTCACACAACACACCTCGGCTCACTGCACATTGGAATCATCGGCTTCATTTAATGCAACTTTTATATCCATATCCTACACGAGTTCCTGTAAGTGGTTTAACTCTAATGGTCCACTTCCACTTCGTTACTTTGTTGCATTGTATTTGTTCCATTAGCTCACAAAGAGAGCGGCCAGAGGCGAGACACAGAACGCCGTCTTTTGTTTCGGGAAGAGAAGTCAAGGCAGCGTGGCAGACTATTCGAAGTTGGGAGTTGGCATAGAATTGTTACAAATTGTCTTACCAAACTGTACAGTTATGGTCAACAACTTGGCTATAGCAAGTTGGCTTGTATGATTCGAAACAGCGTTACAGGCTATGACTATGTCACTGCTAATTTATTACATGCAGATATTTGTAAATGAATTATAGCGTAGCCTAAACCCAATCCAACTGTTGGATAATTGGGCGTGTGAAGCCTATCTAAAAGTATTTATTAAAATGTTGTAAGGAAATGGTTGGTAGGAAGATTGTATAAAGCTATCACCCAGCCCCCCCTTTTCCTCGCACACGAGTTGTAAACAATGATTTAAAATAGCTCCTATTCAGTTGTTAAAACATATTTTTAATACAATGTATATCTATGCTTAGATCACATAATAATTTTACTTTAAGAGTTCTCTTCAAACAGGTTCTAATTATTCTCTAAATGATGCTTTACGTATCAGAGCGTTCTGTTGTTTTCGCGAACAAGACAGAAACGCCCCTTACATATCTTAAAATGGCAGCAAATCTTTAATCTAATGTTCATTTGACTGTGCCTTTGTGAGCTACAGTATTGATAATCATTATGCACGACTAACACGTATATGAAAAGCAACTCAATCACTGAAGGAAAATGTGTTTTCTATCACTTTCTCAAATCAAACTCAGATAATGGAACAGGCAAACACCCATGCGCGGTAAACACACGGGAAATGGGATTTCCTCTACATTCTATAGTTTTTCCAGCGACGTGAAGTCTTTACTTTAATAGAATAAAAACATTAAATCGGTCTAAACACTTTAAAAAGAACCAAAATGTACGGTTTAATTGTCTGAGAGGGGTTTGTTTGCGCCCCCTACCCTCCCTTACCGCGTTCAATTCTCTAAATGTTCTTCTATCCGTAATAATTCCACACTATAGGCTTCATGAAAACAGTGCGAGGTGTTACGCAAAAAACGTTACATGCGTGTGTGTAATCGGCAAATATTGTACAGAAAAAAACAACATACCCATCCATTGCACAGAGGAAACAGTGTAGAAAGGACAGTGGACGCTCGGGAAAGTGAGGAAATAGGTTTGGGTGTTGTTACTAGTGCCTGGTATAGCTCTCGCCCCCACAACACAGAAAATGTTCTCTCTCATACGCACAATGGCACGCTTCCTGTTCCTGACGTGAGCACTGAAATACACAGACATGTACAGACGCCTGCCTGCCTCGCTGTACAAAATGGCCTCCCCTCTCAGGCAGCTCCAAAAGAGACGCACCTTTGTCACTTTCAACAACGAACGCGCATCCATGTAGGCCTACACCAATCTGCGCCCTAGCGCGCCATCACCGCGCACGCAGCTTGGATAGAAAAAAGTCTAGAATATATCTGTGCCCGCCATGTAAGAGAGATAGAGGGAGAGGTTATCATGTAGGGAAAGATTGGAGTCTAACCACTTGTCTGCTGCACACTAGGAGTTAGTTGAACAGGGATAATCTTGTTCAACGACAGGTATTAATTAATCAAGTTAATGGATCACACTGATCCAAGACTTTCCACTTTATTCAATCTTCCACTCTAATTTACCCATGAGAGACACCATACAATCATACCACTTATTCTTATTTGAGGCTTGAAGAAATGGTTTATCAATTATGGTTAAAGCCTATAATAAACATGTATATCAGGTAATAAAGGAACAATACACATATCCTGATCACAGGTTGTTACTAACAGTGATGTTGCTATGATCTTGCTTTTGTCTTGCTGTGTGGGTCACACACACACACAGACACACACACAGACACACACACAGAGACACACAGACACACACACACAGACACAGACACACACACACACAGACAGACACACACACAGACACACACACAGACACACACACACACACACAGACAGTCAATGATAAACATTCAATTCATTTGAGTATGTGTCAGCCATGTACTACTACGTTTAGGCCTAGATCATAGAGGCTGTAGAGGTTGACATGCAGCACAGTGAACACTGCAGCATGTAGAAACTTGTTGCACCAGTCTGACTAGAAATACAGGAGTCTTGTATACACACGCAATTAGAACACCACTTCAATGCAAGGGAAAGCTAGAGTCGTCGTCGTCCCCCCTCCCCTCCCCTCCCCCACTCTCTTTCTCTTTCTCTCTCATCCTGTGTGTGTGTGTGTGTGTGTGTGTGTGTGTGTGTGTGTGTGTGTGTGTGTCTGTGTGTGTGCCCCACATCACATGGTCACTGCAAGACCATGTGACATTCATTGACATTAATCAGAGGATTGCATTACTTGTATAGCGCTGAAAAATATATTTATTCAGGTTATAGCCTGCCCCACAGGATATCTCGTCCATGAGTTGCTCTATAAACATGGCACACAACCTCCAGCAGAGGGAGCCAGTGCTGAGTGTTTTACATTTTACATTTTAGTCATTTAGCAGACGCTCTTATCCAGAGTGACTTACAGTTAGTGAGTGCATACATTTTCATACTGCTTTGTGTTTCTACCGGCTGATAGCCTATAGGCTTTTTTGATTCATTCATATTTATAACATGATCTATTGTTCGAATCCCAAAGCCGACTAGGTGAAAAATCTGTCGATGTGCCCTTGAGCAAGGCACTTAATGCTAATTGCTCCCGTAAGTCACTCTGGATAAGCGTGTCTGCTAAATGACTAAAATATAAATGTAAAGTGTAACACATTAATAAACAGTTATGGCTAAAATTGTGAGATAGTCATTCAGTGCTTGCCAAATTGTGAGCCTATTAAGGGAGAGGTCGAAATGTACACAATATTTACCGGAGGAAAGTGGGGGAGGGTCATGCTTTTTAAAATTCAGTCAGGGGGAGGTGTTTAGTATTTTTTATTTATTTATTTTTGGTCCAGGGGAGGGTTATGTAATTTGTAATGAATGAAATGTCATATTGCTCAGGGTTTGAGAATGAGTTGCTTATTACAGTGTTCCTGATGCTGCCCCTCTTCCCTTATTCTCCGCTGGGCCTAGTGTGGTCTCAACAACATGATCCATCCACTAGGCCACCTAAATGATTGGGATCATCTGGTTACCACAAGTCTTTGGAATACATTGAGGTCGTTGACAAAACAGACCATGGAACGCCTTTTCACATTAAGGTCTGCAGTGGGTCTGTGTAAATTGTGGGATTATATTGGAGACAGGTTTATAGCAGTGAATGTGGTCCTCTGAATGTGGTGAACGTGGTCCTCTAGCTCAGCTGGTAGAGCACGGCGCTTGTAACGCCAAGGTAGTGGGTTCGATCCCCGGAACCACCCATACAAAAAAAAAAAAAAATGTATGCACGCATGACTGTAAGGCGCTTTGGATAAAAGCGTCTGCTAAATGGCATATTATTATTAATGTCATCCAGTACTTAATTTGAGCCGGATCCTGCCGGAACAGGATCCGGCACCTCTCCGTTTTGGACTGTTTTGTTCCAGAACCTATTTGGCCGGATCCGGTACCTCTCCAGGCATGACAAATAATTGTCACTTTTTACAATGTAAAAATTCGAATAAAATAGATCAAAGTTCATTCTAGTTGCCTCTTCCTTAATTCTCCTGCCCCCACAAAAAAAAAACGTTATGTGAAAAAGTAGGCTGTGCCTAATATTCTAAGAGTTGATTTGGATTGGTCTGGCCGGTTATGGTTTGCGCAACATTGTAACCTATGTTTGAGACAAACGCATGACTGTGGGTTTCTCTCACATAACTAGAATGCGATGCACTTTCTATAATCTATCTCTCTCTGTGCTCTGATATACATGAGCCTGCAACTCTCATCTCTCCAGCGTTGCACTTCATCATTTATTTCCTTATAGAATCATAGCATATATATATATATATATATATATATATATATATATATATATATATATATATATTCGAGGAAAGAAGCACCTTGCTCTTGCTTGCTGGATATGAAATAGGCTACAGCATTCACAATGAACTGCTGGGTAAGTTTGAATGTCGACAGCTTCTCTGGTGTGATGTGATCACATTGGCTGGTGATAAAAAATGAAATAAACGGGAAATCCTCTAGCTAAAGAGACTGGTATTCCGGCTACAACGGCTCTATGTAGTGAGGAGGAGCAGGTACATTTGCCAAAGTTATAGAATTACTGCTGTCTGTTCAGAAATAAATGAAATCATTCAGAATAGCCTACTACGCCATGAGAAGGCCTAGAATTTAGCCACAGAGGATCAATAGCTTCCTTAAAATATATCCTAGCTGTGGATTGTAGCCCAATAACAAGGCATAGCCTACAGTTGGGAACGCGCCGCAAATCTGTCAGAGAAAAAAACAGACAATGCAGACAAAACAGGCCTTTCGCAATATTTGAAATACAATCGAGGGAAAACACAGGTTGGAAAGCAAATGGCTCCAGCTGAAAAGAGAAGACTCTACGCTGTAGGCTACCAAAATATTTGATCAACTTCCAAATATTGTTTTACAAAAGAGAAAGAGAGGCATTTGGCACGAGCGCATTGCCATCACCAGGGAGTGAGATGCACATCATTGGGTGAGTCAGTGAAACTGGAAAGCATTTTTAGGACAATAATTTTCTCATATTGTACAATATGTGTCTCCACACACCTAGACCTAGGCTATTGATGGATTCAGGACAAGGTCGTTTTTATTGATCTCAGATTCTCAGTTCTTCAGTGTCAAAGTAGCCTGCAGTTTCGATCATTTGTGCGGTATTAAAAAAGATTCTGCCAAAGTCTCCAGTCATGTAAAATGACGTAGATTTGCATGAAATGGGTTTATAAAAGGGAAACATTTCCCCCGAACCTAGGTTACTAAAAATGTTCGCCCACGTGTGTGCAACTTCTGTAAGTGCCTCAACTCTACTGCTCTATGCCACTAGCAAATGCGATGATTTATTACAGGGGTGCCACTTTGGTTTTAGAAGTGGGGGGGGACATAACCTGGTAGGGGGTCTGGGGGGGTCCTTACTTTTTGGGCATCTAAAGCTAATTTCCTGCATTTTTACACAATCCAATATGCCTTTTTAGAACAAAAGTAAGTAAGCAAAAAGGCCCACAGTCATCAAGCTAGGTAAGAGATCGTTATTGAATATGTTTAAGTGATTAATAAGACTGAACTAGATCAAAGGTAATTCAATAGTAAAAAAAAAACAATACATTGCCAAACTGACTAATAAAACTAACATTGCACTGAAAAAACGTCAGAATATCAATCTTCAATCGTTGATTCAGGTCTAGTGTGATGGAGGCAAAAATAATAGCTAACATTAGCAAACTTTTGGCCAGCACACTCTCGAACGGTACATCAACTGGCGCAAGCTAGCCAAGTTAATTCACTTCTGAAACGGGACAAAACAAAGGTTACAAAACATTTCCATACAAACAACAGCTGTCAGATAGTAATAATAGCCACCTCATATCGCTATCTGACAGATAACTAGAGGCTAGAGCTGTGGTAGCTACTAGCTAGCGTAGCTTATTCATTCACCTCAGTCGAGAGGGGATGAAACGTTAGCTAACGTTACATATCAGCTACAATACTAGCTCAGCACTGCGAATAAACACTAGTTTGGTTTTTTTTCTGTTAAGTTATACAGCAGTTACCTTGCCAGCTACATCAGTCAACTAAAGAGTAACCAGTTTCTGCTCTGCTTGCTTTTACAACTCGGCGAAAGAGCGCAACACCTACACATTGAACTATGCTCAAGTCTCCCGTGCTGATCCAGCCAGCCTTTCAGAAGCTTTGCCTTCACACAGCCTACCTGACCGCTCGGAAGTGTCCGTCGCCACTTTTTGTATCACATTGCAATGATAAAACTGGGGGGGGGGACAAAAATGCAATTTCAGAATGTGTGTGTGGGGGGGGGGGACATGTGATATGCTGTCAAACAACCATAACTGACAAATAGTTTAGTAAGATAGTTAGCTAGTTAGTTAGATGAGTTGATAACGTTAGTTAACAGTCGCTCACAGCAAACAGGACTCTCAGTGATGATATAGCTACTTTAACAGGATATGTTAACTAACGCTAGCTTGGTAGATTATAGCCACGTTAAATGTTAGACAGAAATAAAAAGCTAGTATACGTCTATGAAGAACACCAAAGATGCTAAATGTTAGCCTGAGATTCCTTACCATCATCTTTGCCAAGACCACACAAACACAGCAGCCATGCAAACAGTCTTGAGTGGCAACACATTTGCCGAATTAGCTGACTCCCACTGCTATTGACACGCCCACTATGGTTGATCCTCCCACTGCTATTGACACGCCCACTACGGTTGATCCTCCCACTGCTATTGACACGCCCACTACGGTTGATCCTCCCACTGCTATTGACACGCCCACTACGGTTGATCCTCCCACTGCTATTGACACGCCCACTACGGTTGATCCTCCCACTGCTATTGACACGCCCACTACGGTTGATCCTCCCACTGCTATTGACACGCCCACTATGGTTGCTCCTCCCACTGTTATTGACACGCCCACTACAGTTGCTCCTCCCACTGCTATTGGCACGCCCACTACGGTTGCTCCTCCCACTGCTATTGACACGCCCACTACGGTTGATCCTCCCACTGCTATTGACACGCCCACTATGGTTGATCCTCCCACTGCTATTGACACGCCCACTACGGTTGATCCTCCCACTGCTATTGACACGCCCACTACGGTTGATCCTCCCACTGCTATTGACACGCCCACTTCCAGACACTCCAAGGATGAAGTTACCCATGACTCGAATTAAGGCATCACGTCAAGATCTGCCCATCTGCACAACGTGCTCGGAATAACGACAACCTCGAACGTGCCCATTATTTGTGTTGACAATGGCCGTGTTCGAAAGGATCAAAACCGTAATGTATTATAGTTAAATTAAAGTTAAATTGTGACTGACTGCTCTACAAATAATAATGAGTAGTTATTTATTTAATTTTTTATGTTTTTATTTAACCTTTATTTAACCAGGTAAGCCAGTTGAGAACAAGTTCTCATTTACAACTGCGACCTGGCCAAGATAAAGCAAAGCAGTGCGATAAAAACAACAACACAGAGTTACATATGGGGTAAAACAAAACATAAAGTCAAATATACAACAGAAAATCTATATACAGTGTGTGCAAATGTAGTAAGTTATGGAGGTAAGGCAATAAATAGGCTATAGTGCAAAATAATTACAATTTAGTATTAACACTGGAGTGATAGATGTGCAGAAGATGATGTGCAAATAGAGATACTGGGGTGCAAATGAGCAAAATAAATAACAATGTAAATAACAATATGGGGATGAGGTAGTTGGGTGGGCTAATTTCAGATGGGCTGTGTACAGGTGCAGTGATCGGTAAGGTGCTCTGACAACTGATGCTTAAAGTTAGTGAGGGAGATAAGTGTCTCCAGCTTCAGAGATTTTTGCAGTTCGTTCCAGTCATTTGCAGCAGAGAACTGGAAGGAATGGCGGCCAAAGGAGGTGTTGGCTTTGGGGATGACCAGTGAGATATACCTGCTGGAGCGCATACTACGGGTGGGTGTTGCTATGGTGACCAATGATCTAAGATAAGGCAGGGATTTGCCTAGAAGAGATTTATAGATGACCTGGAGCCAGTGGGTTTGGCGATGAATATGTAGTGAGGGCCAGCCAACGAGAGCGTACAGGTCACAATGGTGGGTAGTATATGAGGCTTTGGTGACAAAACGGATGGCACTGTGATAGACTACATCCAATTTGCTGAGTAGAGTGTTGGAGGCTATTTTGTAAATGACATCGCCGAAGTCAAGGATCGGTAGGATAGTCCGTTTTACGAGGGCATGTTTGGCAGCATGAGTGAAGGAGGCTTTGTTGCGAAATAGGAAGCCGATTCTAGATCTAACTTTGGATTGGAGATGCTTAATGTGAGTCTGGAAGGAGAGTTTACGGTCTAACCAGACACCTAGGTATTTGTAGTTGTCCACATATTCTAAGTCAGACCCGCCGAGAGTAGTGATTCTAGTCGGGCGGACGGGTGCAAGCAGCGTTCGATTGAAGAGCATGCATTTAGTTTTACTAGTGTTTAAGAGCAGTTGGAGGCCACGGAAGGAGTGTTGTATGGCATTGAAGCTCGTTTGGAGGTTTGTTAACACAGTGTCCAATGAAGGGCCAGATGTATACAAAATGGTGTCGTCTGCGTAGAGGTGGATCTGAGATTAACCAGCAGCAAGAGCGACATCATTGATATACACAGAGAATAGAGTCGGCCCGAGAATTGAACCCTGTGGCACCCCCATAGAGACGGCCAGAGGTCCAGACAACAGGCCGTCATTCATGACGCAAGGCAGATCAGTCTGCAGTCGCCTGCACTGTCAGCTGCAATGTCGAACAACTGACTCATAGCGACAGTGCACAAAGAACCGGGATCGAGAAGAAGGTTGTGTGCAAAATCCGAACGAGATTGCCGTGAAAGAAACCAAGTGTTGTAGAGGAGACGAAAATATCAGAGATATAATATAATAATTATATACACTATATATACAAAAGTATATGAACACCCCTTCAAATTAGTGTATTCGGCTATTTCAGCCACACCCGTTGCTGACGGGTGTATAAAATCGAGCACACAGCCATGCAATCTCCATAGAGAAACATTGGCAGTAGAATGGCCTTGCTGAAGAGCTCAGTGACTTTCAACACGACACCGTCATAGAATGCCAACTTTCCAACAAGTCAGTTCGTGAACTTTATGCCCTGCTAGAGCTGCCCCGGTCAACTGCAAGTGCTTTTATTGTGAAGTGGAAACATCTAGGAGCAACAACAACAGCTGCAAAGTGGTGGGCCACACAAGCTCACAGAAAGGGCCCGCGTGCTGAAGCGTGTAGCGCTCTGTCCTCGGTTGCAACACTCACTACCGAGTTCCAAACTGCCTCTGAAAGCAACGTCATGGGTTTCCATGGCCGAGCAGCCGCACACAAGCCTCAGACCACCATGCGCAATGCCAAGCGTCGGCTGGAGTGGTGTAAAGCTTGCCGCCATTGGACTCTGGAGCAGTGGAAACGCGTTCTCTGGAGTGATGAATCACGCTTCAACATCTGGCAGTCCGACGGATGAATCTGGGTTTGGCGGATGCCAGAAGAACGCTACCTTCCCCAATGCATAGTGCCAACTGTAAAGTTTGGTGGAGGAGGAATAATGGTCTGGGGCTGTTTTTCATGGTTCAGGGTAGGCCCCTTAGTTCTAGTGAAAGGAAATCTTAACGCTACAGCATACAATGACATTCTAGACGATTCTGTGCTTCCAACTTTGTGGCAACAGTTTGGGGAAGGCCTTTTCCTGTTTCAGCATGACAATGCCCCCGTGCACAAAGCGAGGTCCCTACAGAAATGGTTTGTCGAGATCGGTGTGGAAGAACTTGACTGGCCTGCACAGAGCTCTGACCTCAACCCCATCGAACACCTTTGGGATGGATTGGAACGCCGACTGCGATCCAGGCGTAATCGCCCAACATCAGTGCCCGACCTCACTAATGCTCTTGTGGCTGAATGGAAGCAAGTCCCCACAGCAATGTTCCAACATCTAGTGGAAAGCCTTCCCAGAAGAGTGGAGGCTGTTATAGCAGCAAAGGGGGGGACCAACTCCATATTAATGGCCATGATTTTGGAATGAGATTTTCGACGAGCAGGTGTCCACATACTTTTGGTCATGTGGTGTAGATTTTCCATGCAATTTGTTTTGCTTTTTGGATACAAAAATTGTGCTGGGCAATTTAGCTAGCTAGCCAGCCAACTAACGTTACCTATGCTAAATCGTCCAGCAGAATACCAAAAAGAAAACTAGCTAGCTAACTGTCCCATATGGAAAAGTAATACATGACCATATATGGCCTTATACAGTGCCTTCGGAAAGTATTCAGACCCCTTGACTTTTTCCACATTTTGTTACGTTACAGCCTTATTCTAAAATTGATTAAATTGTTTTTTCCCCTCATCAGTCTAAACACAATATCCCATAATGACAAAGCAAAAACAGGTTTTTAGAAATGTTTGCTAATTTATAAAATAGAAAAAACTGAAATATCACATTTACATAGGTATTCAGACCCTTTACTCAGTGCTTTGTTGAAGCACCTTTGGCAGCGATTACAGCCTTGAGTCTTCTTGGGTATGACGCTACAAGCTTGGCACACCTGTATTTGGGGAGTTTCTCCCATTCCTCTCTGCAGATCATTTCAAGCTCTGTCAGGTTGGATGGGGAGTGTCGCTGCACAGCTATTTTCAGGTCTCTTTAGAGATGTTTGATCGGGTTCAAGTCCGGGCTCTGGCTGGGCCACTCAAGGACATTCAGAGACTTCTCCCGATGCCACTCCTGCGTTGTCTTGGCGGCTGTGTGCTTAGGGTCGTTGTCCTGTTGGAAGGTGAACCTGTCGTGGAATATTCTAATCAAGTGAGAGAGACTTTGTCATTTCTTCAAACAATCATCTTTATTCAATATCAATTTAATTATTGCAATAATGAAGCTGGTCGACCTCAACCACTCCGAAGTGTGTGTTGCCGAGAGCTTAACCTTTACAGAAAATGCTGGTTCTTACATAGCTGACACTAAAAATGCTTTAGTCATGATTGGTTCCACCCCTCCCATGCAGATCGGGGGCATCATAAGCAACTTTGGGTTTATCGTGTGGCTATCTGCAACTGGTGTTGTTTTAACCCCTAACCTTAGTTTCCCAAATACAAGGATGAACAGATACTATCTTTATCTCGGTTACACCCACCACATCTTGTCTATGGAATGCTGTAGATCAATTGTCAGCGCCCTCTAGTGACCATACGTCCAGATTAGCTGCAGGGAGTTAGAGTGGAGACCATAAAAACACAGCATTAGTAGAAAAGAAATGTATTTATTTATTTATTTATTTATTTATAGTATTAATATCAAACAAATCAGGTAAATACTTAATTTTTCTCTCACAAACCTTCGCCCTAGTCTGAGGTCGTGAGCGCTCTGGAGCAGGTTTTCGTCAAGGATCTCTCTGTACTTTGCTCCGTTCATCTTTGCCTCGGTCCTGACTAGTCTCCCAGTCCCTGCCACTGAAAGACATCCCCACAGCATGATGCTGCCACCACCGTGCTTCACCGTAGGGATGGTGCCAGGTTTCCTACAGACGTGACGCTTGGCATTCAGGCCAAAGAGTTCAATCTTGGTTTCATCAGAACAGAGTACTTGTTTCTGATGGTCTGAGAGTCTTTAGGTGCCTTTTGGCAAACTCCAAGTGGGCTGTCATGTGCCTTTTACTGAGGAGTGGCTTCCGTCTGGCCACTCTACCATAAAGGCCTGATTGGTGGAGTGCTGCAGAGATGGTTGTACTTCTGGAAGGTTCTCCAATCTCCACAGAGGAACTCTAGAGCTCTGCCAGAGTGACCATCGGGTTCTTGGTCACCTCCCTGACCAAGGCCCTTCTCCCCCGATTGCTCAGTTTGGCCAGCTCTAGGAAGAGTCTTGGTGGTTCCAACCTTATTCCATTTAAGAATGATGGAGGCCAATGTGTTCTTGGGGACCTTCAATGCTGCAGACATGTTTTGGTACCCTTCCCCAGATCTGTGCCTCGACACAATCCTGTCTCGGAGCTCTATGGACAATGCCTTCGACTTCATGGCTTGGTTTTTGCTCTGACATGCCCTGTCAACTGTGGGACCTTATAGACAGGTGTGTGCCGTTCCAAATCATGTCCAATCAATTGAATTTACCACAGGTGGACTCCAATCAAGTTGTAGAAACATCTCAAGGATGATCGATGGAAACAGGATGCATCTGAGCTCAATTTCGAGTCTCATAGCAAAGGGTCTGAATACTTATGAAATTAGTTATTTCTGTAAATAGGGTATTTCTGTTTTTTATTTTAAGTTTCAAACCTTTCTAAAAATACTGTTTTCCCTTTGTCATTATGGGGTATTGTGTTTAGATTGATGCTGAAAATTGTTTATTTAATCAATTTTAGAATAAGGCTGTAACGTAACAAAATGTGGAAAAAGGGAAGGGGTCTGAATACTTTCCGAATGCATTGTTACGGGAGCATTATTTCAGTGATACTTGTAGTCATGGTAATAAAACATCAGAACAAACGACACAAAACACAAACGTTAATTCAATTGTTTTCTCTCATCGCTTCTCAATTCAAAATAAAACTAAACTAAACTCATTCTGATTGGCTGGGCCTGGCTCCCCAGTGGGTCGCCTCTGCCCAGTCATGTGACATCCATAGATTAGGGCCTAATTTATTTATTTCAATTGACTGATTTCCTTAAATGATCTGTATCTCAGCAAAATCTTTGAAATTGTTGCATGTTGCGTTTATATTTTTGTTCAGTATAGTTAACATGTACAGGTAGGTAGCTAACGTTAGCTAGCTACCTACCTAAAGCAGGCAAATAGCTAGCTAGCTGAACTCAATTGTCTTATCTTCCCTGGACTCTAACCCGGAAGCTTATAAGAAATCCCGCTATGCCCTCAGACTAACCATCAAACAGGCAAAGAGTCAATACAGGACTAAGATTGAATCGTACTACACCGGCTCTGACGCTCGTCGGATGTAGCAGGGCTTGAAAACTATTACAGGCTACAAAGAGAAACACAGCCGCGAACTGCCCAGTGACACGAGCCTACCAGACAAGCTAAATTACTTCTCTGCTCGCTTCGAGGCAAGTAACACTGAAACATGCACGAGAGCATCAGCTGTTCCGGATGACTGTGTGATCACGCTCTCCGTAGCCGATGTGAGTAAGACCTTTAAACAGGTCAACATTCACAAGGCCGCAGGGCCAGACGGATTACCAGGACGTGTACTCCGAGCATGCACTGACCAACTGGCAAGTGTCTTCACTGACATTTTCAACCTCTCCCTGTCTGAGTCTGTAATACCAACATGTTTCAAGCAGACCACCATAGTCTCTGTGACCAAGAACACTAAGGTAACCTGCCTAAATGACTACCGACCCGTAGCGCTCACGTCTGTAGCCATGAAGTGCTTTGAAAGGCTGGTCATGGCTCACATCAACACCACTATCCCAGAAACCCTAGACCCACTCCAATTTGCATATCGCCCCAACAGATCCAAAGATAACGCAATCTCTATTGCGCTCAACACTGCCCTTTCACACCTGGACAAAAGGAACACCTATGTGAGAATGCTATTCATTGACTACAGCTCAGCGTTCAACACCATAGTGCCCTCAAATCTTATCACTAAGCTAAGGACCCTGGGACTAAACATCTCCCTCTGCAACTGGATCCTGGACTTCCTGACGGGCCGCCCCCAGGTGGTAAGGGTAGGTAACAACACATCTGCCACGCTGATCCTCAACACAGGGGCCCCTCAGGGGTGCGTGCTCAGTCCCCTCCTGTACTCCCTGTTCACCCATGACTGCATGGCCAGGCACGACTCCAACACCATCATTAAGTTTGCCGACGACACAACAGTGGTAGGCCTGATCACCGACAACAACGAGACAGCCTATAGGGAGGAGGTCAGAGACCTGGCCGTGTGGTGCCAGGACAACAACCTCTCCCTCAACGTGATCAAGACAAAGGAGATGATCGTGGACTACAGGAAAAGGAAGGCCGACCGCGCCCCCATTCATATCGACGGGGCTGTAGTGGAGACGGTCGAGAGCTTCATCCAGGAACTCTATACCAGGCAGTGTCAGAGGAAGGCCCGGAGCGTCCAATAGGCTCCTTAAAACCTGGGACCAAAAGGCTCCTTAAAACCTGGGACCAAAAGGCTCCTTAAAACCTGGGAACAAAAGGCTCCTTAAAACCTGGGACCAAAAGGCTCCTTAAAACCTGGGACCAAAAGGCTCCTTAAAACCTGGGACCAAAAGGCTCCTTAAAACCTGGGACCAAAAGGCTCCTTAAAACCTGTGACCAAAAGGCTCCTTAAAACCTGGGACCAAAAGGCTCCTTAAAACCTGGGACCAAAAGGCTCCTTAAAACCTGGGACCAAAAGGCTCCTTAAAACCTGGGACCAAAAGGCTCCTTAAAACCTTTTACTGCAGTTAGCTAAATCAGGGTCACACAGAGTGATTCTTGGTTGTCTCAAACAAATCTACTTTGAAAGTACACACCTCACACACATGGTGTACCATGTCAATATTGAGTTGAAATGTATTACATTTTGACTTTGCATCCCAATATTACACTTTATGTACATCACAGAAGACTGAAATATAACAAAACTGTTTGACATAGAAACACTGGATTTTCGTCTGTTTTATTAATTCTGAAATTCTTACTTACTTTTTTAGAGAGGAGAGGAGAGTGAGAGTAGAGGAGAGGAGAGGAGAGGAGAGAGGAGAGGAGAGGAGAGGAGAGGAGAGGAGAGGAGAGGAGGGGAGGGGAGGGGAGGGAGGGGAGGGAGAGGAGAGGAGAGGAGAGGAGAGGAGAGGAGAGGCGAGGCGAGGCGAGGCGAGGAGAAGAGAGGCGAGGCGAGGCGAGGAGAGGAGTGGAGAGGAGAGGAGAGGAGAGGAGAGGAGAGGAGAGGAGAGGAGAGGAGAGGAGAGGAGAGGAGAGGAGAGGAGAGGAGAGGAGGGGAGGGGAGGGGAGGGGAGAGGAGAATACAAAAGGAAATATGAGAAGTAAAGTAGAAGTGGAATCTAGTAAATCCAAACCTAGTTCTGATTCTTATTTGGTCAAAGGTTTTGGATCGATGTTGTTACTTGTGAGAGCCGTTTGAAGTCTTGATGAAAATTGTGGATGCGTTAGATAAAGTGGGCTTATTAAAAAAAAAAAAAGTGTATCTATGGAACAGAAGGAGCGTGCTCTGCGCCTCAAGAAGATATCCGATTGGAATGTGTCGTGTGTGGATCTTTGAAGCAGGGCGCCTATCAAGGGTGTTATCTCTTGGGTGGCGCTAGAAGTAAATGAAAAGGATATACGTGAAGAATTGGATCAAGTGGTTGGTGCACAGCGACTGATCCGCATGGTGGATGGAGTGAGGAAGCCCTCTCCATCCATTCTATCGTTTTGTGATAAAGAGTCTCTCCCTTCTCACGTGTATTTGGGTTTTATGAGATTCCCCGTGAGAGCCTCCGTGCCCAAACCCATGCAGTGTGATAAATGCAGATAATTTGGTCATGTGTCAAGTGTATGTAGACGGGAGGAGTATCGTATGCCCGCTGAGCCTAAATGCTGCAATTGTGGTGGTGAACATGCACCCGATTTTTCTGAAGTGTCCTGTTAGGGTGACGGAGACGGAGGCGGTGTCCAGAATGTCTCCTATCCGGAGGCGGTGAGAAGAGTGGAAGAAAGGAGTGCAGTTGAAGAACCAATGGTAGCAGGAGTAGAGGCACCAGATGATGTTCCTTGTCAACGGAGGGATCCTGACATGTTGCCTGTTAAGAAGGTGGACTTTGTAGCGTTTATTGCATTGGTTATCGAACTGCGCAGCGCAAACAGAGAGGAAATCTGAGAAGATAGGAAGGAGTGTTTTTTGGGAGTCAGGGATTTTACAGCAGAGGAATTACAAGGAATCCTGTCGATAAATGCTTCGTTCTCACAGGCACCTGAGCCTGTGTAGGGATGAGATTTGAACTGTGACTAAAGAAGTGGGAGTTTTTTTTTTTAAACTTATGTTTTGTATTTTGTAGGATTTTGTAGGATTGTGTACTTTTGGTGGATAAAGTTGTGTGTGTGTCAACTGTAGGGGTGCCCATGTTGCTGGGGATTGGAAGTGTCCGGTGCGAGAGAGGCAGGTTGAGGTGGCTAGAGTCAGAGAAGTGCAGAAGGTGTCGTATGCTGAGGCAGTGAAGAAAGTAGAGGAGGATGGGTCAAGGGTCAAGGGTGAGGAATCCTGAGAGGATCCCAGTGAGTTGTAGATTTGTGTCAGCACAGAGGGATAGGAAAGTATTTATTTTCCCCTTCCTTTTTATTTTTATATCACAAATGTACCGTGATTGAACATACACTATCGCACAGTAGGTGGCGGCATGCACAAACAAAAATGTGCGAACTCCATGATACCCAAGAAGAAGAAGAAGAAGAAGAAGCAGAAGAAGAAAACATCTCTAACTGGGGTAAAGGCCACCTTGCCTCTTTCATGCCGTGGCCACCAGCTGTTTGACACATTGTTTCCGGCTAGTTTTAGCAAAGTTGGAACCGGTCTTGCTCCTGAACTGAACTGAATTGAATAGTCCGTTCACATACTCTGCATTAAAAACATATCTGCAGAGAAATCTGACGTTTCAAAATGTTGCAAAACACAGGGTAAGTAACGTCAGCTAGCTAGCCCGCTAACGTTAGCCTCTTGGCTACATAACATAGTTGTCTAGTTTTCTCCTTCAAGCTTTTCGTAGATTAAGTCGGTGGCTGATTACTTTGCATGTAACTAATTAGCTAAGCTGTGAGCAAAACATATGACGAGCATTACGAAGTACTTTTGTTCAGAACTTTGCACAAGCTGTGTTGAAATGTGGTTAACCAGGGTTAGCTTGTAAGCAGGTCAGCTGGCTACGCAGTCCAACCAGCCAGACAGTGAACTTTTCTGTTTGTCTTTCACACGCATGATCTTATCCTGTACATATCACCGTTACAATGTGTACCTACTAGTTATGTAACGTTAGCTATGTATTTCAAACAGCTAGACTGAGATTGATTTGACTGGTTGTAAACTTAGCAGGTATTGTATCATGTCACACAAAGATCTGATGGGGAGGGAGTGAGATTCAGGGTAAAGGTCACTGGAGTGAAACAGACCAGGCCGGGGTTTGGGGTTTGAGAAGTCAATGAGAGAATTAAAAAATATATATTCCTTAGTAGTACATTTTCTCGAAATCTAAAGGCACAACCTAGATTCGACCCAATGTCTTAAGCAGTTGAAGATGTTATTACTCCAACCTCGAGAAAGTGACAAACTGACACGTTTTAATTTTAGTCAAAAAACAACTTTTATATCGTCTTTGATTTGACGGGCCTGCACATGCGCACTTCGGCGAGAGACGACCTTAACCGTGTTTCTGCGCATGAGCAGTGGTAGCCAAAGTCGCCCATGACATCGCCTACAAGTGTGATCGGGGATTTCTATTGAAGAAGCAGTTTTGGCACGTCTTCATACTGTACTGTCTTTGATAACACCTCCTCGTCGTTGAATGAATTACCTCGTCGTATTCTGCTAAATTGTTCCTGGTCCTTGAGTTCTAGCCAGAGTGACCATCTCTTTGTGCTATCATGCCAGCTCCTTTGCTGTCATTGTCAAACAGACTGGCACTCAGGCAACTTGAATTGAATGAATGAATTGTGTTAAAATCAGTTATATGGAACCCAACCCAACCCAGGTAGACTCTTGGTAGAGTTCCACATGTTGCTTTCACTAAATGAGGAGACAAGGATGGAATTACCTCCCGGAAGGTGTTCCGTATGGATTTATGCTTGATCTTCTCATTTCCTACATCCTGACCTATGTAGTAAAATCTAGTGGCAGCGACAGTCCTGAACCTAGCCTCCTAGCCTGCAGAAGCAGCAACAGTCCTGAACCTAGCCTCCTAGCCTGCAGAACAACCTAATCTAGTGGCAGCGACAGTCCTGAACCTAGCCTCCTAGCCTGCAGAACAACCTAATCTAGTGGCAGCGACAGTCCTGGACCTAAGCCTAGCCTGCAGAACAACCTAATCTAGTGGCAGCGACAGTCCTGAACCTAGCCTCCTAGCCTGCAGAACAACTAGTGGCAGCGACAGTCCTGAACCTAGCCTCCTAGCCTGCAGAACAACCTAATCTAGTGGCAGCGACAGTCCTGAACCTAGCCTCCTAGCCTGCAGAACAACCTAATCTAGTGGCAGCGACAGTCCTGAACCTAGCCTCCTAGCCTGCAGAACAACCTAATCTAGTGGCAGCGACAGTCCTGAACCTAGCCTCCTAGCCTGCAGAACAACCTAATCTAGTGGCAGCAACAGTCCTGAACCTAGCCTCCTAGCCTGCAGAACAACCTAATCTAGTGGCAGCAACAGTCCTGAACCTAGCCTCCTAGCCTGCAGAACAACTAGTGGCAGCGACAGTCCTGAACCTAGCCTCCTAGCCTGCAGAACAACTAGTGGCAGCGACAGTCCTGAACCTAGCCTCCTAGCCTGCAGAACAACCTAATCTAGTGGCAGCGACAGTCCTGAACCTAGCCTCCTAGCCTGCAGAACAACCTAATCTAGTGGCAGCGACAGTCCTGAACCTAGCCTCCTAGCCTGCAGAACAACCTAATCTAGTGGCAGCAACAGTCCTGAACCTAGCCTCCTAGCCTGCAGAACAACCTAATCTAGTGGCAGCGACAGTCCTGAACCTAGCCTCCTAGCCTGCAGAACAACCTAATCTAGTGGCAGCAACAGTCCTGAACCTAAGCCTAGCCTGCAGAACAACCTAATCTAGTGGCAGCGACAGTCCTGAACCTAGCCTCCTAGCCTGCAGAACAACTAGTGGCAGCAACAGTCCTGAACCTAGCCTCCCTAGCCTGCAGAACAACCTAATCTAGTGGCAGCGACAGTCCTGAACCTAGCCTCCTAGCCTGCAGAACAACCTAATCTAGTGGCAGCAACAGTCCTGAACCTAGCCTCCTAGCCTGCAGAACAACCTAATCTAGTGGCAGCAACAGTCCTGAACCTAGCCTCCTAGTCTGCAGAACAACCTAATCTAGTGGCAGCGACAGTCCTGAACCTAGCCTCCTAGCCTGCAGAACAACCTAATCTAGTGGCAGCAACAGTCCTGAACCTAGCCTCCTAGCCTGCAGAACAACCTAATCTAGTGGCAGCGACAGTCCTGAACCTAGCCTCCTAGCCTGCAGAACAACCTAATCTAGTGGCAGCAACAGTCCTGAACCTAGCCTCCTAGCCTGCAGAACAACCTAATCTAGTGGCAGCAACAGTCCTGAACCTAGCCTCCTAGCCTGCAGAACAACCTAATCTAGTGGCAGCGACAGTCCTGAACCTAGCCTCCTAGCCTGCAGAACAACTAGTGGCAGCGACAGTCCTGAACCTAGCCTCCTAGCCTGCAGAACAACTAGTGGCAGCGACAGTCCTGAACCTAGCCTCCTAGCCTGCAGAACAACTAGTGGCAGCGACAGTCCTGAACCTAGCCTCCTAGCCTGCAGAAGCAGCAACAGTCCTGAACCTAGCCTCCTAGCCTGCAGAACAACCTAATCTAGTGGCAGCAACAGTCCTGAACCTAGCCTCCTAGCCTGCAGAACAACCTAATCTAGTGGCAGCGACAGTCCTGAACCTAGCCTCCTAGCCTGCAGAACAACTAGTGGCAGCGACAGTCCTGAACCTAGCCTCCTAGCCTGCAGAACAACTAGTGGCAGCGACAGTCCTGAACCTAGCCTCCTAGCCTGCAGAACAACTAGTGGCAGCGACAGTCCTGAACCTAGCCTCCTAGCCTGCAGAAGCAGCAACAGTCCTGAACCTAGCCTCCTAGCCTGCAGAAGCAGCGACAGTCCTGAACCTAGCCTCCTAGCCTGCAGAACAACCTAATCTAGTGGCAGCAACAGTCCTGAACCTAGCCTCCTAGCCTGCAGAACAACCTAATCTAGTGGCAGCGACAGTCCTGAACCTAGCCTCCTAGCCTGCAGAACAACCTAATCTAGTGGCAGCAACAGTCCTGAACCTAAGCCTAGCCTGCAGAACAACCTAATCTAGTGGCAGCGACAGTCCTGAACCTAGCCTCCTAGCCTGCAGAACAACTAGTGGCAGCAACAGTCCTGAACCTAGCCTCCTAGCCTGCAGAACAACTAGTGGCAGCGACAGTCCTGAACCTAGCCTCCTAGCCTGCAGAACAACTAGTGGCAGCGACAGTCCTGAACCTAGCCTCCTAGCCTGCAGAAGCAGCAACAGTCCTGAACCTAGCCTCCTAGCCTGCAGAACAACCTAATCTAGTGGCAGCAACAGTCCTGAACCTAGCCTCCTAGCCTGCAGAACAACCTAATCTAGTGGCAGCGACAGTCCTGAACCTAGCCTCCTAGCCTGCAGAACAACTAGTGGCAGCGACAGTCCTGAACCTAGCCTCCTAGCCTGCAGAACAACTAGTGGCAGCGACAGTCCTGAACCTAGCCTCCTAGCCTGCAGAAGCAGCAACAGTCCTGAACCTAGCCTCCTAGCCTGCAGAACAACCTAATCTAGTGGCAGCAACAGTCCTGAACCTAGCCTCCTAGCCTGCAGAACAACCTAATCTAGTGGCAGCGACAGTCCTTAACCTAGCCTCCTAGCCTGCAGAACAACTAGTGGCAGCGACAGTCCTGAACCTAGCCTCCTAGCCTGCAGAACAACTAGTGGCAGCGACAGTCCTGAACCTAGCCTCCTAGCCTGCAGAAGCAGCAACAGTCCTGAACCTAGCCTCCTAGCCTGCAGAACAACCTAATCTAGTGGCAGCAACAGTCCTGAACCTAGCCTCCTAGCCTGCAGAACAACCTAATCTAGTGGCAGCGACAGTCCTGAACCTAGCCTCCTAGCCTGCAGAACAACTAGTGGCAGCGACAGTCCTGAACCTAGCCTCCTAGCCTGCAGAACAACTAGTGGCAGCGACAGTCCTGAACCTAGCCTCCTAGCCTGCAGAACAACTAGTGGCAGCGACAGTCCTGAACCTAGCCTCCTAGCCTGCAGAAGCAGCAACAGTCCTGAACCTAGCCTCCTAGCCTGCAGAAGCAGCGACAGTCCTGAACCTAGCCTCCTAGCCTGCAGAACAACCTAATCTAGTGGCAGCAACAGTCCTGAACCTAGCCTCCTAGCCTGCAGAACAACCTAATCTAGTGGCAGCGACAGTCCTGAACCTAGCCTCCTAGCCTGCAGAACAACCTAATCTAGTGGCAGCAACAGTCCTGAACCTAAGCCTAGCCTGCAGAACAACCTAATCTAGTGGCAGCGACAGTCCTGAACCTAGCCTCCTAGCCTGCAGAACAACTAGTGGCAGCAACAGTCCTGAACCTAGCCTCCTAGCCTGCAGAACAACCTAATCTAGTGGCAGCGACAGTCCTGAACCTAGCCTCCTAGCCTGCAGAACAACCTAATCTAGTGGCAGCAACAGTCCTGAACCTAGCCTCCTAGCCTGCAGAACAACCTAATCTAGTGGCAGCAACAGTCCTGAACCTAGCCTCCTAGTCTGCAGAACAACCTAATCTAGTGGCAGCGACAGTCCTGAACCTAGCCTCCTAGCCTGCAGAACAACCTAATCTAGTGGCAGCAACAGTCCTGAACCTAGCCTCCTAGCCTGCAGAACAACCTAATCTAGTGGCAGCGACAGTCCTGAACCTAGCCTCCTAGCCTGCAGAACAACCTAATCTAGTGGCAGCAACAGTCCTGAACCTAGCCTCCTAGCCTGCAGAACAACCTAATCTAGTGGCAGCAACAGTCCTGAACCTAGCCTCCTAGCCTGCAGAACAACCTAATCTAGTGGCAGCGACAGTCCTGAACCTAGCCTCCTAGCCTGCAGAACAACTAGTGGCAGCGACAGTCCTGAACCTAGCCTCCTAGCCTGCAGAACAACTAGTGGCAGCGACAGTCCTGAACCTAGCCTCCTAGCCTGCAGAAGCAGCAACAGTCCTGAACCTAGCCTCCTAGCCTGCAGAACAACCTAATCTAGTGGCAGCAACAGTCCTGAACCTAGCCTCCTAGCCTGCAGAACAACCTAATCTAGTGGCAGCGACAGTCCTGAACCTAGCCTCCTAGCCTGCAGAACAACTAGTGGCAGCGACAGTCCTGAACCTAGCCTCCTAGCCTGCAGAACAACTAGTGGCAGCGACAGTCCTGAACCTAGCCTCCTAGCCTGCAGAAGCAGCAACAGTCCTGAACCTAGCCTCCTAGCCTGCAGAACAACCTAATCTAGTGGCAGCAACAGTCCTGAACCTAGCCTCCTAGCCTGCAGAACAACCTAATCTAGTGGCAGCGACAGTCCTGAACCTAGCCTCCTAGCCTGCAGAACAACTAGTGGCAGCGACAGTCCTGAACCTAGCCTCCTAGCCTGCAGAACAACTAGTGGCAGCGACAGTCCTGAACCTAGCCTCCTAGCCTGCAGAAGCAGCAACAGTCCTGAACCTAGCCTCCTAGCCTGCAGAACAACCTAATCTAGTGGCAGCAACAGTCCTGAACCTAGCCTCCTAGCCTGCAGAACAACCTAATCTAGTGGCAGCGACAGTCCTGAACCTAGCCTCCTAGCCTGCAGAACAACTAGTGGCAGCGACAGTCCTGAACCTAGCCTCCTAGCCTGCAGAACAACTAGTGGCAGCGACAGTCCTGAACCTAGCCTCCTAGCCTGCAGAACAACTAGTGGCAGCGACAGTCCTGAACCTAGCCTCCTAGCCTGCAGAAGCAGCAACAGTCCTGAACCTAGCCTCCTAGCCTGCAGAAGCAGCAACAGTCCTGAACCTAGCCTCCTAGCCTGCAGAAGCAGCAACAGTCCTGAACCTAGCCTCCTAGCCTGCAGAAGCAGCAACAGTCCTGAACCTAGCCTCCTAGCCTGCAGAACAACTAGTGGCAGCGACAGTCCTGAACCTAGCCTCCTAGCCTGCAGAACAACTAGTGGCAGCGACAGTCCTGAACCTAGCCTCCTAGCCTGCAGAAGCAGCAACAGTCCTGAACCTAGCCTCCTAGCCTGCAGAAGCAGCAACAGTCCTGAACCTAGCCTCCTAGCCTCCTAGCCTCCTAGCCTCCTAGCCTCCTAGCCGCCTGCAGAAGCAGCAACAGTCCTGAACCTAGCCTCCTAGCCTGCAGAAGCAGCAACAGTCCTGAACCTAGCCTCCTAGCCTCCTAGCCTCCTAGCCTCCTAGTCTCCTAGTCTCCTAGCCTCCTAGCCTGCAGAACAACCTATTCCTTTGCTGTGTGTGAATTACAGAAAGCTAGCGGGACAAACCCTGTTCATTACAGGGGCAAGTCGTGGGATTGGGAAAGCCATCGCACTTAAAGCTGCCAGGGACGGTGCCAATGTCGTCATAGCCGCTAAAACCGCACAGGCCCACCCCAAACTACCTGGAACCATCTACACAGCTGCAGAAGAAAGTGAGTACAGCTTGACTTTAGCTTTTTGTTTTGTTTATTATGGCTTTAAGCTTAAAATGCCTCCTGTAGCTCAGTTGGTAGAGCGTGGCGCTTGCAACGCCAGGGTTGCGGGTTTCGATTCCCACGGGAGGGGCCAGTATGAAAAATTTATGCACTCACTAACTGTAAGTCGCTCTGGATAAGAGCGTCTGATAAATGACTTAAAATGTAAATGTAAAACACGAAATGTTCACAGTTTTGACCGTCATTTGACATGTTTCTCACCCTTTAGTCCATCCCAGTTTACATTCTTGAGCTTCACGACTGCTGAAGTATGTGATAATAAGTACATTGGTATGTGTTGCTTATTCCTGTGTGTGTTGCTAGTCGAGGCATTGGGAGGCAAAGCGTTGCCTTGTATCGTAGACGTCAGAGATGAGAAGCAGATTGGAGATGCAGTGGAACAGGCCGTGCAGATGTTTGGAGGTGAGCAACAACAACAACAACAACAACAGCAACAACAACAACAACAACACAACAAGCCCCAAATGAATGGAAACGATAAGCACAGAATAACCAAGATAATCAGTCAATTAGACGGTGTTTAATATCGGTTAACACAGAACTAAAGTATTGCGTAATTGGTTGTCTGCTCCATTAAAGTTCTGGGTCCATACGTTTTTAGAAGGGATGAAGTTCTGCTAGAACCAGGAGCTCCACCCTCTCTGCAAGTTACAGGCCGAATGATCCCCTTCCCAAATTCAAAATATGCTAATACCTGCGAAATCGTGATTTGTCCAAATTTAAATAAGTGACGAAAAACTCGGAACATCGGAACTACTGCTGCTCGCTAGCCAACACGTTCTGTTCTTTCCTGACCAATTCTACTGTACCAGTTATGTTTACGTAGATCTGTCCATGAGATTAAACTGTGCTTATATTTTATATTTTATTTTATATTTATTGTGGTTTAGGTGTATAGCTGGATCTATATGTCGTGGGACGTGATCTCGTCTTGAAATTAGTCTACTTTTGGAGGTCTGAAAAACATCTGACAGACTTTCATTTCTGAATAAAATGTCCCTTTAACATGATATGTCTGTGTCCAGGTATTGATATCCTGGTGAACAATGCCAGTGCCATTAACCTGACGGGAACCCTGGAGACGCCCATGAAAAAAGTGGACCTTATGCTGGGGGTCAACCTCAGAGGAACCTATCTGACGTGAGTTCATTGACCAAAACATACTAAACAGGATGGCTGGGTCAACTAGGCCTACATCTATGTAACCTTTTGATTGTGTGCTATTTGCAGTCTTGATTTCTTCTAGAAAACTCTTAAGCATTGGTATTGGTAGCCTAGCGGTTAGAAGAGAGCCAGCAACCGGAGGGTTGCCAGTTTGAATACCGGGTCTGATGGATATCAGCTTAGTACCTTTGTAATACAGGAATATCAGTTGACTACCTACAGTGAGGGAAAAACAGTATTTGATCCCCTGCTGATTTTGTATGTTTGCCCACTGACAAAGAAATGATCAGTCTGTAATTTTAATGTTAGGTTTATTTGAACAGTGAGAGACAGAATAGCAACAAAAAAATCCAGAAAAATGCATGTCAAAAATGTTATGAATTGATTTGCATTTTAATGAGGGAAATAAGTATTTGACCCCTCTGCAAAACATGACTTAGTACTTGGTGGCAAAACCCTTGTTGGCAATCAAAGGTCAGACGTTTCTTGTAGTTGGCCACAAGGTTTGCACACATCTCAGGAGGGATTTTGTCCCACTCCTCTTTGCAGATCTTCTCCAAGTCATTAAGGTTTCGAGGCTGACGTTTGGCAACTCGAACCTTCAGCTCCCTCCACAGATTTTCTATGGGATTAAGGTCTGGAGACTGGCTAGGCCACTCCAGGACCTTAATGTGCTTCTTCTTGAGCCACTTCTTTGTTGCCTTGGCCGGGTGTTTTGGGTCATTGTCATGCTGGAATACCCATCCACGACCCATTTTCAATGCCCTGGCTGAGGGAAGGAGGTTCTCACCCAAGATTTGACGGTACATGGCCCCGTCCATCGTCCCTTTGATGCGGTGAAGTTGTCCTGTCCCCTTAGCAGAAAAACACCCCCAAAGCATAATGTTTCCACCTCCATGTTTGACGGTGGGGATGGTGTTCTTGGGGTCATAGGCAGCATTCCTCCTCCTCCAAACACGGCGAGTTGAGTTGATGCCAAAGAGCTCCATTTTGGTCTCATCTGACCACAACACTTTCACCCAGTTCTCCTCTGACTCATTCCGATGTTCATTGGCAAACTTCAGACGGGCATGTATATGTGCTTTCTTGAGCAGGGGGCGCGGGCGCTGCAGGATTTCAGTCCTTCACGCATAGTGTGTTACCAATTGTTTTCTTGGTGACTATGGTCCCAGCTGCCTTGAGATCATTGACAAGATCCTCCCGTGTAGTTCTGGGCTGATTCCTCACCGTTCTCATGATCATTGAAACTCCACGAGGTGAGATCTTGCATGGAGCCCCAGGCCGAGGGAGATTGACAGTTCTTTTGTGTTTCTTCCATTTGCGAATAATCGCACCAACTGTTGTCACCTTCTCACCAAGCTGCTTGGCGATGGTCTTGTAGCCCATTCCAGCCTTGTGTAGGTCTACAATCTTGTCCCTGACATCCTTGGAGAGCTCTTTGGTCTTGGCCATGGTGGAGAGTTTGGAATCTGATTGATTGCTTCTGTGGACAGGTGTCTTTTATACAGGTAACAAGCTGAGATTAGGAGCACTCCCTTTAAGAGTGTGCTCCTAATCTCAGCTCGTTACCTGTATAAAAGACACCTGGGAGCCAGAAATCTTTCTGATTGAGAGGGGGTCAAATACTTATTTCCCTCATTAAAATGCAAATCAATTTATAACATTTTTGACATGCGTTTTTCTGGATTTTTTTGTTGTTATTCTGTCTCTCACTGTTCAAATAAACATACCATTAAAATTATAGACTGATCATTTATTTGTCAGTGGGCAAATTTACAAAATCAGCAGGGGATCAAATACTTTTTTCCCTCACTATATGTAATACAGGAATATCAGCTGACTACCTTTGTAATACAGGGACATCAGCTTGTAACTGTTTTGACTTGACTTGAGGTTAGTAGGGGTGCCAGGTACGTCATGCCTACCAGAGAAAAGTTTGATTTCTCCTTTTATTTTGTGAGTTGGTCACATATGTCAGTGAAGTCTACACCAAGGAAAATAAACTTTCCATAAACCCTTCAAAACATTAGAAATAACTTCAAAACAACTGTTTTTGCGTTGGTTGTATTACCAAAATAAATGATCATACACAATAACATCACAATAATCTCAAAATAATATCTTAGGTTCACCTTGTAAATGTCCCGTACCCAACTGACCTCAGTCACGCGATTGTCCATTCATAAAGTAATGTGTAACACCGGTCTCATTCATACAATCAGATTGCAATAAACTCCTGTTCCACACACAATAAAGGTTATCAGAAATCTCAGTAGTCTTCACCTACACATAAACCAACACGGCGTAAATCACGTTAAAACTAATGAAATACCGTTTGTAGTCAGTGGGACAGTCAGTCAATCCAATCCGCCAAAACAGATCTCCAGCGGAGAAAGGCCACGGCGGAGACCAACGGAGATAAGTAGTCCAACAATATAAATGAGTAGATCCGATCCTCTTGCGACGCGGCTATAAAGCCCACTTTTTAAATGTAACGAAACAAACGGAGTAAAGGAGCTTCGGAACTGAGGGTTGAAACTTCCTCATTTGCACCACTTCCTCTTTTGCACCCCAACGTTTGCGCAGCTGATGCTGGCTATTTAATAGGGAATTAAAGGGGACGCGCCCCTTTGGGAGGAGAAGCACTGAGACGGTTCAGACAAATTTGGGGCCATCACACACCCCCTGGAAAATCCGACCAATGCCATGGAAGGCACATATTGGTCTGGGAAACCGAGAAAAGTTTCCTCACTTTCCTCCTCTAAGATATTCATGACTTTGCGGTGTTCACTCTCCTCAGCTGAGGGGTAACGGGCCTTAAAGTGTGAGACTTCTGGGTCTGGGAATCCGAGAAAAGTCTCCATCACTTTCCTCTTCGAAGATATTCAGGACCTTACGCTGCTCAATCTCCTCCAATTCCTCAGCCAAGGGGTAATGAGCCTTAAGGCGTGAGACATGGACAACGCACATACAGTTGAAGTCGGAAGTTCACATACACTTAGGTTGGAGTCATTAAAACTAGTTTTTCAACCACTCCACACATTTCTTGTTAACAAACTATAGTTTTGGCAAGTCGGTTAGGACATCTACTTTGTGCATGACACAAGTAATTTTTCCAACAATTGTTTACAGACAGATTATTTCACTTATAATTCACTATCACAATTCCAGTGGGTCAGAAGATTACATACACTAAGTTGACTGTGCCTTTAAACAGCTTGGAAAATTCCAGAAAATGATGTCATGGCTTTAGAAGCTTCTGATAGTCAATTGGAGGTGTACCTGTGGATATATTTCAAGGCCTACCTTCAAACTCAGTGCCTCTTTGCTTGACATCATGGGAAAATCAAAAGAAATCAGCCAAAATCTTATAGAACATTTGTGGGCAGAACTGAAAAAGCGTGTGCGAGCAAGGAGGCCTACAAACCTGACTCAGTTACACCAGCTCTGTCAGGAGGAATGGGCCAAAATTCACCCAACTTATTGTGGGAAGCTTGTGGAAGGCTACCCGGAACGTTTGACCCAAGTTAAACAATTTAAAAGCAATGCTACCAAATACTAATTGAGTGTATGGTAAACTTCTGACCCACTGGGAATGTGATGAAATAAATAAAAGCGGAAATAAATCATTCTCTTTAAATATATTTGGCTAAGGTGTATGTAAACTTCTTATCTTCACCTGTGTCCTCCTTCACCGCTCGGTAGTTCAGAGGGACCATCTGGTCGTTGCCGTAGGAGCAAGCTTGGCCGAGAATAACCTTTCAGCTTTTAAGTACGGATGGGAGCGTAGCAACACCCGATCACTGACCTGGAAGTAGCAATGGAGCCGGAGGGGATGGAAGCCGTTTTACGGGCTCCAATTGTGCTATTCTGTGTTTTTTTCGCGGCGTTTGCTACTTTGTTTCTGCCACCGTCTCCTATGACTGAAAAATAGCTTCTGAACATCAGAACAGCGATTACTCACCCTGGACTGGACGAATATTTTTTCTTTTAACGAATCAGAAGGCAAAATATATACGGCTCCTCCCGGACCAGGCCCAAATCCCGTCATTCGCATGAAGAGGAGAAACTGATACAGGGGTGCAGATCCGGGGTGCTTGGTGAGAATTTGTCGGCGTCCGTCTGGCGAACCTGCAATCACTGGAGAATAAACTGGATGAGCTCCGTTCCAGAATATCCTACCAATGGGACATTTTAAACTGTAATATCTTATGTCGTGGCTGAACAAGGACATGGATAATATACAGTTGGCTGGATTTTCAGCAAGACGGAACCGCAACCTCCGGTGAGACAGATGGAACCGCAACCTCCGGTGAGACGAGGGGTGGTGGTTTTTGTGTCTCTTTGTCAACAACAGCTGGTGCGCGATCTCTAAGTGTTGTGGGTTTGATTCCCACGGGGGGGCTGTATGAAAAATAAATATAAAATAATGTATGCACTCACTAACTGTAAGTCGCTCTGGATAAGAGCGTCTGCTAAATGACTAAAATGTAAAAATTTAATATTAAGGAAGTCTCAAGGTGTTTTCTCACCTGAGGTAGAATACCTCATGATAAGCTGTAGACCACACTATTTACCAAGAGTTTATCAATTTTTTCGTAGCTGTCTATTTACCACCACAAACTGATGCAGGCACTAAGACTGCACTCAACGAGCTTTAAGGCCATAAGCAAACGAGAATGTTGAATGAATGAACACAGAAGCGGCGCTCCTAGTACTTTAATGCAGGGAAACTTAAACCCTTTTTACTTAAAAAAACATCAATACATTTTAGCTAATTTCTACCAGCATGTCACGTGCAACCAGAACAACAACAACAAAAAAACTCTAGACCATCTTTACTCCACACACAGAGACGTGTACAAAGCTCGCCCTCCATTTGGCAAATGTGACCATAATTCTATCCTCCTGATTCCTCCTTACAAGCACAAACTCAAGCAGGAAAGTACCAGTGACTCGCTCAATACGGAAGTGGTCCGATGATGCAGATGCTAAGCTACAGGACTGTTTTGCTAGCACAGACTGGAATATGTTCCGGGATTCATCCGATGGCATTGAGGAGTACACCACATCAGTCACTGGCTTCATCAATAAGTACGTCGATGATGTCGTCCCCACAGTGACCTCATACCCCAACCAGAAGCCATGGATTACAGGCAACACCCGCACTGAGCTAAAGGCTAGAGCTGCCGCTTTCAAGGAGTGGGACACTAATCCGGATGCTTATAAGAAATCCCGCTATGCCCTGAGACTAACCATCAAACAGGCAAAGAGTCAATACAGGACTAAGATCGAATCCTACTACACTGGCTCTGACGCTCGTCGGATGTGGCAGGGCTTGCAAATGATTAAAGATTACAATCGGAAACCCTGCCGCGAGCTGCCCAGTTACGCGAGCCTACCAGACAAACTAAATGCCTTCAATGCTCACTTCGAGGCAAGCAACACTGAACCATGCATGAGAGCACCAGCTGTTCCGGACGACTGTGTGATCACGCTCACCGTATCCGATGTGAGTAAGACCTTTTAAACAGGTTAACTTTCACAAGGCTGCAAGGCCAGACGGATTGCCAGGATGCGTACTCGGAGCATGCGCTGACCAACTGGCAAGTGTCTTCACTAACAATTTCAACCTCTCCCTGACCGAGTCTGTAATACCTACATGTTTTAAGCAGACCACCATAGTCCCTGTGCCCAAGAAGGCCAAGGTAACCTGCCTAAATGACTACCGCCATGTGGCACTCACGTCTGTTGCCATGAAGTGCTTTGAAAGGCTGGACATGGCTCACATCAACACCATCATCCCAGAAACCCTAGACCCACTACAATTTGCATACCGCCCCAACAGATCCACAGATTACGCAATCTCCTTTGCACTCCACATTAACCTTTCCCACCTGGACCAAAGGAACACCTACGTGAGAATGCTATTCATTGATTACAGCGTTCAACACCATAGTGCCCTCAAAGCTCATCACAGCTAAGGACCCTGGGACTAAACACCTCCCTCTGCATCTGGATTCTGGACTTCCTGATGGGCCGCCCCCTGGTGGTAAGGGTAGGTAACAACACATCTGCCACACTGATCCTCAACACAGGGGCCTCTCAGGGGTGCGTGCTTAGTCCCCTCCTGTACTCCCTGTTTACCCACGACTGCTTGGCCACGCATGACTCCAACACCATCATTAAGTTTGCAGACGACACGACGGTGGTAGGCCTGATCATTGACAACGATGAGACAGCCTAAAGGGAGGAGGTCAGAGACCTGGCCGTGTGGTGCCAGGACAACAACCTCTCCCTCAATGTGAGCAAGACAAAGGAGCTGATCCTGGACTACAGGAAACGGAGGGCAGAGCACGCCCCCAGCCACATCGACGGGGCTGTAGTGGAACAGGTTGAGAGCTTCCAGTTCCTTGGTGTCCACATCACCAACAAACTATCATGGTCCAAACACACCAAGACAGTCGTGAAGAGGGCATGACAACGCCTATTCCCCCTCAGGAGACTGAAAATATTTGGCATGGGTCCTCAGATCCTCAAAAAGTTTGACAGCTGCACCATAGAGAGCATCCTGACTGGTTGCATCACTGCTTGGTATGGCAACTGCTCGGCATCCGACCTCAAGGCGCTACAGAGGGTAGTGGGTACGGCCCAGTACATCACTGGGGCCCGAGCTTCCTGTCAGAGGAAGGTCCTAAAAATTGTCACACACTCCAGCCACCCTAGTCATAGACTATTCTCTCTGCTGTTGCACGGCAAGCGGTACCGGAGTGCCAAATCTAGGTCCAAAAGGCTCCTTAACAGCTTCTACCCCAAAGCCATAATATTGCTAAACAGTTAATCAAATGGCCACCCGGACTATTTGCATTGACCCCCCCTACGTTACTGCGACTCGCTGTTTATTATTATGCATAGTCTCTTTACCCCTACCCACGTGGACGTATTACCTGGACTAACCTGTACCCTCACACGTTGTCTGGGTACCTGTATATAGCCTCGTTATTACCTGGTACTTCCTGTATATAGCCTCGTTATTACCTGGTACTTCCTGTATATAGCCTCGTTATTACCTGGTACTTCCTGTATATAGCCTCGTTATTACCTGGTACTTCCTGTATATAGCCTCGTTATTACCTGGTACTTCCTGTATATAGCCTCGTTATTACCTGGTACTTCCTGTATATACCCTCGTTATTGTTATTTTATTGTGTTACTTTTTATTTAATTTTTCGTTATTTGATTGTTACTTTTTTTCGGTCCACCACATCTGAGTTATTCCAACAGCCTTAACTCCTCTGGCTGTTCCATCTGAGCTCTTCTTACAGCCTGTAAAAGGAGATCATCAGCAGGATTACCAGGGGCTAGCTGTACCGGAGGATTACCAGGGGCTAGCTGTACCGGAGGATTACCAGGGGCTAGCTGTACCGGAGGATTACCAGGGGCTAGCTGTACCGGAGGATTACCAGGGGCTAGCTGTACCGGAGGATTACCAGGGGCTAGCTGTACCGGAGGATTACCAGGGGCTAGCTGTACCGGAGGATTACCAGGGGCTAGCTGTACCGGAGGATTACCAGGGGCTAGCTGTACCGGAGGATTACCAGGGGCTAGCTGTACCGGAGGATTACCAGGGGCTAGCTGTACCGGAGGATTACCAGGGGCTAGCTGTACCGGAGGATTACCAGGGGCTAGCTGTACCGGAGGATTACCAGGGGCTAGCTGTACCGGAGGATTACCAGGGGCTAGCTGTACCGGAGGATTACCAGGGGCTAGCTGTACCGGAGCAACGGCAGAGAAGACCGCCGCACTTGGACCCCAATCATGTAACTTCGTAGTTTCTGCTTGGAAGACATGCTTCTTGCTCTGTGTGGAAACCAGTAGCAATTGTGTGCCATGTCAATCTGGACACCACTGAAGTACATGAAATCAATTCCCAGGTTACGACAGGTTACAGAGGCAGAACTCCATCCGACGACAATGTTTCAACCTGATGAAGACCTAATGGTTGAAAATGTCTTTGCAATAAACTTTTTTTGTCAACTTGACTAATAAACACTTCTGTCTTTTTCCAAGTTAATTTTGTCTCAATGTATTTGTGCTTTTTTTATTTTATTTTTTTATTCTGACTTTAGATTGACGTGAGCATGCTTTTAATATTTTTTACCTGTATATTGGTTGAACCCTCCTGAAGAAGCCTTTCTGAATAATGTATTTCTGAATTGTTTTCCCAGGTCTAAACTGTGCATCCCACATCTGTTGAAGAGTAAAAACCCTCACATCCTCAACCTCAGCCCACCGCTTAACCTTAACCCCATCTGGTTCAAAAACCACTCAGGTAAGGAAGGCTTCATCGCTGTCTGGCTGAGGCCTTCTTCCCAAAGTGTGCACTTCCCTTCACTGATTTTTTTTTTTTTTTAATACTTTGTTTATTGAATTTTCAGTACCAGCATTTAGTAAATAATTGCACTTGAAAGTTATTTGGTATGAATATGGAACAACAATTTGAAGACAACGATACAGCAAAACATAGAGAGACAGACATGAAAGAAAAAATAGGCATTGAATACATAAATAAGATAAAACACAAAAAAAAAAAAATAGGAAAAATATCTGTTTTGATCCAGTTGTTATAGGTCAGCTAGCACAGTTATTACCGTCCTTAACATCCGAGATGTCGTATATGCACATACCAGGCTTCTTACATCACCAATATATAAATATACATCACTCTGGAACTGCAGGGAAATGTATTCTTTTAACATAAGAAAAGAAGGGAGCCCACTTTGCATAGAATTTGTCTACAGACCCATTGAGTGTCTGTTTTATTTTCTCCAACTTTATGCAATTCAAAATAGATTTAATCCAAAGAGCATGAGAAGGGGCTGCAGAGGATTTCCATCTAAGTAAAATTAATCGTCTCGCTAACAACGTGACAAAGGCAATTACATCCTTATTCATTTTGGTCAATTGTATTGTGGGTAAGGAAACTCCAAATAATGCAATGAGAGGGTCTGGCTCGATCTGTGTGCCGCTTAATTCTGAGAGTGTGTTGAAGATGTCTTTCCAGAAACCAACAAGAGATGGGCAGCACCAAAACATGTGCACATGATTAGCAGGGGACTGGTTACATCGAACACAATTAGGGTTCACATCCTTGTAAATTTTTGATAGTCTTGCTTTGGTCCAGTGGGCCCTATGAATGAGTTTGCATTGGATGAGGCCGTGTCGAGCGCAAATAGAAGAGCTATGTACCCTTTTTGAGTGCCCCTTCCCATAGTTCATCAGATATTTCCTCACCCAGTTCCTCCTCCCAAGAGGATTTGATATTGTTTAATGAGATGGCTTGTAGTGAGCAAATTTGTCTATAGATTATTGACAATGTGCCTTTCTGATTAGGAAGTGGGGTGAGAAATGTGTCGAACTGTGTTCCACCAGAAAGGTTGGGGAATCCTGGATCTATGCTGCGGACATAACTCCGGACTTGTAAGAACCTAAAAAAATGATGTCTGGGGAGACCAAATTTAGCTGATAATTGTTGAAAGGTACTAAATGTATTGTTAGTATACAGGTCTCTGAATCTTTTAATACCGAGATTAGACCATGTTGAGAAAGCACCATCAATCATAGATGGGGGAAAAGCTGGGTTTGAGGCTACCGGAGCCAAGGAAGAGGTTGTTTGAAACCCAAAGTGGCGTCTAAATTGATTCCAGATCTTCAATGTTGTTTTGACACATATATTATTGGTGAAGGAGGAGTAAGGGCCTGTAATAGAGGAGTGAGCGAGGGAAGACAATGATGCCGGTGTAGACGAGGCAGCCTCCATCTCCAGCCAAGTTGGGGGGTGGGAATATCACTCTGCTCTGCAACCAGTACTGAATGATCCTAAGGTTAGCGGCCCAATAATAGAATCTGAAATCTGGTAGAGCTAGACCGCCGTCTGGTTTGGGCCTCTGCAAGAGCTGTTTTCGCATCCTAGGAGGCTTTTTGTCCCATATAAAGGGTAGAATTAGGCCGTCGATCTTTTTGAAAAATGTATTGGGTAGAAATATTGGAAGGCACTGATAGAGGTATAAGAATTTAGGGAGAGTATTCATTTTAATAGAGTTAATTCTAGCAACTAAGGAGAGGTGTAGCAAAGACCACCGTTCCAAATCGTCCTTAGTACGGGTTAAGAGAGGAGCAAAGTTGGCTTGAAAAAGGTTTTCAAACCTAATTGTGACATGTACCCCGAGATAAATAAAACTACTGTGAGCTATTTTAAATGGCAAGTTATGTAAAGGGGATTTTTTTGCAGCCATGTTAAGTGGCATCAATTCACTTTTACTGAGATTTAGTTTATACCCTGATAAGTGACCGAAGGATGCGAAAGTGGCAAGGGCAGCAGGGACAGAGACAGAAAGATTGGATGTGTATATTAATAAATCATCTGCATATAAAGACAGTTTGTGTTCGTGCCCGTATCTGACTATGCCTTTGATGAGGGGGTTGGAGCGAAGTGCTATTGCAAGTGGCTCTATGGCGAGGGCAAACAGTAAGGGACTTAAAGGGCAACCCTGACGTGTCGATCTTTGCAAAGGGAAGCGATCTGATTGAGTGTTATTAGTCCTGACAGAGGCTTGGGGGGATGAGTACAGAAGTTTTATCCAGGTCATGAATTTGGAGCCAAAGCCAAATTTATTTAGAGTGTAAAAAGGTATTTCCATTCCACCCGATCAAACGCTTTCTCCGCGTCCAGGGATATAATGGCTTCAGAGGTATTGTCGATAGAAGGATTGTATATAATATTAAATAATCTTCGGAGATTGAAGAATGAGTGTCTATTTTTATAAATCCTGTTTGATCCGGAGAGATAATTGATGGGAGGACTGTTTCTAGCCGCGTTGCCAGAATTTTGGCTAGAATTTTATAGTCCACATTTAGCAAGCTAATTGGACGGTATGATGCACAGTCAAGAGGGTCTTTGTTTTTTTTAAGAATAACACAAATGGTTGCTTGAGTGAGAGTATGTGGGAGAGCACCATTTACAAATGCATCATTGTACATTTCAATTAGAATAGGGGCTATTTTGGTGATAAACTTTTTATAAAACTCTGTCGGGTAGCCATCAGGCCCTGGGCTTCTCCCAGATTGAAGGGATTTGACAGCGTTAGACAGTTCTTCAACAGTGATCGGCTGCTCTAATTTTTTTAACCAAATCCCGGCCGACCGAAGGCACAGAAAGTGAGTGGAAGAAATCATCCAATTCCAGTGTATCCGCTTTACTTTCAGAGGTATATAGAGACTGGTAAAATCTCTTGAACTCCTCATTGATCCCCCCAGGATCTAATGATATCCCAGATGATGTACGAATTTTTGTAATCTGAGATGATGATGATAGTTGACGTAACTTGTGAGCTAATAATTTACTGGCTTTATCTCCTTGTTCATAGTAAGTGCTCCTAGACTTGACAAGCATTTCAGTAACCTGGTCTGTTAATAGTGTGTCAAATTCTGCTTGCAGAGTTAAACGTTCCTTATAAATATCCGGGGATGGTGAAACGGCATAAATGTCATCTAATTGGGCAATACAGCGTGTTAACATAGATAACCTATTCCTTTTCAATTTGTTCTCATGTGCGGTGTAGGAGATAATTTCACCTCTGATATAAGCTTTCAAAGTTTCCCAGAGAGTAGACGCAGAGATGTTTGGGGTTCTATTTGTAATCATGAAAAAGTCGATTTGACTCAAAACAAAATTGACAAAGTGTTCATTACTGAGCAGTTGAGTTTTTAGTCGCCAAGGCGGTCGCTGATTGTCTACATTTTGAAAAGCTACTTCCATAGTAACAGGGGCGTGGTCAGATACAACAATTGGGTTATATGAACATGAAGATATGGAGTGGAGGAGCCGGTCATCAACAAGGAAGTAGTCTATGCGCGTAAAAGTGTGGTGAACCGATGAGAAAAAAGAATATGCTTTCCCAGCTGGATTAGCCATTCTCCAAGGATCTGAGATTGCGAATTCAGACATAAAGGTTCGAACAACTCTAGCTGAGGTTGATAAGGTGGTAGGTTTAGTGGAGGATCGATCCAATTGTGGGTCTAACCAACAGTTAAAGTCACCTCCTAAAATCAACATATGGGTGGACATATCTGGGAGTGTAGAGAAAACCGATTTGAAAAAATCACCATTGTCCCAGTTAGGAGCATAGATATTAACAAGAAGAACCTTTGTATTGAGCAGCCTACCACTGACAATTATATATCTACCATGGGGATCTGCGATCACCTTAGAACATGTAAAAGGTACCGATCTGTGAAGTAAAATAGCCACCCCTCTCGCCTTACTCTGAAATGAGGAATGGAACACCTGACCCACCCATCTGCACCTAAGACTTGAGTGTTGTGATACCTTCAGATGAGTTTCTTGAAGAAAGATGATGTGAGCTTTCAAATGATGAAGATGGTGTAGCACCTTACTACGTTTAACTGGGTTATTTATGCCCCTGCAGTTCCAAGTAAGAAAATTAAAGCCATTCCCTCCAGCAGTATGGGCTACACTAGGCTGAGTCATATCTTAAGAGAGAGAGAGGATGTGTAAAGGACAAGGTACAATGTAAACTGAAGATCTTAGTTGAACCTAAAAGCGCAAATGTAAAAAACAAAAACAAGCGAAGAGGCACAAAAAACATATACAAACTATATACAAATAGAGAGTGAACAAACCCTTCCCTCACACCCGCCCTTGCCGAAGCATCTCCCCAAATGAGATGCAAGCAAAACCCTAAATACAAAGAAAGTTTAGAGCTAAGCATGATAACTCTAACTCTGTGCTACCTAAGATTAGTGACCATTTAACTAGAGTAAGCCAAACATGGATAGAATGGTCCCCAACAGAGTTTAAGGAAAATTATCCTCGATTAAGAGAGGTTTAACCTCGACGCAGATGGTAAATGAACAAACTGAAACAGCCATGCAGACCCCCAGATATTGGCATTAGAGGCGGCAAACCTGGGCTGGAAATAAAGAGATAAAAAAGAGAATGACATTCATATGTCGATGAACCCAGCAAAGATGGCTTCGTTAGTCACCCATTCGGCCTGCTAACTAGCCTGCTAGGAAGACCAGCCAGCCAACCATTTGTTACACACCATGCGGTACAACAGCCGCTTTCACGTTCTTGTTGATGAAATCTGCCGCTATAGCCGGGTCCTCGAATCTGTGCATGGAGCCGTCCGGTAAAGTCAGTCTCAAAACCGCAGGGTAGATGAGGCCGAACTTCACGCCCGGGCAGGCGTGTAGTTGGCGTTTCACAGCTCCAAAGCTAGCCCGCCTCTTAGCCACAGCTGTTGTGTAGTCCGCAAATATCGAGACTCTTTTACCCTTATGTAGAAGAGGGGATGCTTCTCCCGATCTTCTCAGTATGTCGTTGCGGACGTGAAAGAAATGCACCCTGATGACAAATGGTCGTGGGGGTTCTCCATCCCTGGGTCGGCTACGCAGAGTGCGGTGAGCCCGGTCTAGCAATGGCTTCTCCTCTAGCCCGAGTAGCTCCTGAAGTAGCTGGGCCATGTACTCCGTGGGCCTTGGGCCCTCCACTCCCCTCCGGTATTCCCAGTAGACAAATGTTGTTCCTCCGCATTCTACTTTCCATATCTTCGCATCTATTATCGAGGAATGCCACCCTAGTTGTCAATGAGCCGACGTTAGCCTCTAGCTCGCTAATGCGAGTGCTGTGGTCTGTAGCACCTCGCTCCAAATCCGATAAAGTCACCCCATGTGCGTCGAGCTTATTCTGTATACTCTCGATAGATTTTTTAAGCTCGTCTTTGATCGTTGATATCTCTGACCTGAGATTGGTAGAGAGACAGTCAATTTTTCCGAAAATGTCGGTTTTGAGGGTGCCTATCACGGATTGCAGCATCTCCACAGTCAGTGTTTCCGTGGGGTCGGCATTGGCAGCGTTCGGTGGCGGGGGTGAGTCGGGAGAAGTTGCAGGCTTGTTGCGGCCTGCTCTTGCAGACTCTGTTTTTTGGCCGGGTTGATGTCATTACGAATTTGAATTTATTAAACTTGAACTGAGTTGTTTATGGGTCTCTTCAGACGCCTGGGCAAACAGAAATGTATGCAATTTTGCTAAGTTAAATATATAAATTTGGTCACTAACTCAGGAGCGATAGGGAGACGCGTGCTACATCCTTGGCTTCCAACAGCGCCCCCCCCTTCACTGATTTTAAAAGGAAAATGGCTGGTATAAGAAATATGGTGGAAACTCCCTCTAGCCCATGCCTCCACCAATCCAATGCTTTTAGATTTGTGGGATGTAGTGAACAAGTGTACACTTCAGGAGAAAGGAGAGATTGTTGGGACTCACCCTCTATGTTTTCTATGCACCGAGAAAGATCTTGTTTTCAAAATCACCGACTTGTGTTTTAACCTGTTCTTCTTTTTTTTGATGGTTCCCTTTAGCATACACAATGGCCAAGTATGGCATGTCCATGTGTGTTCTGGGCATGGCTGAGGAGTTCAGAGGGTCCATTGCTGTCAATGCCTTATGGCCCAAGACGGGTACGTGTTGAACGATGCCATTCCACTGTATAACCAGTTTTAATGACCCAGAGTAGACATGAGCAGACTAGTTTGCCAGTTAAATGTCACTTTGTCATCTGGAATCCTATCAGTTGCTTTCTAAATAACTTCCTATGTGCAATACATATGTATTTTGAAGTAATCGAATAAAACTAATTATAAAACGTTATTTCTTCCCTGAATGTTGCACCCTCTCCTCCAGCCATCCAGACTGCTGCTATGGACATGCTGGGGGGCGCGGAGGTGGGAAAGCAGTGTCGTAAAGTTGATATCATGTCAGACGCAGCCTACGCCATCTTCAGTAAGCCTCCCAGCTACACCGGGAACTTTGTTATCGACGAGGAAATTCTGAAGACCGAGGGCATTAAAGACTTTGACATATACGCCGTCGCTCCAGGTACAGTAGACCTAGTGTAGACGTACAGTTAAAGTCGGAAGTTCACATAGACTTAGGTCGGAGTCATTAAAACCCGTTTTTCAACCACTCCACACATTTCTTGTTAACAAACTATAGTTTTGGCAAGTCGGTTAGGACATCTACTTTGTGCATGACACAAGTAATTTTTCCAACAATTGTTTACAGACCGATTATTTCACTTACAATTCACTGTATCACAATTCCAGTGGGTCAGAAGTTTACATACACTAAGTTGACTGTGCCTTTTAAACAGCTTGGAAAATTCCAGAAAATGATGTCATTGCTTTAGAAGCTTCTGATAGGCTAATTGACATCATTTGAGTCAATTGGAGGTGTGCCTGTGGATGTATTTCAAGGCCTACCTTCACACTCAGTGCCTCTTTGCTTGACATCATGGGAAAATCAAAATAAATCAGACAAGACCTCAGGAAAAAATTGTAGACCTCCACAAGTCTGGTTCATCCTTGGGAGCAATTTCCAAACGCCTGAAGGTACCACGTTCATCTGTACAAACAATAGTACGCAAGTATAAACACCATGGGACCACGCAGCCGTCATACCGCTCAGGAAGGAGACGCGTTCTGTCTCCTAGAGATTAACGTACTTTGGTGCGAAAAGTGCAAATCAATCCCAGAACAACAGCAAAGGACCTTGTGAAGATGCTGGAGGAAACAGGTACAAAAGTATCTATATCCACAGTAAAACAAATCCTATATCGACATATCCTGAAAGGCTGCTCAGCAAGGAAGAAGCCACTGCTCCAAAACCACCATAAAAAAGCCAGACTACGGTTTGCAACTGCACATGGGGACAAAGAGCATACCTTTTGGAGAAATGTCCTCTGGTCTGATGAAACACAAATAGAACTGTTTGGCCATAATGACCATCGTTATGTTTGGAGGAAAAGGGGATTGCTTGCAAGCCGAAGAACACCATCCCAACTGTGAAGCACGGGGGTGGCAGCATCATGCTGTGGGGGTGCTTTGCTGCAGGAGGGACTGGTGCACTTCACAAAATAGATGGCATCATGAGGAGGGAATATTATGTGGATATATTGAAGCAACATCTCAAGACATCAGTCAGGAAGTTAAATCTTGGTCGCAAATGGGTCTTCCAAATGGACAATGACCCCAAGCATACTTCCAAAGTTGTGGCAAAATGGCTTAAGGACAACAAAATCAAGGTATTGGAGTGGCCATCACAAAGCCTTGACCTCAATCCTATAGAAAATGTGTGGGCAGAACTGAAAAGGCGTGTGCGAGCAAGGAGGCCTACAAACCTGACTCAGTTACACCAGCTCTGTCAGGAGGAATGGGCTAAAATTCACCCAACTTATTGTGGGAAGCTTGTGGAAGGCTACCCGAAACGTTTGACCCAAGTTAAACAATTTTAAAGGCAATGCTACCAAATACTAATTGAGTGTATGTAAACTTCTGACCCAATGGGAATGTGATGAAAGAAATAAAAGCTGAAATAAATCATTCTCTCTACTATTATTCTGACATTTCACATTCTTAAAATGGCATATTATTATTATTATTATTATTATTAAAATAGTTGTGATCCTAACTGACCTAAGACAGGGAATTTTTACTAGGTTTAAATGTCAGCAATTGTGAAACACTGAGTTTAAATGTATTTGGCTAAGGTGTATGTAAACTTCCGACTTCAACTGTATGTGCACAGTGATGTGAGGTTAAACATATAATTTTACATAACAGCCTGATGAAGTAGTCCTTCCACTTGATCTCTAGTGTCATTTTAATAACTCCCTAGAGTCTATTGATGCACTGGTGCGTCAATATAAATTACAGAATAAAAAAATCCCCATCTAAATCAGTCAGTTTAAGCTAGAGATACCTGTGTTTTTGCATTGGATGCGTCTCAATCCACCGCATCCGCCTATGGCGGCCTTCCAATCATCTTTAGTGGAAGGTGACCGAGCTACAGAGGTCAGTGTCAGACCATGAGATGTCCCGAAAATCAGTTTGAATATGACCACTCTGTGGAAAGATCCGACTCTCACGAACACGATGGTGGTCTCCATCTTGTTCTACGACCCCCACTGGTGTCACGGGACTCGTCTGACGGTAACCAGGACCGGTTTTTAAAATGATTGAAAGTATGGAGGTAGTTTTGTGCCTACCCAAAACATTTGGGATTTGGTACTTAAGGTCAAATTCAATATTATCAAATATATTTTTTATATATATATTCTTTTGATACGTAAAGGGGTCCTAAAGTTCAAAATCAAACATCTAAATGATCCATGATATGACCATCTTAAAACAATTCCATATGTCAGCTCCCCTCCACTCCACCCCAACATCTTAGACTCTCGATCATTTTAAAGATGGTGTGGTTATGGTGTCCACAGAGCATAGATGTGGTAATCAATCAATCAAGCACATTTATTTTATAAAGCCATTTTCACATCAGCAGTTGTCACAAAGTGCTTTACAGATACACATCCTAAAACCCCAGAGAGCAAGCAATGATGCAGAAGCAGAGTGGAAAAACTTTTTTTTTTGTAAATTTCTTTCTTTGATATTTTTATGTTTTTACATTTTTCGTTAAATGTTTATTTATTTATTTTTTCTCTCTTTTTTTGGGGGAATGGATCAGCTTAATATTGCAGATAGATTGTATCATCTATCAATGTAATTGCCTGGTCTGCAGAGTGGAAAAACTTGCTTGGAAGGCAGGAACTTAGGATGAAACCTAAAGAGCAACCAGGCTCCGAGGGGTGGCCAGTCTTCTTCTGGCTGTACCGGGTGGTTATGGTAATGGTGTGTCTCTGTGTGACCACAGGTAATGCACTGCTCCCGGACTTCTTCCTGGATGAGGCTGAGGCTCTGGTGCAGAACATGGGGGATCAGGTTGTCATCCCAGTGGTAAAGGGTGACAAACCCAGCGCTGCGTGGGCCACCAGTGGACCCATAGCGGAAACATTCAATATCATCAAGGGAGTCCTCAACCCTGACATTGTCAAATCCACTGGAGGAGTCTACAAGTTCGACCTGTCTGGTAAGAAACTTATTTTCAGCATCGTATGAATGTTGTTTGTAATGGTGAACATATAGTGAATATTATGGTGAATATACTCACCGGACAGTTTATTAGGTACACACATCCAGTACCGGGTCAGACCCCTCTTTGTCTCCAGAACAGCCTGAATTCTTCGGGGAATGGATTCTACAAGATGTTGGAAACGTTCCACAGGGATGTTGGTCCATGCTGACACGATGGCATCAGGCAGTTGCTGCAGATTGGACGGCGGTACATTCATGCTGCGAACAGCCCGTTCCATGTCATCCCAAAGATACTCGATTGGGTTGAGGTCTGGGGACTGTGCAGGCCACTCGAGTAAACTGAACTCGCTGTCATGTTCCAGGTGATGATAGGAGTGGAACCCGGTGTGGTCGTCTGCTGCAATAGCCCGTCCGTGACAAGGATCGACGAGTTGTGCGTTCTGAGATGCCGTTCTGCACACCACTGTTGTACTGTGCCGTTATTTGTCTGTTTGTGGCCCGCCTGTTAGCTTGCACGATTCTTGTCATTCTCCTTCGACCTCTCTAATCAACTAGCTGTTTTCGCCCACAGGACTGGCGCTGACAGGGTGTTTTTTGTTTTCGCACCATTCTCGGTAAACCCTAGAAACTGTCGTGCGTGAAAAGCCCAGGAGGGCGGCCGTTTCTGAGATACTGGATTCAGCACCTGGCACAGATCATACCAAGCTCAAAGTAACTTATAGTGTATTCGGAAAGTATTCAGACCCCTTGACCTTTTCCACATTTTGTTACGTTACAGCCTTATTCTAAAATGGATTAAATCGTTTTTTCCCCTCATCAATCTACACACAATACCCCATAATGACAAAGCAAAGTTTTTGCTAATTTATTAAATATAAAAAACTTAAATATCACATTAACATAAGTATTCAGACCCTTTACTCAGTACTTTGTTGAAGCACCTTTGGCAGCGATTACAGCCTCAGGTCTTCTTGGGTATGACGCTACATGCTTGGCACACCTGTATCTGGGGAGTCTGTGCAGCAAAAACAGTCCTGTAGCTTAACATCTGCTTCATCTGACAATTTTTTTTATTAACCGAGTCACTGGTGCTTCCTGCTTTAGTTTTTGCTTATAAGCAGGAATCAGGAGGATAGAGTTATGGTCAGATTTGCCAAATGGAGGGCGAGGGAGAGCTTTGTATGCGTCTCTGTGTGTGGAGTAAAGGTGGTCTAGAGTGTTTTTTCCCTCTGGTTGCACATTTAACAATTAGGATTTAAGTTCCCCTGCATTAAAGTCCCCGGCCACTAGGAGCGCTGCCTCTGGATGAGCGTTTTCCTGTTTGCACTCAATGAGCTGTATAAGGCCATAAGCAATCTTAGTGGTGGTAAATAGACAGCTATGAAAAATGTTATGCACCAGCTGTTGTTTACAAATACACACAGACCGCCACCCCTTGTCTTACCGGAGTCAGCCGTTCTATCCTGCCGATGTAGCGTATAGCCCGCTAGCTGTATGTTATCCATGTCGTCGTTCAGCCACGACTCGGTGAAACATAAAATATTACAGTTTTTAATGTCCCGTTGGTAGGATATCCGTAATCTTAAGTCGTCCAATTTGTTTTCAAATGATTGAACGTTGGCTAATGGGATTGATGGAAGAGGCAGCTTGCTCGCTCGCCGTCGGATCCTTACAAGGCACCACGACCTACGTCCACGATATCTCCGTCTCTTTCTCCTGCGAATGACAGGGATTTGGGCCTTGTCGGGTGTCTGTAGAATATACTTCGCATCCGACTCGTTGAAGAAAAAAATATTCGTCCAATACGAGGTGAGTAATCGCTGTCCTGATATCCAGACGAGACGGTGGCAGAAACATTATGTACAAAATAAATTACAAATAATGTGAAAAAACACATATTAGCACAATTGGTTAGAGGGCTGTAAAAACGGCAGCCATCTCCTCCGGCACCATTCAGACTAGAGAATCTTGTTTCTCATGGTCTGAGTCCTTTAGGGGCCTTTTGGCAAACTCCAAGCGGGCTGTCATGTACCTTTTATAATAATAATATGCCATTTAGCAGACGCTTTTATCCAAAGCGACTTACAGTCATGCGTGCATACATTTTTGTGTATGGGTGGTCCCGGGGATCGAACCCACTACCTTGGTGTTACAAGCACCGTGCTCTACCAGTTGTCTGGCTACTCTACCATAAAGGCCTGATTGGTGAAGTACTGCAGAGATGGTTGTCATTCTGGAAGGTTCTCCCATCTCCACAGAGGAACTGTAGAGCTCTGTCGGAATGACCATCGGGTTCTTGGTCACCTCCCTGACCAAGGCCCTTCTCCCCCGATTGCTCAGTTTGGCTGGGCGGCCAGCTCTAGGAAGAGTCTTGGTGGTTGCAAACTTCTTCCATTTAAAGAATGATGGAGGCCACTGTTCTTGGGGACCTTCAATGCTGCAGACATTTTCTGGTACCCTTCCCCAGATCTGTGCTTCAACACAATCCTGTCTCCGAGCTCTACGGACAATTCCTTCGACCTCATGGCTTGGGTTTTGCTCTGACATGCACTGTCAACTGTGGGACCTTATAGACAGGTGTGTGCCTTTCCAAATCTAAAATATCTAATAGAACTCAAAGGGTTTTCTTTAATGGAAGCTTCTCTAATGTCAAACGTACAGTGTGGTGTACCGCAGGGCAGCTCTCTAGGCCCTCTACTTTTCTATTTTTACCAATGACCTGCCACTGGCATTAAACAATGCATGTGTGTCCATGTATGCTGATGATTCAACCATATACGTATCAGCAACCACAGCTAATTAAGTCACTTAACAGAGTTATAGTCTGTTTGGAATGGGTGGCCAGTAATAAACTGGTCCTGAACATCTCTAAAACTAAGAGCATTGTATTTGGTACAAATCATTCTGTAATTTCTAGACCTCAGCTGAATCTGGTAATGAATGGTGTGGCTGTTGAACAAGTTGAGGAGACTAAATTACTTGGTGTTACCTTAGATTGTAAACTATCATGGTCAAAACATATAGATTCAATGGTTGTAAAGATGGGGAGAGGTCTGTCCATAATAAAGAGATGCTCTCCTTTTTTGACACCACACTCCACAAAGCAAGTCCTGCAGACTCTAGTTTAGTCTGATCTTGATTATTCTCCAGTCGTGTGATCCAATGCTGCAAGGATAGACCTAGTTAAGCTGCGATTGGCCCAGAACAGAGCGGCACGTCTTGCTCTTCATTGTAATCAGAGGGCTGATGTAAATACTATGCATGCCAGTCTCTCTTGGCTAAGAGTTGAGGAGAGACTGACTGCATCACTTATTGTTTTTATAAGAAACATTGTGTTGAAAATTCAAAATTGTTTGCATTGTCAACTTACACACAGCACTGACTCACACATGTACCCCACCAGACATGCCACCAGGGGTATTTTCACAGTCCCCAGGTCCAGAACAAATTCAATGAAACGTACAGTATTATACAGACCCATGAGTGCATGGAACTCCCTTCCGTCTTATATAGCGCAAGTGAACAGCAAACCTGGTTTCAAAAAACAAATAAAGCAACACCTCACGGCACAACGCCTCTCCCCCATGTGACCTACTTGTTGCGTGTATGTACTGACATGTATGTGGAACTGATAGATGCACACATCTGTTGCTAATGGGGATTTTAATCAGATCAATTCACAGTATAAAATAAGACAAAATGCATTTTTAAATGTAAGCTCACCAGGTGTTGCTACTGTGACTGTCACATGCAGGCACAACTGCTAGCATGAAAAACCCACATTTTCAATTGGCAAGAAATTGCATATTTCATGGGCATTAATTAGTATTTGGTGCATATCAGCACATGCATCTCTTAATTTTATGATCACTTATCTGAGCATGTACTCAAAATATTAAATGTGTTTATCTGATAGTCGCCTCCACACAAGTTTATTTTTTTTCAGCTTTGAAATTGGCCAGTAGTGGGAACTTACACAGAACTGTCAATAACGTAATAATAAAACATCTGATTGGCTTAGAATACAAACTGTTATGGATGTAATAACCACATGAACTGGTTGAAACATTCAAACAGCAGAAAATGTTGATTTTTTTACTTGTTTGAATTCAAAGATGGAAGTGGGCTTTTAATGGGTAGCTACGTGGCCGTAATGGGAACGTGGCCGTAATGGGAACGTGGGCGTAATGGGAACGCGGCCGTAATGGGAACGCGGCCGTAATGGGAACGTGGCCGTAATGGGAACGTGGCCGTAATGGGAACGCGGCCGTAATGGGTACGCGGGCGTAATGGGAACGCGGGCGTAATGGGTACGTGGGCGTAATGGGAACGCGGGCGTAATGGGAACGTGGCCGTAATGGGAACGTGGCCGTAATGGGAACGTGGCCGTAATGGGTACGTGGCCGTAATGGGAACGTGGCCGTAATGGGAACGTGGCCGTAATGGGAACGTGGCCGTAATGGGTACTTACTCTACTCCCTTGTTTCATTACACTTGGGGGAGAATGCAGGCTACTCTGAAAGTCATTAATGTTTTGTGTTGATGGACTGTCAGTGGGCTCCATTTTGTTGGTGTGTTGGGGGAGTCTATAGTAGCGTGTGTCTGTGTGTTCCAGGTGAGCATGCAGGAGTATGGTTCATTGACATGAAGAACGCAGGGGGCAGTGCAGGTAGCGGAGAGCCCCCAGTCAAAGCCGACGTGGTCATGACCATGGACAGTGCTGACTTCACCAAGATGTTTGCAGGTTAGTGACTGACTGGATAGCTGGGTCGCGTTCATTAGGCACCAAACGGATGAAAACAGAACTGAAACGGGGAGGGAATACCTGCCAGTACCTGGATCGTATTCACCATAGCAAACCATTTTGCAACATTTGGTTCCTAGTGTATATGACTCTTCTGTTTTCTGTTGGCCTGATGAACACGACCCTGTTTGCTTTTCTCATTAATTATTTATTTTTCCACTATAGTTCTCTCAGTAGTGATACACATTGTGCTGCTTTCTTCATGTTGTGGTGCTCTCTCTCATTAGTAACATGTTGTGGTGCTCTCTCATTAGTAACATGTTGTGGTGCTCTCTCTCATTAGTAACATGTTGTGGTGCTCTCTCTCATTAGTAACATGTTGTGGTGCTCTCTCACTAGTAACATGTTGTGGTGCTCTCTCTCATTAGTAACATGTTGTGGTGCTCTCTCTCATTAGTAACATGTTGTGGTGCTCTCTCTCATTAGTAACATGTTGTGGTGCTCTCTCATTAGTAACATGTTGTGGTGCTCTCTCATTAGTAACATGTTGTGGTGCTCTCTCATTAGTAACATGTTGTGATGCTCTCATTAGTAACATGTTGTGGTGCTCTCTCATTAGTAACATGTTGTGGCGCTCTCTCATTAGTAACATGTTGTGGTGCTCTCTCATTAGTAACATGTTGTGGTGCTCTCTCATTAGTAACATGTTGTGGCGCTCTCTCATTAGTAACATGTTGTGGTGCTCTCTCATTAGTAACATGTTGTGGTGCTCTCTCATTAGTAACATGTTGTGATGCTCTCATTAGTAACATGTTGTGGCGCTCTCTCATTAGTAACATGTTGTGGTGCTCTCTCATTAGTAACATGTTGTGGTGCTCTCTCATTAGTAACATGTTGTGATGCTCTCATTAGTAACATGTTGTGGTGCTCTCTCATTAGTAACATGTTGTGGTGCTCTCTCACTAGTAACATGTTGTGGTGCTCTCTCATTAGTAACATGTTGTGGTGCTCTCTCATATTAGTAACATGTTGTGGTGCTCTCTCTCATTAGTAACATGTTGTGGTGCTCTCTCATTAGTAACATGTTGTGATGCTCTCATTAGTAACATGTTGTGGTGCTCTCTCTCATTAGTAACATGTTGTGGTGCTCTCTCTCACTAGTAACATGTTGTGGTGCTCTCTCTCACTAGTAACATGTTGTGGTGCTCTCTCTCTCACTAGTAACATGTTGTGGTGCTCTCTCTCTCACTAGTAACATGTTGTGGTGCTCTCTCATTAGTAACATGTTGTGGTGCTCTCTCATTAGTAACATGTTGTGGTGCTCTCTCACTAGTAACATGTTGTGGTGCTCTCTCATTAGTAACATGTTGTGGTGCTCTCTCACTAGTAACATGTTGTGGTGCTCTCTCTCATTAGTAACATGTTGTGGTGCTCTCTCTCACTAGTAACATGTTGTGGTGCTCTCTCTCACTAGTAACATGTTGTGGTGCTCTCTCTCACTAGTAACATGTTGTGGTGCTCTCTCATTAGTAACATGTTGTGGTGCTCTCTCATATTAGTAACATGTTGTGGTGCTCTCTCTCATTAGTAACATGTTGTGGTGCTCTCTCATATTAGTAACATGTTGTGGTGCTCTCATATTAGTAACATGTTGTGGTGCTCTCTCTCTCACTAGTAACATGTTGTGGTGCTCTCTCTCTCACTAGTAACATGTTGTGGTGCTCTCTCATTAGTAACATGTTGTGGTGCTCTCTCATTAGTAACATGTTGTGGTGCTCTCTCACTAGTAACATGTTGTGGTGCTCTCTCATTAGTAACATGTTGTGGTGCTCTCTCACTAGTAACATGTTGTGGTGCTCTCTCTCATTAGTAACATGTTGTGGTGCTCTCTCTCATTAGTAACATGTTGTGGTGCTCTCTCTCACTAGTAACATGTTGTGGTGCTCTCTCTCACTAGTAACATGTTGTGGTGCTCTCTCATTAGTAACATGTTGTGGTGCTCTCTCATATTAGTAACATGTTGTGGTGCTCTCTCTCATTAGTAACATGTTGTGGTGCTCTCTCATATTAGTAACATGTTGTGGTGCTCTCATATTAGTAACATGTTGTGGTGCTCTCTCTCACTAGTAACATGTTGTGGTGCTCTCTCTCACTAGTAACATGTTGTGGTGCTCTCCCTCCAGGCAAACTAAAGCCCACCATGGCCTTCATGTCAGGGAAGCTGAGGATTAAAGGAGACATGACCCTGGCTATCAAGATGGAGAAGATGATGTCCATGATGAAGAAATCTAAACTCTAAATTATAACTGTGAGAATGGCTGTGTCTGAAAGGGCACCCTATTCACTAATTTGGTGCCTTCAAGACAACTGGGAACTCAACAAAAATCATATCAGACTGTTTAAAATCCTGATGGTGAGATCTTCAGGTCAGAGAATTCTGAGCTCTGGGATGATGCCCAAAGTTGGATGATCGAAAGATTATTTTCCCAGTCGGAGCTGTTTTTTTTTTCCAGAGTTCCCAGTTGTCTTGAACGCACTGAATTCGGACGTTGTAGATGTCCAAGTTCCGAGTTGTCTAAAATAGTGCACTATAGAGGGAATAGTGTGCCATTGGGACATACCCAGAATGTCTAATGAATGTGCAGTTTTCCTTCTCTAAATGGGTGTAATAAAGAATGAACTGTCCACCTCCTTTTCTAACATGCGGTTTCTAATAAACCAGTTGCTCTAATTGTACTTCTGTTCTGTTCGTAGTCATGGACACATTGTTCAGTCAATTCTTGGACACTCGTGTGTGTCACTGGATAAGCGCGTCTGCTAAATGAATACAATTTTTAAAAATTTACAAAATAGGAAATACAGTAGAAATTATTAATGTTATGTCAAGTATGACTGTTTAAATATAATATGGATAGTGTCTTAGTTGAGCAGTTCAAATCAGTAGTGTGTAATGGAACAGTAGTGTAGCACACGCCCGTCGCTATGGGCGGGCCATAGGAGGCCGGGCGCGCCCCCATAAATGACTTGAGGTCTGGCGACGGGGTCTGGTGTAGCACCACCCATCACAACTCACTTCTGCGCAGCTGATGCTGGCTATTTAATAGGGAATTAAACCCCATCAGTAGGAGAAGCACTGATTATAATACCCGTGATATGGACGTAAACTTGGAGTCCAGTGATGTGTTGTGTGGTCCTCCCACTACGACTGTGTTGTTGACTATAGGTTATGAACTTTACAGGGTGGTGAAAGTGCATAAAGAAATATTGAGGGTCTTATTCTGGTGACGTGATAATCGATGTGGCTGCTGTCCGACGAGCTGTTGAGCAGTTGGATAGAGTGTCAAGACCATAGTGGGCACGTTTGCTATATAAAACGCAAAAGTCTTTGTGACATTTGAATTTAACCGCGAACGTTATTTTTATGTACACTACGTCATCACGCATCGACTTTTATCTGCAGTAAGTCAGTTTGATGGAAACACATCTCTGGTGGGAAAATGCGCATATTTATTTATGCAGATTTTAGAATATCAACCATGAACATCTGTCGCAAATTCTATGGAAAACTTGCTAATGCTGTTTTTAAAAAAAATCAGTGCTGCTGTAAATTGCATCACAAGAGACATGCCAAACGGGAGATGTGTGTGTGTGTATGTATGTATGTATATATATATATATATATATATATATATATATATATATATAACACACACACAGTGAGGGAAAAAAGTATTTGATCCCCTGCTGATTTTGTACGTTTGCCCACTGACAAAGAAATGATCAGTCTATAATTTTAATGGTAGGTTTATTTGAACAATGAGAGACAGAGTAACAACAAAAAAATCCAGAAAAACGCATGTCAAAAAAGTTATAAATTGATTTGCATTTTAATGAGGGAAATAAGTATTTGACCCCCTCTCAATCAGAAAGATTTCTGGCTCCCGGGTGTCTTTTATAGAGGTAACGAGCTGAGATTAGGAGCACACTCTTAAAGGGAGTGCTCCTAATCTCAGTTTGTTACCTGTATAAAAGACACCTGTCCACAGAAGCAATCAATCAGATTCCAAACTCTCCACCATGGCCAAGACCAAAGAGCTCTCCAAGGATGTCAGGGACAAGATTGTAGACCTACACAAGGCTGGAATGGGCTACAAGACCATCGCCAAGCAGCTTGGTGAGAAGGTGACAACAGGTGCGATTATTCGCAAATGGAAGAAACACAAAAGTACTGTCAATCACCCTCGGCCTGGGGCTCCATGCAAGATCTCACCTCGTGGAGTTGCAATGATCATGAAAACGGTGAGGAATCAGCCCAGAACTACACGGGAGGATCTTGTCAATGATCTCAAGGCAGCTGGGACCATAGTCACCAAAAAAACAATTGGTAACACACTACGCGTGAAGGACTGAAATCCTGCAGCGCCTGCAAGGTCCCCCTGCTCAAGAAAGCACATATACATGCTCGGCTGAAGTTTGCCAATAAACATCTGAATGATTCAGAGGAGAACTGGGTGAGTGTGTTGTGGTCAGACGAGACCAAAATGGAGCTCTTTGGCATCAACTCAACTCGCCGTGTTTGGAGGAGGAGGAATGCTGCCTATGACCCCAAGAACACCATCCCCACCGTCAAACATGGAGGTGGAAACATTATGCTTTGGGGGTGGTTTTCTGCTAAAGGGACAGGACAACTTCACCGCGTCAAAGGGACGATGGACGGGGCCATGTACCGTCAAATCTTGGGTGAGAACCTCCTTCCCTCAGCCAGGGCATTGAAAATGGGTCGTGGATGGGTATTCCATCATGACAATGACCCAAAACACACGGCCAAGGCAACAAAGGAGTGGCTCAAGAAGAAGCACATTAAGGTCCTGGAGTGGCCTAGCCAGTCTCCAGACCTTAATCCCATAGAAAATCTGTGGAGGGAGCTGAAGGTTCGAGTTGCCAAACGTCAGGCTCGAAACCTTAATGACTTGGAGAAGATCTGCAAAGAGGAGTGGGACAAAATCCCTCCTGAGATGTGTGCGAACCTGGTGGCCAACTACAAGAAACGTCTGACCTCTGTGATTGCCAACAAGGGTTTTGCCACCAAATACTAAGTAATGTTTTGTACAGGGGTCAAATACTTATTTTCCTCATTAAAATGCAAATCAATTTATAACATTTTTGACATGCGTTTTTCTGGATTTCTTTGTTGTTATTCTGTCTCTCACTGTTCAAATAAACCTACCATTAAAATTATAGACTGATCATTTCTTTGTCAGTGGGCAAACGTACAAAATCAGAAGGGGATCAAATACTTTTTACTCTCACTGTGTGTGTGTGTGTGTGTGTATATATATATATATATATATATATATATATATATATATATATATACACACACACACATCTCCCGTTTGGCATGTCTCTTGTGATGCAATTTACAGCAGCACTGATAGATGTGTTGACATGACAACGACCCTTCCGCCCCTTTTGTTCCATGCTGGCTGAAACCTAGCTAGCCAGTAACTAGCTAACACCAGATACAGATGAAGACCTAGCTAGCCAGTAACTAGCTAACACCAGATAGATGAAGACCTAGCTAGCCAGTAACTAGCTAACACCAGACAGATGAAGACCTAGCTAGCCAGTAACTAGCTAACACCAGACAGATGAAGACCTAGCTAATGTCGTAGTAAATATATGATGTTATAGCTTGGTCTGACTAAAATCTTGTGCATGACCCATTTTGTGTTGGGCGTTTGTTTTCAATCAATGCTGTTCCTATGCAAGAACAATGGACAGAGAACCATATCTTGTCAAGGACAACACCCACGCCACAGGCCACAATCACTGGTTGCTCCCCTCGAGTCTTCCCTTGAGAACACACACACACACACACACATCATCACTGTTAACACACACACACACACACACACACACATCATCACTGTTAACACACACACACACACACACACACAAAATCCCCTCTTTTAGGCTGAACATTTGAAGACAGAGAACTCTACTCAGAGCCAATGCAACAGTGACACTAGCCTGGAGGGGACCTCGCCCAACTCATCAGGACCAATCAGAAGATCAGAACTACTAGATTCAACCTACATCATTTATTGCATAAAATGTCTGCACACAATGTTTCGGGGCTCTCTTCAGATAGCTCCCTAAGAGTTTGACGAACGAGTCCGTGCACGCGATTCCAGATATCTTTACCTCTGAATAAACTGCCTTTATTATACCATATCCACCCTGTCCAAAGTCTCTACTTGGTCTCAGTTCTCCAGTAAACTTGTGATTATCAACACTAACCAGTAACTAGCTAACACCAGACAGATGAAGACCTAGCTAGCCAGTAACTAGCTAACACCAGACAGATGAAGACCTAGCTAGCCAGTAACTAGCTAACACCAGACAGATGAAGACCTAGCTAGCCAGTAACTAGCTAACACCAGAGACGGATGAAGACCTAGCTAGCCAGTAACTAGCTAACACCAGACAGATGAAGACCTAGCTAGCCAGTAACTAGCTAACACCAGACAGATGAAGACCTAGCTAGCCAGTAACTAGCTAACACCAGATACAGATGAAGACCTAGCTAACCAGTAACTAGCTAACACCAGACAGATGAAGACCTAGCTAGCCAGTAACTAGCTAACACCAGACAGATGAAGACCTAGCTAGCCAGTAACTAGCTAACACCAGACAGATGAAGACCTAGCTAGCCAGTAACTAGCTAACACCAGACAGATGAAGACCTAGCTAGCCAGTAACTAGCTAACACCAGACAGATGAAGACCTAGCTAGCCAGTAACTAGCTAACACCAGACAGATGAAGACCTAGCTAGCCAGTAACTAGCTAACACCAGACAGATGAAGACCTAGCTAGCCAGTAACTAGCTAACACCAGACAGATGAAGACCTAGCTAGCCAGTAACTAGCTAACACCAGAGACAGATGAAGACCTAGCTAGCCAGTAACTAGCTAACACCAGACACAGATGAAGACCTAGCTAGCCAGTAACTAGTATTGGGGATTTATTATTCTCCTAAACTGATGGGATGACTAACTTAGAAAGAATGCATTCTTGACTGGGCTAATGTAGGCTGTGACACCTGGCAAGGCTGTGATTGATGTGAAGAGCTGTCTTAGTGGGTAAAATAAGATAAGGATTGTATCTTCAAAATGCTAGACTATACTGGTTCTTTGTGAGCTATGAGTCTTCCTTTGACTAGGAATGATGTCTAAGGGAGCTGGCTCTTCTCACTATGATAGGTTGTTATGATAATCTTGTGCCTGGCTGAAGTGTGTAACAAATGGCGCCGAAGAGATGAGAACAACCCCTGAAACAACGGATTGGCTGAGAAAGTTTAAACCACGCTCAAGTCTTTACTCTAATTGGCCAGCAGAGAAGTGGGAAATTCCCTCTGTCAGAGTATTTGAGTATTGAATCAAAAAACAATGTGTTAGTTCTTTGATATTGCCCTGCGAGGTTTGTCAAAGAGCCCGTATATACGAAACATCATATTTACCATTGAAGGTTTTTGCATTAATTAAAATAACTAGTATACCTTAGAAGTCGTGTTGACCTCTTTTGTTCCTGATACCAGATTTGAATTAACGCGACTTTGACACTAGCTAACACCAGACAGATGAAGACCTAGCTAGCCAGTAACTAGCTAACACCAGACACAGATGAAAGTGGAAACATAAGTATCTTTGCCATAGATGAGTTGGGTAAACTTTTAATCATATTTGCTGACACCCTACAGTCAAGTTGTGGCACCAGTAGAGTAGCTATCTAGTTCAGTGCATTCGGAAAGTATTCAGACCCCTTCCCTCCTTCCACATTTTGTTAATTTCAATCTACACACAATACCCCATAATGACAAAATGAAAACAGGTTTTTAGAAATGTTTGCACATTTATAAAAAATAGGGAAAATATAGCTTATTTACATAAGTATTCTGACGTAACGTAACAAAATGCGGAGAAAGTCATGGGGTCTGAATACTTTCCGAATGCACTGTATAAACCACGCCCCGCTGCAAACATGCCTTCTCTGATGTTGGTTACAAGGTGGTACTTATTTCAATTAGGTAAGAGAATATCAAAGTAACCAATGTGTTACCTGACTCTGTGTAGACATCACGTGTAAAGGAACCAATGTGTTACCTGACTGTGTAGACATCACGTGTAAAGGAACCAATGTGTTACCTGACTCTGTGTAGACATCACGTGTAAAGGAACCAGAGTCAGGAAACACATTGTCTCCTTTACATGTGATGTCTACACAGAGTCAGGTAACACATTGCTCCTTTACACATGACGTATACACAGTCAGGTAACACATTGTCTCCTATACACGTGATGTCTACACAGAGTCAAGTAACACATTGGTTCCTTTACGCGTGATGTCTACACAGAGTCAAGTAACACATTGGTTCCTTTACACGTGATGTCCACACAGAGTCAGGTAACACATTGGTTCCTTTACACGTGATGTCTACACAGTCAGGTAACACATTGGTTCCTTTACACGTGATGTCTACACAGAGTCAGGTAACACATTGGTTCCTCCGTGGTGTCATCTGCTTCATGGCCCTCATACAACTCCACCAGCTCCATCCCAGGGCTGAGATTTGACGGGGGTGTCGCTATACAAGATTAACCTCCAGCAGAGGATAATCTCCATACAGTCTACCTTCACCCTCCAGCAGAGGATAATCTGCATACATTCTACCTTCACCCTCCAGCAGAGGATCATCTCCATACAGTCTACCTTCACCCTCCAGCAGAGGATCATCTCCATACAGTCTACCTTCACCCTCCAGCAGAGGATCATCTCCATACAGTGCCTTACAAAAGTATTCATCCCCCTTGGCGTTTTTCCTATTTTGTTGCATTACAATCTGTAATTTAAATAGATTTTTATTTGGATTTCATGTAATGGACATTCACAAAATAGTCAAAATTGGTGAAGTGAAATGAAAAAAATACCTAGTTTCAAAAAATTATACAAAATAAATAACGGAAAAGTGGTGCGTGCATATGTATTCACCTCCTTTGCTATGAAGCCCCTAAATAAGATCTGGTGCAACCAATTACCTTCAGAAGTCACATAATTAGCTAAATAAAGTCCACCTGTGTGCAATCTAAGTGTCACATGATCTGTCACATGATCTCAGTATATATACACCTGTTCTGAAAGGCCCCAGAGTCTGCAACACCACTAAGCAAGGGGCACCACCAAGCAAGCGGCACCATGAAGTCCAAGGAGATCTCCAAACAGGTCAGGGACAAAGTTGTTGAGAAGTACAGATCAGGGTTGGGTTATAAAAAATATCAGAAACTTTGAACATCCCACGGAGCACCATTAAATCCATTATAAAAAAATTGAAAGAATATGGCACCACAACAAACCTGCCAAGAAAGGCCGCCCACCAAAACTCACGGACCAGGCAAGGAGGGCATTAATCAGAGAGGCAACAAAGAGACCAAAGATAACCCTGAAGGAGCTGCAAAGCTCCACAGCGGAGATTGGAGTATCTGTCCATAGGACTACTTTAAGCCATACACTCCACAGAGCTGGGCTTTACGGAAGAGTGGCCAGAAAAAAGACATTGCTTAAAGAAAGAAATAAGAAAACATTTTTGGTGTTCGCCAAAAGCCATGTGGGAGACTCCCCAAACATATGGAAGAAGGTACTCTGGTCAGATGAGACTAAAATTTAGCTTTTTGGCCATCAAGGACAACGCTATGTCTGGCGCAAACCCAACACCTCTCATCACCCCGAGAACACCATCCCCACAGTGAAGCATGGTGGTGGCAGCATCATGCTGTGGGGATGTTTTTCATCGGCAGGGACTGGGAAACTGGTCAGAATTGAAGGAATGATGAATGGCGCTAAATACAGGGAAATTCTTGAGGGAAACCTGTTTCAGTCTTCCAGAGATACCTTCACCCTCCAGCAGAGGATCATCTCCATACGGTCAACATTCACCCTCCAGCAGAGGATCATCTCCATACGGTCAACCTTCACCCTCCAGCAGAGGATCATCTCCATACGGTCAACCTTCACCCTCCAGCAGAGGATCATCTCCATACGGTCAACCTTCACCCTCCAGCAGAGGATCATCTCCATACGGTCAACCTTCACCCTCCAGCAGAGGATCATCTGCATACGGTCTACCTTCACCCTCCAGCAGAGGATCATCTCCATACGGTCAACCTTCACCCTCCAGCAGTGGATCATCTCCATACGGTCAACCTTCACCCTCCAGCAGAGGATCATCTCCATACAGTCTACCTTCACCCTCCAGCAGAAGATCATCTCCATACAGTCTACCTTCACCTGTCACTTCCTCTCTGGGTTTTGCTGCTCTCCAGCTGCTTGTGGTTGAGGCCTCTTCTCTTCCTATCCTTCCTCCTCTTCTTCCTGTCCTTTCTCGTTCCAGTGTCCAGGGACTGGAGGAGTTATCAGGTCATATTGACTAGGCTCATTCACTACAAATGGACACGGTGCAACCTTTGGTTGGTAGGTAGGCTGCTGGCAGGCTTCGGCTGCGGTAAAGCAAAGCAAAGTCAGCCAGTGCTCATGGTTCTCAAAGGGGAAGTGAAATGATAGGATACAATGACTTTGTTCATGATCATGCGTGCCGCAAATGACATGTAACTAGACTGAACAAAAATATAAACACAACATGTGAAGTGTTGGTTCCATGTTTCATGAGCTGAAATAAAAGATCCCAGAAATGTTCCATACGCACAAAAAGCTTATTACTCTCAAATGTTGTGCACAAATGTGTTTACATCCCTGTTATTGAGCATTTCTCCTTTGCCAAGATAATACACCTGACAGGTGTGGCATATCAAGAAGCTGATTAAACACCATGATCATTACACAGGTGCACCTTGTGCTGGGGACAATAAAAGGCAACTCTAAAATGTGCAGTTTTGTCACAACACAATGCCACAGATATCTCAAGTTGAGGGAGTGTGCAATTGGCATGCTGACTACAGGAATGTCCACTAGAGCTGTTGCCAGAGAATTCAATGTTCATTTCTCTACCATAAGCCGCATCTAACGTCGTTTTAGAGAATTTGGCAGTACGTCCAACTGGCCTCACAAATGCATTTTGTTTGTTAGGGGTGCCAGGTAGGTTGTGCCTACCAGAGAAAATATTGGTTTCTCCTTTTTGTTTGAGAGTGAGTCCCGTCCGTTCTACACCAATACAAAGGACTCATGTAAAAGTCAGAATGGAGATACAAGTTTCATAAACCCTTAAAACATTGGAAATAACTTCCAAACCACTGTTCTTTTGCGTTTGTTGGATTATCACAATAAACACACAATCAATGTCACAAAACAATAAGAACCTTGGTTCACTGGTAAATGAGTGCAGTGAACTCAAATGACCTTAATCGCGCAGTGTTTGTCCGTTCATAAAGTGTAGTCAGTCTCAGTCACACGGTCAAAATCTCAAACTCTTTTACCACACAACCATAAAGAGGATCAACTCTCAGTAGTCTTCAACTACAACTCACCACATAAATCAACACGGTATAAATCACACCAACAAAAAAATATATATACCGTATGCAAAAGGATGGAACCTAACTGCCCAACTGCAATATTTGGATTTGAATTTGAGATGACAGCAGGTGCAGACGCTTAACTGAAAAATGGAAAGATCTCAATGTAAGGTAAGGTTTCTCCCTTGTATGATCTAAATTTAACATTTACATCATTTAGCAGACGCTCTTATCCAGAGTGACTTACATTACATTTACCAGGCACGAGTTACAGGACATTTACCAGTGAACCAAGGATGTTATTGTTTTGTGACATTGATTGTGTGATAATCCCCCTATTGATGAGGGGATTTGCGGTTTTGTATTCCCTGGACTCTAGTGAGTAGACTGGACCCTGGTTTTATGGACACACAATCAATCGTTTTGCCTGTACTGTGTAATATTTGTACCGTATATAGTGTCCAATGGCTTCATTTTAAGTCGTTTGACGTTATTTGTCAGGCCAAAATGCATTTTTGGCATAGGTCAAGGCTGGCCTTGGGCTGATTTAAATATGTAAAAGGAACAATTGGCTCTTCATCATTAGGTTAATCTAGGTCGTTAACAGGTATGCCAGTCCATCACCTATAGGCCTACAGTGTATTGCAGGGGTGTCAAACGTACGGCCCGCGGGCCGGATCAGGCCCGCAAACGGGTTTAATCCGGCCCGCGAGATGATATTAAAAAAAATAAAAAAAAAATACAGAGTTATAGAGCACCTGAATAACTTTTTTTATATTTTTTTTAAGTATAAAAATGCGCTGCAATTTTTCAATAAAATAAACTGCTGTTCCAATTGCGTCCACTGGATGGCGCAATAGCAATTGTGTTAAGCAAGCAAACTGTTTATACCGGGGCAGAGCAAGTAGGTCAAGCACGTGCAGCCAATGAGCTACTTTGTTTTGCCCGCGATATTTATTACGGCTTCTACTTTTAACATTATGTGCTTTGGCACCCTCATTGCCCCAATATGTCTCTGTCAAAAAAGAGAAAAGGGAGGATCACGTGACCCTTGAACGAGATGGCCGCATGAACTAGGAGCTCCGCACAAGTAGTTTCCAATTCCTAATCTTACCTCCACTTCAAGTTTAAACTCATTTAGCTTTAGTCAAAAAGTCATGGCGGCTTCAAAAGGCAACACTACAGGTGACATTTTTACCCGGACTCGAGTACTAGCGACGGAAAAAGCCTCCAAGAAGCAGCTAGCTTCAGAAAAAGCTAGCGCCATTAGCCAGGAGAAAGAGGACCCGTCCCCCCCCGAGGCCCAACGAATGCCAACCTCGCACTCTGTCGAAGACATCTTTTCTGAGCTGAGATCCCAACGTACAGAACTCAACACTAAACTAGATGCCATTAACGCTCAGCTCAGTGCGATAGGGGGCAAGGTGACAATCCTGGAAAATGCCTTGCCTGACATAAACAACAAGATAACCATAAATGCGGGGCGCCTGGACGAGGCAGAGGGGCGAATCCTATCCACGGAAAACTTATTGACAGACGCCATGGAAACAATAGCATATGCTAAAAAAAAAATAGAGCAGCTGGAAGAGAAAACAGAGGACCTGGAAAACAGGGGGCGAAGGAATAATTGTGTTCTATTAAATCTGGGCGAAAAAGAAGAGGGAAACATGCCACTGATCCGCTACCTGCAAGACAAACTTCCCGAGTGGCTCCACCTGTCCACCGACAGGCCCATAGAACTCGAGAGAGCTCACCGAGCACTGAGGCCCCCACCAGCAGCCAGACAACCACCGCGCCCAATCACCATACGTTTCCTGAGATTCACCGACAAGGAACGAGTCCTACAGGCGCGAAACCAACACCATTACAGTGGGAAACGCCAAACTCACCTTACTCCAGGACCTGTCAGCTGGAATACGCCGAAAGCGCCGAGAGTTTGACGAGGTGAAGAAATGCTCCATTGACCGAGGCATCTTTAGGGGATTCAAATACCCAAACGAGCTCAGGATTCTTCACCAAGGAGCCCTGCGACACTTCAAAACTCCCGAAGAGGCAAAACGTTTTTTTGAAAGACAACCCCGGTCAATGAGAAATGGACCATTGACTAAATGCGATTAATGCGATTACTGTTATTACTAAAGGAGGTAAGACAACATATAGCCGATATCCAAAGACCCACCGCCCTGCTAAATTTCATTATAGCCGTCCAATCTATATTTATGTTCCTTTAGCTGAGAGGGATAGGCCCCATATTATAACTTAGGCCTACTGTATGTAGGCTGGGCTATTGATTTTATTTTCTCCCTTTCTTAATGTGGTCTGGACGGGGGCTACGTTGTCAGTTACTCAATGCGGGCGGAGAGGATGAGGCATTTCTTTGGTGGGGAGGGGGAGACGTTGTGCGTTGCTAACTGTTCCCGGTCTTTTTTTTTGTTGGAACACAGAATTGTGACTGAGCGGGGAGGTAATAGATCCAACGGGATATGTCGAGTTGTTTGGGAACTCGGCTGGGGTGTTCAGAGATTGTTATTTTATGTAAACCATTTATTTTCCTTTTATGTGAACGCAGCTGTAACTACGATCCACCTTTACCCAGAGATGACTTGCACTAAAGTTCGATTACTGTTCGATGACGATGACTAGTACCTTAAATCTATTGACATGGAACTGCCACGGTCTAGGCCATGCAATAAAACGGAAAAAGATACTATGTGCTCTAAAAAAGGAAAAAGCAGACATCGCGCTATTGCAAGAGACACACCTCTGTGATGCTGAACATGCCAAACTCCGCAGAGCTTGGGTGGGACAGGTGTATTTCTCATCTTTCAAATCCAACAGTAGAGGTACAGCAATACTTATCCATAAGAATGTTCCATTCATAATTGACAAAAACATATCTGATCCGGAGGGGAGATTTATCTTGATAACTGGGTCACTGTATGGGCAACCAATTACTATCTTAAACATATACGCCCCTAACACAGATACTCCTGCTTTTATGTCGAAAATGATAACTCTGTTCAATGAGCATTGTGTTTCCTTTGGAGTGTTGGCCGGAGATTTTAATTGTACCCTGAACCCAACCCTAGACAAATCATCTCAAATCACCACCACAAATCCTAGATCTGCAAAGATGTTGAACTCTCTTACTAAAGAGATGGGACTGATAGATATCTGGAGAGAGACTAATAGCTCAGCTATGGACTATACATACTACTCTAATGTCCATAACACCTACTCCCGTATAGATTACATTTTTATCCCAAAGAGTTTCATAAATTCAGCCACGTGTACAATCGGACCCATAGCGCTTTCGGATCACGCCTTTGTCCACCTCCGCTTTGACCTCTGCAAAAACATCCCGAGATCAAAGAGCTGGAAATTCAACACCTCCATGCTATCAAACGAAGCATTCCATACATTGGTAACTACATGGATAGACAACTACACACAAGACAACAAAGATTCTCCTGTTTCTCCGGCCACAATGTGGGACGCTGCTAAAAAGCCACACTAAGAGGTCATCTAATTGCATATGCTTCCTCTAAGAAAAAAGCAATGGAAGCACACAGGCTAGATCTGGAGAGGGAGCTGGAACGCTGTGAAAAAGTACATAAACAATCCCCAGACAGCACCTCCTGGAGTCAACTTAAAGCAGCCAAAGCCAAACTGAATTTGGACTATACTCGGGAGATTAAAAAAAAAGTTTTCTTTACTAAACAGAAATACCATGAGTATAGCAATAGGCCTAGTAGATTGCTTGCTTATCAATTAAAAAAGAGCAGTCAGAGCGTACAATTATGGCTATCCGAACAGCAGAGGATGAGGTCACATATGATCCAAAAATATCAATTTAACTTTTCATGATTTTTACTGCAAACTATATACCTCTGAGAGAAAACACACGGAGGCAGAACTCCACTCCCTTCCTAGAGGGAATCTCGCTACCTAAACTATCAGAGACCGACCAAGAAGATCTCAACTCCCCCTTCACTCCTGAGGAGATCCTGGAGGCAATTACCTCCATGCCACCTAACAAGTCCCCAGGCCCAGATGGATTCCCCAGAGAGTTCTACAAAGCTTTTTGGCCCCAGCTTAGCCCTATTTTCATGCCAATGCTGGAGGATTTTTGCAAAAACTGAGTTCTCCCAGACTCAATGCACACAGCTCGCATTACAGTGTTGCTCAAAAAAGACAAGGATCCCCTATCCTGCTCCTCCTTCCGGCCCATAAGCTTGTTGGATTTCGACTACAAAATAATCACCAAATTGCTCGCCAAAAGACTAAACACTCTTCTTCCCAAAATAATAAAAGCGGACCAGACGGGATTTATTAGAGACAGATACTCTTCTGATAACATTCGCCGTCTTTTTGATATTATTGATCAAGTAAACGCACAGAAGACCCCTGTCCTGCTGGCTTCACTGGATGCTGAGAAGGCGTTCGACAGGATGGAGTGGAGCTTTCTGTTCTCAGTCTTAGAGAAGTTCAACATGGGCCCAAACTTTATTAAATGGATCAAATCACTATACTCTCATCCAAATGCCATGGTGACAACAACGGACTGAACTCTGACAGATTCCCTTTGGGACGGGGCACAAGACAAGGGTGCTCGCTGTCCCCCCTGCTCTACTTGTTGGGGGCGGAGCCTCTGGCAGAGTTGATAAGGAGCAATCCAAGTATTATGGGTGTTCCTGCAGGCGGCCTGCAGCACAAGATTTCGCTTTACGCGGATGATGTCTTGCTCTACATATCCAACCCTGAGAAATCCCTTCCTCCCATCTTAGATACAATTGCTCAGTATGGCACGTTTTCAGGTTATAAGATTAATTTTAACAAATCCACTGTCTGCCCTCTCAATATTATACTCACCAGTTCTATGAAGACACTATGCCCATTCCAATGGAAGACACAGGGGTTTCAATACCTTGGGATATTCATAACACCAGATCTGAATAGGCTTTTCAAAGAGAATTATCTTCCACTCCTGGATCAAATCAAGAACAACCTCCAAACCTGGATCTCCCTCCCAATTAGCTTAGTAGGAAGAATTAATGTAATCCGTATGAACATCCTCCCTAGACTGAACTATTTATTTCAGATGCTCCCATGCTATCTCCCAGCCTCCTTTTTCAAAACAATTAACCCAAGCATCACCAAATTTATATGGGGCAATAAAAAACCTAGGATCAAGCTTTCCACTCTATCGAAACCTGAATCTAAGGGTGGTCTTGCCCTTCCCTCCCTTCAATTGTACTACTGGTCTGCCCAAATCCGCAACATGCTAACATGGATCACAAACAGACAAGAGTCAACGTGGAGCCAGATAGAAGCCCAATCTTGTGGTTCATTGCCACTAAGCTCAACTATATTCATTGATAACTTTAGTGAAGTGGGCAACATAGCCAAAACATTTGTGATTTACAGTACCCTACGAGCGTGGAGGGACTGTAAGAAATACTTGGGCATCTCCTCCCAAATATGTTCTCACTCGCCTATAGTAGGCAACCCAGACTTGCCAAAAGCCCTGAGAGATGCCAACTTTAATCTTTGGCATACTCTAGGAATCAGGACCTTTTCAGACCTATTTCATCAGAAGACCACTACACTGAAATCCTTTCAAGAGCTCTGCAATGAATTCAATGTGCCAAGATCCCATTTTTTAAATATCTACAAATTAGACATGTCATCTCCTCATTTACTTCCAAGAGGAGGTTTAGAACTCAGTTGAATGAAGTTGAAACCCTTCTTGTCACAGCACAATCCATTAAAGGCAAAATATCCTATATCTATAGACTCCTTTCTGAGAAAGGAGGATCCTCCTTTACTCCTTTGAAAATAATATGGGAAAAGGACCTTGGTCTGACTATCAGTGATGAGTTATGGGCGGAGGTTTGCGACAGGGTATACTGCTCCTCTACTAATGTAAAAATGAAAGAATCTAATTACAAATTTTTGTACAAATTTTATTACGCTCCCCTGAGACTCCATAAAATGAAAACAGACATTTCTCCTAATTGTAATAGATGTACCTCTGAAAGTGGAACCTATATGCATGTATTTTGGAGCTGCAGAGAGATTGCCAGATTTTGGCAATCTATACATACTGCTGCACAGAAAATACTAGATGTACAGTTTGATATGACCCCGTGTCTCTATCTTCTTAATGCCCAGCAGGACTTTGTTCTTGATCCTGACAGAGAAAATTTGCTCATGACCATTACATACTTTGCTAAGAAAGGTATTCTTCTATTGTGGGCCTCTAATACTCCTACATTTAAAATGTGGATTGACCAGATTGTTGACTTTCTCCCTCTTGAAAAGCTCACTTATGACCTCCACAAGAGACAGCCCAAGTTTGATAGACTCTGGTCTCCACTACTCAACTATATTTCAAATTGGACAGAGTGAATGGGGGAATCAGGGAGATGGGCAGATGCGTGTTGTGTAAGGTGCTGTAAAACCTAAAAACTAATTATTGGCTCGTCATCTCAGCTAAGGCTGGAAATAGCTAATAAGAACCTTGATAGTGCTGCTGCAAGTTCTATAATTTAAATTTTGTTATAATTATTATTTGTGTGTGTATGTATGTATGTATGTATGTATGTATATATATGTATGTATATATATATACATATATAAAACAATTTTTTATTATTATTATTATTATTATTATTATTTTTTTTTTTTTAATTCACATCTGTGAATGTGGAATGTGTTTGGTTGGTTGATTGAAAACTTAATAAAACTTTAAATTGAAAAAAAAAAAAGAAAAAGTGGACGCAGAGTGCAGAGTGTTCCAAGAAAAATTGTCATCCTATTTAATCACGGAATTGAATGGGAAAGCTGTATGTTTGGTGTGTTCAGAGCATGTTGCAGTGCTGAAAGAATATAACCTTCGTCGCCACTATGTGAGTCTTCATGCCGACAAATATGACAACTTTCAAGGACAGCGGAGATGAGAGAAGGTGAATGAACTGTTGGCGGGTCTGAAGAAACAGCAGTCTGTGTTTACTCACAGCCGAGACATCAGTGACGCTGCAGTGAAAGCTAGCTACCTCATTGCTAATGAAATCGCAGTGGCTTCAAAACCATTTAGTGAGGGTGAATTTGTAAAAACATGCATGATGAAGGCAGCGGAGATTGTGTGCCCTGAAAAGCGGCAGGCTTTTGCAAATATCAGCCTGATAAGAAACACACAGACAGGATTTCCGATCTTTCAGTGGATTTGGACAGCCAGTTGAAGCAAAAAGTAAAGTCATTTATTGCGTTTTCGGTTGCAATTGATGAAAGCACGGACATTACAGATGTTGCACAACTGGCCATTTTTTCATCCGCGGAGTTGATGACACATTGACCGTCACCGAGGAGTTCGTGGAGTTGGTGCCGATGACAGATACAACGACAGCAGCTGATATTTTTACCGCGACTCGTCGGCGCGCTGGACAGGGTCGGAGTGGACTGGTCCCGCGCTGTCAGCCTGGCTACAGATGGTGCGCCCTCAATGATCGGGAAAAAAGCAGGCGTTGTGACAAAGTTCAGAGAGAAAGTGCAATCTGCAAATGGAGGACGTGATTTTTTGACTTTTCACTGTATTTTGCACCAGGAGGCTTTGTGTTGCAAGTCATTAAAGATGGATAATGTCATGAAGGTGGTCATCCAAACTGTTAATTTCATCCGATCCAGAAGCCTGAATCACCGTCAGTTTGACAGCCTTCTCAGAGAGAAAGACCACATCTATGGCCTGCCATACCACACTGAGGTAAGATGGTTAAGCCGAGGTGCTGTGCTGAGGCGTTTCTTTGATTTACGAGAAGAAATTGAACAGTTCATGGAAGAAAAGGGCAAACCAGTGTTAGAATTTCATTCCGCAGAATGGATGCAGGACCTTGCATTTATGGTGGATGTTACAGAGCACCTGAATAACTTGAACAAACAGCTGCAAGGGCGCAACAAAGTTGTCACGCAGTATTATGACAGCATACGTTCTTTCAAGTTGAAGCTGTCATTGTGGGAGACGCAACTTGCCGGTGGTGATGCAGCTCACTTCCCCTGTCTGAAAAATGTGTGCGCGACCCAACATGTGGCAGACATGAAGTGGTTCAAAGATAAAATAACTGGACTGTTACGGGAGTTTGAGCAACGCTTTCAGATTTATGTTTATATGTTTTTATGTTGATGTGCTATTGTTTTTAATTGATTTTATTTTATTTGTATATTTAACCTATTCTTGACTCTGTGGTTCTTGCACTTGTTTGGGGAACAGGATTTCATTATTTTTATCTACATTTCTGCCTGAGAAATGACACCCTGATATAGTTCTGTGATCTGTGAAACAGTTCTGTTAATCACTGAGGCATTGTGTGTTTGTGTGTTCTTTTTCTTTAGAATTTTCAAATAAACTTGACGTGTTTTATGATTAATAGTGATGTTGTGCTTGTACTATTTTGGACACACTGTCCTCAGGCTCCAGCTTTATGTTGTATGTTGATCGTATTAAAACAAAGAAAACAATCTGAAGTTGTTGTTTTTAAGTTATATATACCATGATTTTTCCGGTCCGGCCCACTTGGGAATAGATTTTCCTCCATGTGGCCCCTGAGCTAAAATGAGTTTGACACCCCTGGTGTATTGCATTGGGACCAATGGAGTGGGTGGAGTAGAAAGTGTTGCTGGGCAAATATAGACCTCAGTCCCCCAGGAAATAACACCATATGTGGATTCTACAGACCCTAGTGAGTAATCCCAACCCCACTTTTCCTTCAGCACCTACCTACAATAGTATTCTCTCTATAAACCAATATATACTTAATAAACAGTGTATTGCATTGGGGGCATTTATTTGACCTAGGAAGATGTTTTAAAACCCACATTTAAATGTCACTTAAATATGAACAAATATGAATAATTGTTGATGTTTAGACAATCGTTTTTCAAAATCCATAATTGTAATACAGGTTAATGACACTCTTTCTACTATTAAAAAGGGGGGACTTTTATTTAGAACATTTTCGAAATTCCGTGACCCGGAAGTACCTTTTCTTAGTGTTGCTGATGAGACGCTGGTGCTGACCAGACGCCAGTAATATTAAATAGTAACAAAGGTCGAAATGGAACAGCAACATCTGAAGGAAGAAGGTAATTAGCTCATATATTTACTAGCTAATGTTTCACTCTTTGGCCTTTCGTCCCATGGTTAGCTAGCTAACTAGCTAAAGTTTACTAGCTATTAAGCTAAGTTGCCATCAAGTGATAGCTAGCGAGGCTAACGTTAGCTATATAAACCAGACTACATTATGAATTTGGCAGGAAAACGTGGTAACGTTAGTCTAGAATCTGTTCCAAATGTTTAAATTGCCAACGCTCAGATTATTCATCAAGTATGCTAACTTGCTAATGGCCTAGAAGATGTTAATACAAATAATATTCTGGTGCATTAAAGCATTAAAGTTGCAATATGTAACTTTTTGGGCGACCTGACCAAATTCACATAGAAATGTGAGTTATAAATCGGTAATTCTCATTGAAAGCAAGTCTAAAGGTCTTTTCACTTATAGTTGTCTTTAAAATAACCAATCTCAGTCCTCTTTAAAGTGAACTCTGGGGTAAAGCAGCAAAATAACTCAGTTCTCACTGCATTCACACTGCCCTTGAATGAGGACTCAACTCTTTTGCCAGTTCACTTCACCTATTTTGAGATCCGAGTCTTTGCATTCACATTGCTATGTGGCACCAGTGTGAGGGGTTTATGGCAGGGGAAACGGTGTTGCAGTAGTCTAGTGTGTGGTGCGGAATTAATGACAAGCGAACCTGGGGAGCTTTGTGTTCACATTGTCCTAAAAAAGGGAACCGGACCGCGGAATTCAAGCCAACCGAACTCAGACTACCTTTCCAGATTGTCTCAGTTTGGTTCGCTCCGGGGGCTCTTGAGGGTTCTGAGTTCCTTTTGGAGTGTTCACAAAGGTCAAAAAAATTTAGTGAACCACACTGTGTTCACAAAAATGGTCTTAAAGGGACCAAGTGTGAGAACATCCAGAGAAAGCGGTAGATCTGTTCTATGCGCAATATTTCTATATTTCCCATTCTTACATTTCGTTTTTTGCGTCTTTTACTTTTGGTTTTGTACACCAGCTTCAAACACAATATTTTGGGTTATGGAAAATATATTTCACAGTGGTTTAGATGGTACAATGATTCTCCACGTTATAGTTGCATGTTTTGTCACATAAACTGAAATTAGGTGAACTTTTAGAATTTTTGTAACCAGGAAATGGCGAAGCGATTTCTGCATAGTGTATCTTTAAGGCTAAGTTCATCTATAGAACCTTAGTAGAAGCATCGTTAAATCTCAGAGATGTTTCCCAAAACCATCTTTATTAACGTTGCACTTGAAAACGCTCCTGTTTTAACGGCTGTGTGGGTACGATTATTTAAAAAAATATATTGAAGGTTTTCAATTTTGATTTAATTTTTCAAAACATTAAATGTACTATGCATTATGTGGGTTGAATGCTATAACACAGAATAAAACGATTAATAAAAGTCCCATGAATGTAGTGACTGCCCATAACTGCATGTCACTTACTAACATTAAGACAATATTTCAGTTGTTGTGTATATTACATTTGTTTATTAGATGACTTTATTATTTCATTCCAAGTCATCATCTGATCTCTATAGAGCTGCTGTCTGACTAAATCACTATTTTAGTAGTTCTTCAAAGTAAATAAGGCTTATATGACTGCTGAATATCAATCACTTAGATCATGTATTTTCAGGTAGAGATACATCGGGAAGCAACAGCTGCTTTATGGTTGCGCATTCTTCGGTCTCTTCCGTAGCAGGCGTAAAAGACCGGACAAGTAGATGCGCAATGGATTATGGTCACTGTAGTTAATTACCACGTTTTCTGCGCTAAACTATGTAGAATATTGGCCTGTTGGAAACTACAACTCCCTACTACATCTCACAGTTCAGGCTGGATCTGATTAATCTCTAGAGAAACTGTGAGATGTGCGCATTGAGCTCACAGAAAAAAAAACCCAGAACGAAATGGCATTCAAATAATTGAACCAATGTTGGTCAATTAGTTGTTTAAAAGCCCCAAAAATAACTGACATTTCCGATCATCTCTCAGCACTAGATGTGTTTTTTTGCCCTCCCGCATCACTTTATACACAGAAGATCTCTGCTAAACATAGGTGGTATCCGTCTCTCTGTGACCACTGATAACTTCAGAACAAAGTGGACTACAAATACAAAGTTTCCAATGTCCTTGCAATTGATACAAACAAGTGACATGAAATTATGCTTCAAATGAAAACTGAGATGACTGCAGTATAAACAGTAGGCTATAGACCTATTTCAATCATTGAAATACATTTCATGTTCAATAAATTGAGTTATATTTACCTACTTGTAGGCTACTATCTGTAATTTGTCTCAATATATTTCATGTGTAGCCTAACGTGCGCAATATTGTGCCAAATCTGTGATTTAGTGAATTTTTATTGGTTAAGCATTAGAATAAGTCGCTTCAATATTTGCAGCCGTAGGTGGTAATATCTCTCTAGGACCTGGTCTGCCTTCAGTATTGGGAAATAATTCTAATGTTGGTAAGATTTGAATGGAGAAAGTCGATCCGAGAGCAGCGCTCCCTTTCTTCCGATCCTCTCAGTATCGACACATGCTCCAACGACGCACTTAGCCAACGCATGTTACAACTTCGGCCGTTGTAGGAAAGATGCATCGTTAAAACGCTCGTAAGCCTAAGTTCCATCGCTATCGGGAAACCGGGCCCAGGTCACCAAACACTGGAGTATGCATCCCTTTAGCTAGCTCATTCATAGACCTTTAGCTAGCTCATTCATAGACCTTTAGCTAGCTCGTTCATAGACCTTTAGCTAGCTCGTTCATAGACCTTTAGCTAGCTCGTTCATAGACCTTTAGCTAGCTCGTTCATAGACCTTTAGCTAGCTCGTTCATAGACCTTTAGCTAGCTCGTTCATAGACCTTTAGCTAGCTCGTTCATAGACCTTTAGCTAGCTCGTTCATAGACCTTTAGCTAGCTCATTCATAGACCTTAACATGCATCGCTTGAGATAAGGTTTTGGAAACGTATCTTTCATATCAGCGAGAATTAATTTCCCAAAAACAAAAGGTTAAATTACTACACACCTTTACAGGACCTGGTTGGCCAACTGTTGAAGATACTGTAGCCTGGAGTGAGATTTCCTATTGTGAATGTCATTGGCTCCACCCCGTGGTCACACTCCCCCATGAAAAAAAAAATCTGTTTTAAAGCTAATTTCCTGCAATTCTACATATTGTCACATGGCTGAGGCCCATGACCAGGGCGGAATGAAAATGTTAAAAAATCACAGGTCCGGTGTATTCAGGATTGTTTTAAAGTTGAATACACTCAACTCGACAACTTGGTTTGAAGTTACTTTTAGATTATGGGCATGGAATTTAGAGTATGCTAACTGATTTTTTTGGGGTTAGAAAATGCTCATAACCATAGGATGGAATGCTTATAACCATAGGATGGAATGCAGTCTCTCAAACTTTGGGTGAACTAACCCTCTAAAATAGGACCGTAGAAAATCCTGCCTAGAGGTTGGCCTCCAAGAGTGTTGGCCACCTCTGATCTATGTTTCCCAAATACTGAGGGGTTTGAATATGTTCATGTGACATTCTACGAATTACCCCACATTTTAAGAAAAATCTAATAAATATCAATCATCAGGTGGTTGAGGCTGATTTGCAAAACCTTGCCATCTTACTCAACAAAGGCAAGATCTTTCGCATTTATGCCTACCGTTTCTGGCTAGCAGCTTGTGCACAATACTAAAATGACAAAACGGGATATTTGAGGCAAGGGGCATTTCAATGTAGCCTGTTCTCATTTTATGACTTGGCCTATATTCAACACTGTCTGTAAAATGCTTACAAAAATACATAGCCCTCATTGAACTTTTTAATTGTATTTATTTTGAAAGGCACAAGTTGGCATATCAGATTTCAAATAGCCTAATTACACCAGCAACATGGGTAAGAAGTTAAATAATCAAAGTATGGGGAATAACAGTAGTGTTGTTGCTGAGATAAGCACACTAAGTAATTATTGTATATTTTAGCCCATTGACTTACATCAGCTATTGTGAAAGACCAAATAAACTAAAGAGAGAAAATCTCCTGAACACAAGATGACACAGCCTAACTCTGCCCCTACACCCAACCCAAATTATCTTTCAATGTATTGTCCCCCCACTACAATCAGTTAGACATTTGGGTTCACAATCTGTTTTGGGGTACAATAAGGTTCATAATGCGGTGACATAAATCAGGTCACCAGACCAAAGGAGGTGAATAATAATGGATCTGGGCTCATGCAAGTCAATCACTAGTAGTAGACTATATTATCACATGATGTCATAATCACTAGTAGTAGACTATATTATCATTATGATGTCATAATCACTAGTAGTAGACTATATTATCATTATGTCATAATCATTAGTAGTAGACTATATTATCATTATGATGTCATAATCACTAGTAGTAGACTACATTATCACATGATGTCATAATCACTAGTAGTAGACTATATTATCACATGATGTCATAATCACTAGTAGTAGACTATATTATCATTATGATGTCATAATCACTAGTAGTAGACTATATTATCATTATGATGTCATAATCATTAGTAGTAGACTATATTATCATTATGATGTCATAATCACTAGTAGTAGACTATATTATCACATGATGTCATAATCACTAGTAGTAGACTATATTATCACATGATGTCATAATCACTAGTAGTAGACTATATTATCACATGATGTCATAATCACTAGTAGTAGTCTATATTATCACATGATGTCATAATCACTAGTAGTAGACTATATTATCACATGATGTCATAATCACTAGTAGTAGACTATATTATCACATGATGTCATAATCACTAGTAGTAGACTATATTATCACATGATGTCATAATCACTAGTAGTAGACTATATTATCACATGATGTCATAATCACTAGTAGTAGACTATATTATCACATGATGTCATAATCACTAGTAGTAGACTATATTATCACATGATGTCATAATCACTAGTAGTAGACTATATTATCACATGATGTCATAATCACTAGTAGCAGACTATATTATCACATGATGTCATAATCACTAGTAGTAGACTATATTATCACATGATGTCATAATCACTAGTAGTAGACTATATTATCACATGATGTCATAATCACTAGTAGTAGACTATATTATCACATGATGTCATAATCACTAGTAGTAGACTATATTATCACATGATGTCATAATCATTAGTAGTAGACTATATTATCACATGATGTCATAATCACTAGTAGTAGACTATATTATCACATGATGTCATAATCACTAGTAGTAGACTATATTATCACATGATGTCATAATCACTAGTAGTAGACTATATTATCACATGATGTCATAATCACTAGTAGTAGACTATATTATCACATGATGTCATAATCACTAGTAGTAGACTATATTATCACATGATTTCATAATCATTAGTAGTAGACTATATTATCACATGATGTCATAATCACTAGTAGTAGACTATATTATCACATGATGTCATAATCACTAGTAGTAGACTATATTATCACATGATGTCATAATCACTAGTAGTAGACTATATTATCACATGATGTCATAAGGAAGATTTTTGTGACAGGGACAGGAGTGACAGCAAATTAATTTGATGACAATTATGTGTACAAAACAGCTCTACAAGTCGCGGTGCTCAGCGGAGAACGGACGTGCCGGTCCAGTCTGCCGTGCTCAGCGGAGAACGAAGGGGCCGGTCCAGTCTGCCGTGCTCAGCGGAGAACGAAGGGGCCGGTCCAGTCTGCCGTGCTCAGCGGAGAACGAAGGGGCCGGTCCAGTCTGCCGTGCTCAGCGGAGAACGAAGGGGCCGGTCCAGTCTGCCGTGCTCAGCGGAGAACGAAGGGGCCGGTCCAGTCTGCCGTGCTCAGCGGAGAACGAAGGGGCCGGTCCAGTCTGCCGTGCTCAGCGGAGAACGAAGGGGCCGGTCCAGTCTGCCGTGCTCAGCGGAGAACGGACGTGCCGGTCCAGTCTGCCGTGCTCAGCGGAGAACGAAGGGGCCGGTCCAGTCTGCCGTGCTGCACTCCACTCTAGCCTTTTCGGTACAAATGGGCTTCCAATCTCCTTGGTCCCCGACCTTTACTAAACTAATCACAAGCTTCAGTCTGCTGTGGTTCACAGCGCGGTGGCAGGAAAATTATGGATCTCCTGTGCTTGACTTAGGCAGGAGCTCACCAGGAGCTGAGTACCGGCACCTCAAATGTTCTTCTGCTTGAGTTCCTCTTATAGAATATTAGCTCAAAAAAATGCGTGGAGTTCCTGCCCCTAAATATAAACAGTATCGGGACCCAAAATGAGTACTGGCACCTATTTCAGTCTAAGTCAAGCACTGTGAATCTCCCCGGTGAAGCTGTTACAATGCTTGTGATGTAGAATTGCAAGCGCATCAGGGTTTCCGTTAGGAAAATGTGTTTCCAGACATTTGACCGGCAACATTTTAATTTACCGGACATTCGAGAAATTTACCGGACCAATTGGGTGCGTGACCTGATTAGGGTGTCCACCCACGGCGCTCAGAAGGACAGAAATCACGTTTTAGAATATGGTAATTCATATTAACAGAACATGCACGTCGAGGATATAACGATGTGTGGTCATTCTTACAGAATTCTGATGCGCACTTTGAACATGTTAGAATAACAGTCCACATTTACTTTGCCTCCTCCAACAAGACGAGTAACGAACATCTAAATCACTAGCCTATTGTCAATCTACTATAGTAGAAAAGTTTAGACCACCTATTCTATTGGTCAGCTTGTCAAGAAAGAAATGGCCTATTCCAAACCGGCTCTGGGACAGTTGTGGGACGATAGATCCCTAATTCATACATACCTCGGCTACGTAATAAAAAAATAAAATAAAAACGTTAAAAAGCAACGAGTCTGAATCGACAGATCAGAACGTTTAGCGTAAAATGTTGATCAACTATTATTTCTTCGCATTATAAGCGCAGCAATGCGCACAAGCAGTAGACTACACGTGAATGTTCGTCCCATAATGCAGTTAGCGGGAAAACACTTGTCAAAAGGCCGCTGCACATGCCAGCAGTTTCATGTGACAAATATCCGTTAGAAATGTTGAGAGGAGATCTAATAGGCTACTTTGAAGCAAGGGTAAGACATGCCTCATAATATGTAGTAAAACGTTCAGGTTTGAAACATGTTAAGTATGTTTTCAAAATGCATACTGCCTCCAGCTCGTTGCAAAGTGGTGTGTGTGTGAAGCGCTGATGAAGCCTGCCTTCCGTTGCCGTTTGATGCCAGATTTAAAACACCTGGGAAATATCCGACTTCCGACATCAGTGCGTTCAAGACATCCTGGAAACTGGGGAAAAAAATTAGCTCAGACTGGGAAAAAATATATTTTGAACGTTCATCCAACTCGGAATTCCAACTCGGGAACTCTGGCCTCTTTCTAGAGCTCCGACCTGAAGATCCGTGACGTCGTGATTTGACCTGGTATTTTCCCAGTTGTCTTTGAGAGCGCCACAAGATGAATGACGCAGCAGCTCTCCTGCTGTCTGACAGGTTTTCCACTCCAAGGCTCTGTATCTGTATGCTTTTATGTATGTGATAAATAAGAGACGAAGTGAATGTACTGGACAAGCTTTAATTCCACTACATTATGCAAATGAACCTATAGACTGATAAGAATGACCAGTCAAATGTATTTCTATCGGCTGGTATTTCCATCAGTCAAGAGGCAATAAGGTATTATTTCACAATGGGATTTTCTCTTCTCCCAGATAATTGGCCTGCGGCAATTTTATTTATCGGCTTTTCATTTTTTTTTTTTTTGACAGAAGCCGGCTATTACCAGCTAACGGCCAAAGAGCTGTATTTTCATGTCATCCAACAAGTCTAAACGACCTGGCGTTTGCTTAATGGCATTGGGTTGTGGGTTGGAACCGGTGCTATGATCAGATGGCATGGAAATACAGCTCTCTGGCCATGCACACCAGTGGTGCGTTTTGCTTCAAATGAATGATGGCATCTGCAGAAAAATATGGTGGTAGATCTTTGATGTGATGGGGCTATTTTGCTTCCACTGGGGGCCCTTGTTAAGGTCAACGGCATCATGAACTTGACCCAGTACCGGGACATTTTTAGCCATAAACCTGGTTGCCTCTGCCAGGAGGCTGAAACTTGGCCGCAAGTGGATCTTCCAGAAAGACAATAACACCAAGCACACATAAAAATGAACGAAGAAATGGTTAATTGACCACAACATTTTACATTTGACAATAGCCAAGTCTCCAGACTTGAACCCCATTTAAAACCTGTAGTTTGAATTGAAGAGGGCAGTTGAAGGATATACAGGATCTGAAAGGATTCTAGAATGGTCTAAAATCCGCCAAGATGGGGGGCCTCTTCATTATTTTCTAAAATTCCGCCATGCCGGGCTGACCGCGCCCATTGCCACGCCCCACCCTGCCACGCCCACCACCTAAGCCCCTTTTTGAACCAGGAAAAACCCTGCTATTGAAAACGGGTGGCCCAAAAAATGTTGCGTATCTTTTTTTTATAGAAATAAATATATTACTTCTTAAACAAAATATTTTTCTCTGATCAATTGTATTAGTGTAATTGTCCCTTGTTTTGAGCATACAGCAGGATTTGGATGATTTATTATGATGATTTGGATGACTATTATTATAATTTTTTTGCTCATCGTTATCAAAGGTGCCAATCATTTTGGACCTGAGTATGTATGACTCCTTTTCAGAATGGGTGTCTCCTCTAGGTCGTCCTCTGCCCCCAGCGTCTCTGCGTCTTTTGGTTCCTCCACTGCGGCTGGTGTCTGCAGCTCTATGGCAGGTGGTTCAGCGGAGAGACGTCGTGGACTACGGCTTGGTGGAGGAGTTTGTCACCACTGTGTTGGACATAGTCCCAGATCTGATGAGTTACAGAGAGAAAGTCCAACTCCTCATGGGTCTGAGAGCACAGGTGAGCGATATGGGGGGGGGGGCTGATGGGTGGAGAGTGTAAAGGAGGGATGAGACTCAGGAGAACGTCTTGTTTCAACACCGGGGGGGTCACTTCATTAGATGCATGTCGTTTGGTTATAATCTGGGTAATTCTATATGACATAATTAGCCTGTCAACTAGGCTATACAGCGTTGTATTGCTATAGAAATTGGTATAGTCCCATGAAAAAGTATTCTCCCACTTGCACATTTGTCATATTTTCTGAAACATGATGCGTCTACCACCATGATTGAAATTAGGAATGGTTCCATAGGAAACGGCTGATCTCTGCTGCAGTCAATATGCTGTTTATTATTTGCTGGCCCAGCCACCAGTCAATATGCTGTTTATTATTTGCTGGCCCAGCCACCAGTCAATATGCTGTTTATTATTTGCTGGCCCAGCCACCAGTCAATATGCTGTTTATTATTTGCTGGCCCAGCCACCAGTCAATATGCTGTTTATTATTTGCTGGCCCAGCCACCAGTCAATATGCTGTTTATTATTTGCTGGCCCAGCCACCAGTCAATATGCTGTTTATTATTTGCTGGCCCAGCCACCAGTCAATATGCTGTTTATTATTTGCTGGCCCAGCCACCAGTCAATATGCTGTTTATTATTTGCTGGCCCAGCCACCAGTCAATATGCTGTTTATTATTTGCTGGCCCAGCCACCAGTCAATATGCTGTTTATTATTTGCTGGCCCAGCCACCAGTCAATATGCTGTTTATTTTTTGCTGGCCCAGCCACCAGTCTAATATGCTGTTTATTATTTGCTGGCCCAGCCACCAGTCAATATGCTGTTTATTATTTGCTGGCCCAGCCACCAGTCAATATGCTGTTTATTATTTGCTGGCCCAGCCACCAGTCAATATGCTGTTTATTTTTGCTGGCCCAGCCACCAGTCAATATGCTGTTTATTATTTGCTGGCCCAGCCACCAGTCAATATGCTGTTTATTTTTTGCTGGCCCAGCCACCAGTCAATATGCTGTTTATTATTTGCTGGCCCAGCCACCAGTCAATATGCTGTTTATTTTTTGCTGGCCCAGCCACCAGTCAATATGCTGTTTATTTTTTGCTGGCCCAGCCACCAGTCAATATGCTGTTTATTATTTGCTGGCCCAGCCACCAGTCAATATGCTGTTTATTATTTGCTGGCCCAGCCACCAGTCAATATGCTGTTTATTATTTGCTGGCCCAGCCACCAGTCAATATGCTGTTTATTATTTGCTGGCCCAGCCACCAGTCAATATGCTGTTTATTATTTGCTGGCCCAGCCACCAGTCAATATGCTGTTTATTATTTGCTGGCCCAGCCACCAGTCAATATGCTGTTTATTATTTGCTGGCCCAGCCACCAGTCAATATGCTGTTTATTATTTGCTGGCCCAGCCACCAGTCAATATGCTGTTTATTATTTGCTGGCCCAGCCACCAGTCAATATGCTGTTTATTATTTGCTGGCCCAGCCACCAGTCAATATGCTGTTTATTATTTGCTGGCCCAGCCACCAGTCAATATGCTGTTTATTATTTGCTGGCCCAGCCACCAGTCAATATGCTGTTTATTATTTGCTGGCCCAGCCACCAGTCAATATGCTGTTTATTATTTGCTGGCCCAGCCACCAGTCAATATGCTGTTTATTATTTGCTGGCCCAGCCACCAGTCAATATGCTGTTTATTATTTGCTGGCCCAGCCACCAGTCAATATGCTGTTTATTATTTGCTGGCCCAGCCACCAGTCAATATGCTGTTTATTATTTGCTGGCCCAGCCACCAGTCAATATGCTGTTTATTATTTGCTGGCCCAGCCACCAGTCAATATGCTGTTTATTATTTGCTGGCCCAGCCACCAGTCAATATGCTGTTTATTATTTGCTGGCCCAGCCACCAGTCAATATGCTGTTTATTATTTGCTGGCCCAGCCACCAGTCAATATGCTGTTTATTATTTGCTGGCCCAGCCACCAGTCAATATGCTGTTTATTATTTGCTGGCCCAGCCACCAGTCAATATGCTGTTTATTATTTGCTGGCCCAGCCACCAGTCAATATGCTGTTTATTATTTGCTGGCCCAGCCACCAGTCAATATGCTGTTTATTATTTGCTGGCCCAGCCACCAGTCAATATGCTGTTTATTATTTGCTGGCCCAGCCACCAGTCAATATGCTGTTTATTATTTGCTGGCCCAGCCACCAGTCAATATGCTGTTTATTATTTGCTGGCCCAGCCACCAGTCAATATGCTGTTTATTATTTGCTGGCCCAGCCACCAGTCAATATGCTGTTTATTATTTGCTGGCCCAGCCACCAGTCAATATGCTGTTTATTATTTGCTGGCCCAGCCACCAGTCAATATGCTGTTTATTATTTGCTGGCCCAGCCACCAGTCAATATGCTGTTTATTATTTGCTGGCCCAGCCACCAGTCAATATGCTGTTTATTATTTGCTGGCCCAGCCACCAGTCAATATGCTGTTTATTATTTTGCTGGCCCAGCCACCAGTCAATATGCTGTTTATTATTTGCTGGCCCAGCCACCAGTCAATATGCTGTTTATTATTTGCTGGCCCAGCCACCAGTCAATATGCTGTTTATTATTTGCTGGCCCAGCCACCAGTCAATATGCTGTTTATTATTTGCTGGCCCAGCCACCAGTCAATATGCTGTTTATTATTTGCTGGCCCAGCCACCAGTCAATATGCTGTTTATTATTTGCTGGCCCAGCCACCAGTCAATATGCTGTTTATTATTTGCTGGCCCAGCCACCAGTCAATATGCTGTTTATTATTTGCTGGCCCAGCCACCAGTCAATATGCTGTTTATTATTTGCTGGCCCAGCCACCAGTCAATATGCTGTTTATTATTTGCTGGCCCAGCCACCAGTCAATATGCTGTTTATTATTTGCTGGCCCAGCCACCAGTCAATATGCTGTTTATTATTTGCTGGCCCAGCCACCAGTCAATATGCTGTTTATTATTTGCTGGCCCAGCCACCAGTCAATATGCTGTTTATTATTTGCTGGCCCAGCCACCAGTCAATATGCTGTTTATTATTTGCTGGCCCAGCCACCAGTCAATATGCTGTTTATTATTTGCTGGCCCAGCCACCAGTCAATATGCTGTTTATTATTTGCTGGCCCAGCCACCAGTCAATATGCTGTTTATTATTTGCTGGCCCAGCCACCAGTCAATATGCTGTTTATTATTTGCTGGCCCAGCCACCAGTCAATATGCTGTTTATTATTTGCTGGCCCAGCCACCAGTCAATATGCTGTTTATTATTTGCTGGCCCAGCCACCAGTCAATATGCTGTTTATTATTTGCTGGCCCAGCCACCAGTCAATATGCTGTTTATTATTTGCTGGCCCAGCCACCAGTCAATATGCTGTTTATTATTTGCTGGCCCAGCCACCAGTCAATATGCTGTTTATTATTTGCTGGCCCAGCCACCAGTCAATATGCTGTTTATTTTTTGCTGGCCCAGCCACCAGTCAATATGCTGTTTATTATTTGCTGGCCCAGCCACCAGTCAATATGCTGTTTATTATTTGCTGGCCCAGCCACCAGTCAATATGCTGTTTATTATTTGCTGGCCCAGCCACCAGTCAATATGCTGTTTATTATTTGCTGGCCCAGCCACCAGTCAATATGCTGTTTATTATTTGCTGGCCCAGCCACCAGTCAATATGCTGTTTATTATTTGCTGGCCCAGCCACCAGTCAATATGCTGTTTATTATTTGCTGGCCCAGCCACCAGTCAATATGCTGTTTATTATTTGCTGGCCCAGCCACCAGTCAATATGCTGTTTATTATTTGCTGGCCCAGCCACCAGTCAATATGCTGTTTATTATTTGCTGGCCCAGCCACCAGTCAATATGCTGTTTATTATTTGCTGGCCCAGCCACCAGTCAATATGCTGTTTATTATTTGCTGGCCCAGCCACCAGTCAATATGCTGTTTATTATTTGCTGGCCCAGCCACCAGTCAATATGCTGTTTATTATTTGCTGGCCCAGCCACCAGTCAATATGCTGTTTATTATTTGCTGGCCCAGCCACCAGTCAATATGCTGTTTATTATTTGCTGGCCCAGCCACCAGTCAATATGCTGTTTATTATTTGCTGGCCCAGCCACCAGTCAATATGTTGTTTATTATTTGCTGGCCCAGCCACCAGTCAATATGCTGTTTATTGTTTGCTGGCCCAGCCACCAGTCAATATGCTGTTTATTATTTGCTGGCCCAGCCACCAGTCAATATGCTGTTTATTATTTGCTGGCCCAGCCACCAGTCAATATGCTGTTTATTATTTGCTGGCCCAGCCACCAGTCAATATGCTGTTTATTATTTGCTGGCCCAGCCACCAGTCAATATGCTGTTTATTATTTGCTGGCCCAGCCACCAGTCAATATGCTGTTTATTATTTGCTGGCCCAGCCACCAGTCAATATGCTGTTTATTATTTGCTGGCCCAGCCACCAGTCAATATGCTGTTTATTATTTGCTGGCCCAGCCACCAGTCAATATGCTGTTTATTATTTGCTGGCCCAGCCACCAGTCAATATGCTGTTTATTATTTGCTGGCCCAGCCACCAGTCAATATGCTGTTTATTATTTGCTGGCCCAGCCACCAGTCAATATGCTGTTTATTATTTGCTGGCCCAGCCACCAGTCAATATGCTGTTTATTATTTGCTGGCCCAGCCACCAGTCAATATGCTGTTTATTATTTGCTGGCCCAGCCACCAGTCAATATGCTGTTTATTATTTGCTGGCCCAGCCACCAGTCAATATGCTGTTTATTATTTGCTGGCCCAGCCACCAGTCAATATGCTGTTTATTATTTGCTGGCCCAGCCACCAGTCAATATGCTGTTTATTATTTGCTGGCCCAGCCACCAGTCAATATGCTGTTTATTATTTGCTGGCCCAGCCACCAGTCAATATGCTGTTTATTATTTGCTGGCCCAGCCACCAGTCAATATGCTGTTTATTATTTGCTGGCCCAGCCACCAGTCAATATGCTGTTTATTATTTGCTGGCCCAGCCACCAGTCAATATGCTGTTTATTATTTGCTGGCCCAGCCACCAGTCAATATGCTGTTTATTATTTGCTGGCCCAGCCACCAGTCAATATGCTGTTTATTATTTGCTGGCCCAGCCACCAGTCAATATGCTGTTTATTATTTGCTGGCCCAGCCACCAGTCAATATGCTGTTTATTATTTGCTGGCCCAGCCACCAGTCAATATGCTGTTTATTATTTGCTGGCCCAGCCACCAGTCAATATGCTGTTTATTATTTGCTGGCCCAGCCACCAGTCAATATGCTGTTTATTATTTGCTGGCCCAGCCACCAGTCAATATGCTGTTTATTATTTGCTGGCCCAGCCACCAGTCAATATGCTGTTTATTATTTGCTGGCCCAGCCACCAGTCAATATGCTGTTTATTATTTGCTGGCCCAGCCACCAGTCAATATGCTGTTTATTATTTGCTGGCCCAGCCACCAGTCAATATGCTGTTTATTATTTGCTGGCCCAGCCACCAGTCAATATGCTGTTTATTATTTGCTGGCCCAGCCACCAGTCAATATGCTGTTTATTATTTGCTGGCCCAGCCACCAGTCAATATGCTGTTTATTATTTGCTGGCCCAGCCACCAGTCAATATGCTGTTTATTATTTGCTGGCCCAGCCACCAGTCAATATGCTGTTTATTATTTGCTGGCCCAGCCACCAGTCAATATGCTGTTTATTATTTGCTGGCCCAGCCACCAGTCAATATGCTGTTTATTATTTGCTGGCCCAGCCACCAGTCAATATGCTGTTTATTATTTGCTGGCCCAGCCACCAGTCAATATGCTGTTTATTATTTGCTGGCCCAGCCACCAGTCAATATGCTGTTTATTATTTGCTGGCCCAGCCACCAGTCAATATGCTGTTTATTATTTGCTGGCCCAGCCACCAGTCAATATGCTGTTTATTATTTGCTGGCCCAGCCACCAGTCAATATGCTGTTTATTATTTGCTGGCCCAGCCACCAGTCAATATGCTGTTTATTATTTGCTGGCCCAGCCACCAGTCAATATGCTGTTTATTATTTGCTGGCCCAGCCACCAGTCAATATGCTGTTTATTATTTGCTGGCCCAGCCACCAGTCAATATGCTGTTTATTATTTGCTGGCCCAGCCACCAGTCAATATGCTGTTTATTATTTGCTGGCCCAGCCACCAGTCAATATGCTGTTTATTATTTGCTGGCCCAGCCACCAGTCAATATGCTGTTTATTATTTGCTGGCCCAGCCACCAGTCAATATGCTGTTTATTATTTGCTGGCCCAGCCACCAGTCAATATGCTGTTTATTATTTGCTGGCCCAGCCACCAGTCAATATGCTGTTTATTATTTGCTGGCCCAGCCACCAGTCAATATGCTGTTTATTATTTGCTGGCCCAGCCACCAGTCAATATGCTGTTTATTATTTGCTGGCCCAGCCACCAGTCAATATGCTGTTTATTATTTGCTGGCCCAGCCACCAGTCAATATGCTGTTTATTATTTGCTGGCCCAGCCACCAGTCAATATGCTGTTTATTATTTGCTGGCCCAGCCACCAGTCAATATGCTGTTTATTATTTGCTGGCCCAGCCACCAGTCAATATGCTGTTTATTATTTGCTGGCCCAGCCACCAGTCAATATGCTGTTTATTATTTGCTGGCCCAGCCACCAGTCAATATGCTGTTTATTATTTGCTGGCCCAGCCACCAGTCAATATGCTGTTTATTATTTGCTGGCCCAGCCACCAGTCAATATGCTGTTTATTATTTGCTGGCCCAGCCACCAGTCAATATGCTGTTTATTATTTGCTGGCCCAGCCACCAGTCAATATGCTGTTTATTATTTGCTGGCCCAGCCACCAGTCAATATGCTGTTTATTATTTGCTGGCCCAGCCACCAGTCAATATGCTGTTTATTATTTGCTGGCCCAGCCACCAGTCAATATGCTGTTTATTATTTGCTGGCCCAGCCACCAGTCAATATGCTGTTTATTATTTGCTGGCCCAGCCACCAGTCAATATGCTGTTTATTATTTGCTGGCCCAGCCACCAGTCAATATGCTGTTTATTATTTGCTGGCCCAGCCACCAGTCAATATGCTGTTTATTATTTGCTGGCCCAGCCACCAGTCAATATGCTGTTTATTATTTGCTGGCCCAGCCACCAGTCAATATGCTGTTTATTATTTGCTGGCCCAGCCACCAGTCAATATGCTGTTTATTATTTGCTGGCCCAGCCACCAGTCAATATGCTGTTTATTATTTGCTGGCCCAGCCACCAGTCAATATGCTGTTTATTTTTGCTGGCCCAGCCACCAGTCAATATGCTGTTTATTATTTGCTGGCCCAGCCACCAGTCAATATGCTGTTTATTATTTGCTGGCCCAGCCACCAGTCAATATGCTGTTTATTATTTGCTGGCCCAGCCACCAGTCAATATGCTGTTTATTATTTGCTGGCCCAGCCACCAGTCAATATGCTGTTTATTATTTGCTGGCCCAGCCACCAGTCAATATGCTGTTTATTATTTGCTGGCCCAGCCACCAGTCAATATGCTGTTTATTATTTGCTGGCCCAGCCACCAGTCAATATGCTGTTTATTATTTGCTGGCCCAGCCACCAGTCAATATGCTGTTTATTATTTGCTGGCCCAGCCACCAGTCAATATGCTGTTTATTATTTGCTGGCCCAGCCACCAGTCAATATGCTGTTTATTATTTGCTGGCCCAGCCACCAGTCAATATGCTGTTTATTATTTGCTGGCCCAGCCACCAGTCAATATGCTGTTTATTATTTGCTGGCCCAGCCACCAGTCAATATGCTGTTTATTATTTGCTGGCCCAGCCACCAGTCAATATGCTGTTTATTATTTGCTGGCCCAGCCACCAGTCAATATGCTGTTTATTATTTGCTGGCCCAGCCACCAGTCAATATGCTGTTTATTATTTGCTGGCCCAGCCACCAGTCAATATGCTGTTTATTATTTGCTGGCCCAGCCACCAGTCAATATGCTGTTTATTATTTGCTGGCCCAGCCACCAGTCAATATGCTGTTTATTATTTGCTGGCCCAGCCACCAGTCAATATGCTGTTTATTATTTGCTGGCCCAGCCACCAGTCAATATGCTGTTTATTATTTGCTGGCCCAGCCACCAGTCAATATGCTGTTTATTATTTGCTGGCCCAGCCACCAGTCAATATGCTGTTTATTATTTGCTGGCCCAGCCACCAGTCAATATGCTGTTTATTTTTTGCTGGCCCAGCCACCAGTCAATATGCTGTTTATTATTTGCTGGCCCAGCCACCAGTCAATATGCTGTTTATTTTTTGCTGGCCCAGCCACCAGTCAATATGCTGTTTATTATTTGCTGGCCCAGCCACCAGTCAATATGCTGTTTATTTTTGCTGGCCCAGCCACCAGTCAATATGCTGTTTATTATTTGCTGGCCCAGCCACCAGTCAATATGCTGTTTATTATTTGCTGGCCCACCCACCAGTCAATATGCTGTTTATTATTTGCTGGCCCAGCCACCAGTCAATATGCTGTTTATTATTTGCTGGCCCAGCCACCAGTCAATATGCTGTTTATTATTTGCTGGCCCAGCCACCAGTCAATATGCTGTTTATTATTTGCTGGCCCAGCCACCAGTCAATATGCTGTTTATTATTTGCTGGCCCAGCCACCAGTCAATATGCTGTTTATTTTTTGCTGGCCCAGCCACCAGTCAATATGCTGTTTATTATTTGCTGGCCCAGCCACCAGTCAATATGCTGTTTATTATTTGCTGGCCCACCCACCAGTCAATATGCTGTTTATTATTTGCTGGCCCAGCCACCAGTCAATATGCTGTTTATTATTTGCTGGCCCAGCCACCAGTCAATATGCTGTTTATTATTTGCTGGCCCAGCCACCAGTCAATATGCTGTTTATTATTTGCTGGCCCAGCCACCAGTCAATATGCTGTTTATTATTTGCTGGCCCAGCCACCAGTCAATATGCTGTTTATTATTTGCTGGCCCAGCCACCAGTCAATATGCTGTTTATTATTTGCTGGCCCAGCCACCAGTCTAATTTGATTGAATTCGTAAAAATCTTTTACTGTTACTCCATCAGCTGGTTCTGGAGTTGTGTCGCTCAGATCAACTAGCCGACCGTGACACCGTCCAGCCACACCTGAACAGGATGAAGACCTGTATCATCACTCATGGGGACAACAAGGTGAGTGCCACTCGGGTGACAGAACTTGGATCTGATCTGTGGAGAACGGAAACCAAATTTAGAACGGATAAATGTTGGTTACGTGCGCTTGTGGAGCGTGTAATTGGCTAACGCATCCCATCGGCCTGTCAAAAGTTCAACTCACCTGAACTTTTCGTCTGTGAAAATGGGTGGAAATTGAATGGATAAGGACATGTCATCTCCGCTGACCATCACCATAGGACTCCCATTGAGAAAGCATCGGAAATCCCAGATACGGATTAAATCAACGGGCCAGTTTGGCTGCGGCCTAACTCTGCTGGTGTTCTATATGGTGGTTAATACCAAACCATAGAGAGAGAACGAGGCCTTATCTGGGCCATGATGCAGGTTGAGGTTTATTGTCATGGGTCTTGTCCTGGAGGCAGAGCTGAGTGATTTCTCCTTAGATAGGCCAGCTGCAAAGTCAAAATTGAAAACAAAAAAAATTGCTTTTTGGGCATAATTTAAGGTTATGGTATTAGGAGTGTGGTTAGATTGTATGACTTTATGGCGGTTCCAGCCAGTGACCTCTCCGCAGAGCTGCCTCCAGACCAAGAGGTTAATGTTTACCGCTATCTGCAGTGCTAGAGTCCTGAACTAGCTATTGTGTCATTCATTTGTTGTGGTCAGCAGATCGGCGTTGAGAAGGGCTGTGCTTTTACACCGGTCGGTTTTTCCTCTGTATCTCTCTGCTTCAAACACCTGCACAGAGCCTCTGAGCGCCGCCCTCTGCTTTACAGCTGTTCGTTTTCAACATAGAGGAAGAGGCTAATTTTTGTATTTGTTTAAATGGTTGAGTCCTGAACTAAATTGTGTGCGTCAAAGAGGCCACTAGATGGCAGTGATAAAATGGCTTAAAGCCATTGACGAACCATAGACAACCCAATTTGAAGAAGACAATGCTCTGATCATCGGCTGGTAGCTCTCAATCCATAGGAATCCACACCCAGTTGGCTACTTAAAAATGGTGGAAGCCTTCAAATAGCATTATCCAGGTTATATCCATCCAGAGCCCTCTTTGTCTCTATGGTTTTTCAAATCAAAACAGCAGTCTCAACCCCTCAGGGGGAAAAGTATTGTGATAACCAGTGATGTAATGGTCAAACAAATAGGTGGGTCAATGGTAAGGTAATGCTCCCTTTACATTCAAGGCATTGTTCCACAAAAGTTGGGTGAAGGCTTGTGCAAAATTAGAGAGGTGGGTCAACCTCGTTCATACGGCTCACGTCGTACTCCACAGTCTGATAAAGACCTCGTTCACACGGCTCACGTCGTACTCCACAGTCTGATAAAGACCTCGTTCACACGGCTCACGTCGTACTCCACAGTCTGATAAAGACCTCGTTCACACGGCTCACATCGTACTCCACAGTCTGATAAAGACCTCGTTCACACGGCTCACGTCGTACTCCACAGTCTGATAAAGACCTCGTTCACACGGCTCACGTCGTACTCCACAGTCTGATAAAGTCCTCGTTCACACGGCTCACGTCGTACTCCACAGTCTGATAAAGACCTCGTTCACACGGCTCACGTCGTACTCCACAGTCTGATAAAGACCTCGTTCACACGGCTCACGTCGTACTCCACAGTCTGATAAAGACCTCGTTCACACGGCTCACGTCGTACTCCACAGTCTGATAAAGACCTCGTTCACACGGCTCACGTCGTACTCCACAGTCTGATAAAGACCTCGTTCACACGGCTCACGTCGTACTCCACAGTCTGATAAAGACCTCGTTCACACGGCTCACGTCGTACTCCACAGTCTGATAAAGAGGAAGGTTGCAGAATTTAAAGGTTGGTGTTAAACATTCTGATTGGTTTCATCCTTCCAACTAAAAGTTCCAGTACGACATATCACTTTACATTTGGATTTTGGAATTTGAGTAAAAGTAAAGATACCTTTTAATAGAAAATGACTCAAGTAAAAGTGAAAGTCACCCAGTAAAATACTACTTGAGTAAAAGTCTAAAAGTATTTGGTTTTAAAACTACTTAAGTGTCAAAAGTAAATGTAATCGCTCAAATATACTTAAGTATAAAAAGTAATAATTCCTTATATTAAGCAAACCAGACGGCACCATTACATATTTATTTATTATTAGTTACGGATAGCCAGGGGCACACTCCAACACTCAGGCATAATTTACAAACGTGTGTTTAGTGAGTCTGCCAGATCAGAGGCAGTAGGGATGACCAGGGATGTTCAAAATGTAACAAGTACTAAGCATTCAAAATGTAACAAGTACTTTTGGGTGTCAGGGGAAAATGTATGGAGTAAAAAGTACATTATTTTCTTTAGGAATGTAGTGAAGTAAAAGTAAAAGTTGTCAAAAATATAAATAGTAAAGTACAGATACCCCCAAAAAACTACTTAAGTAGTACTTTAAAGTATTTTTACTTAAGTACTTTACATCACTGCATGTTGGAAAACGTGAAGAGGAGCACTACAGGAGTAAAGCCACTGTCCACATTGTATTACTTCGTTGGTTACAGCGAGCAAAGACGACTGTCACCATCAATCATAGTTAACAAGTTTTAATGTTATTTCGCCATTACCACACATACACCACAGGTGTTGTAAAAGAGTGTCGTAAAACATTAGTCAAAACCACATCAATACATCTTCCTTTTTTTCACAGACATATATATATATATATATATATATACACATTTCATCAACAAGCAATGTCCATTCACAAATACCAATTCATTCCTGTTTCAAAATAGTTAATAGTGAAATATCAAAACAACACCAACTAGTCAGTCTTTCTGGAGGCAGGGGCGGTGTGTTCAATAGGGCGATATGGGCGACGCACTGCCAAACGGGAAAAGGAAGGGATTTTTTTTCTAATCAATTATATCACGGCAACAGTAGTTATCAGTGTTGTAATCTAGACGTCTGATCTGCCACAGTGCCACTAAATGTCCAATCAGGCTAAAGTCGTGCTTCAAATGGCCCCCCCCCCCCTTTTGGGGCGATTTCAGTCAGGTTGAAAATCGCCCAGAAGTCTGTCATAGACTCCCATGTAAAATCTATTTTTTTCAAATATCAGAGCTTTCAATACAATCTCTATGGGTTTCTGAGGGCTTGCACTTACGCGCTTTCGTCATACGTAACATAACCATGAACGTAACTAAGAAAAGAGCGGGTAGCCTCATCAATCAATTCACGTACTACTATCAAGATGGCTATAGCGTTCAGTGCAACTCGATTGTCTCTTTGAAATAAGTTACTTTTTGTCGGCGAACAAATGAAGATAAATTGGCAACGAAACAATTAGGACCTCCCAGACCAAATTTAATAATTCAACAGGTTTCTACTAAAGGGGGGAAGTCCTACACCCGAGGATTTTCCAAAAATTGGTACGAACGAAAAACCTGGCTAGCAGGCTGCGATGTAGCTAATGCAGTCTTCTGCTACCCCCTGCTTACTCTTTCACCCTGAAGGCGGCACGGCAGACAGCACCGCTTGGACAGCGACTGGTGTGTAACGGACATGCACCATCTTTCAGGAAAGATTAAGAAACATGAGCTGTCAAAGACCCACATGGATAGCTGTTTGAGATTGTCTGCTTTGGGGAGAGTGAACATTCCCACTCAACTGGATGAGGGATACAGGCTAGCTGTCCGCCGCCACAACGATGAGGTTAGTGTTGATAATCACAAGTTTACTGGAGAACTGAAACTGACAAGGCTGACAAGATAGGACCCTTTTGTCCATTGTTATTGGATAGGAACAGAACTTATAACCAGCTCCTGACCTAAATAGATCTTAGCACAACATTTTACTCAACATATCATATTCCATATTCACTATAACAAATATATTTACTACGACATTAGCAAGAACCGCCACATCCTCAGCCGGCTAATCCAGTGTGTGAAGTTTTGCGGAGTGTTTGAGTTAGCTTTGCGAGGCAAAGATGAAACTGAGGGCTCCACCAACCCTGGTAAGCCAACACTTTTGAGATCAGTCAATAAATGCTTCTGGTATTGACTTATATGCTGCCCCTGTCTTCATGTTGTTGCTGGACATATCTTTTTTAAAATGTGTGTAGGTCACCTAAATCATCAGAAAAATTGCCCCCCCTGAGAATTTTTTCAGGAGCCGCCACTGTCTGGAGGCCTGAAACTACTGTCAGACTCCTAGTACCTGGTGTCAGAGAACATCCTCACTACTGTCAGACTCCCAGTACCTGGTGTCAGAGAACATCCCCACTACTGTCAGACTCCCAGTACCTGGTGTCACAGAAACATCCCCACTACTGTCAGACTCCCAGTACCTGGTGTCAGAGAACATCCCCACTACTGTCAGACTCCCAGTACCTGGTGTCACAGAAACATCCCCACTACTGTCAGACTCCCAGTACCTGGTGTCAGAGAAACATCCCCACTACTGTCAGACTCCCAGTACCTGGTGTCACAGAAACATCCCCACTACTGTCAGACTCCCAGTACCTGGTATCAGAGAACATCCTCACTACTGTCAGACTCCCAGTACCTGGTGCCAGAGAACATCCCCACTACTGTCAGACTCCCAGTACCTGGTGTCAGAGAAACATCCCCACTACTGTCAGACTCCCAGTACCTGGTGTCAGAGAACATCCCCACTACTGTCAGACTCCCAGTACCTGGTGTCAGAGAAACATCCCCACTACTGTCAGACTCCCAGTACCTGGTGTCAGAGAACATCCCCACTACTGTCAGACTCCCAGTACCTGGTGTCAGAGAAACATCCCCACTACTGTCAGACTCCCAGTACCTGGTGTCAGAGAACATCCCCACTACTGTCAGACTCCCAGTACCTGGTGTCAGAGAAACATCCCCACTACTGTCAGACTCCCAGTACCTGGTGTCAGAGAAACATCCCCACTACTGTCAGACTCCCAGTACCTGGTGTCAGAGAACATCCCCACTACTGTCAGACTCCCAGTACCTGGTGTCAGAGAACATCCTCACTACTGTCAGACTCCCAGTACCTGGTGTCAGAGAAACATCCCCACTACTGTCAGACTCCCAGTACCTGGTGTCAGAGAACATCCCCACTACTGTCAGACTCCCAGTACCTGGTGTCAGAGAACATCCCCACTACTGTCAGACTCCCAGTACCTGGTGTCAGAGAACATCCCCACTACTGTCAGACTCCCAGTACCTGGTGTCACAGAAACATCCCCACTACTGTCAGACTCCCAGTACCTGGTGTCAGAGAACATCCCCACTACTGTCAGACTCCCAGTACCTGGTGTCACAGAAACATCCCCACTACTGTCAGACTCCCAGTACCTGGTGTCAGAGAAACATCCCCACTACTGTCAGACTCCCAGTACCTGGTGTCACAGAAACATCCCCACTACTGTCAGACTCCCAGTACCTGGTGCCAGAGAACATCCTCACTACTGTCAGACTCCCAGTACCTGGTGTCAGAGAAACATCCCCACTACTGTCAGACTCCCAGTACCTGGTATCAGAGAACATCCCCACTACTGTCAGACTCCCAGTACCTGGTGTCACAGAAACATCCCCACTACTGTCAGACTCCCAGTACCTGGTGTCAGAGAACATCCCCACTACTGTCAGACTCCCAGTACCTGGTGTCAGAGAACATCCTCACTACTGTCAGACTCCCAGTACCTGGTGTCAGAGAAACATCCCCACTACTGTCAGACTCCCAGTACCTGGTGTCAGAGAACATCCCCACTACTGTCAGACTCCCAGTACCTGGTGTCAGAGAAACATCCCCACTACTGTCAGACTCCCAGTACCTGGTGTCAGAGAACATCCCCACTACTGTCAGACTCCCAGTACCTGGTGTCAGAGAAACATCCCCACTACTGTCAGACTCCCAGTACCTGGTGTCAGAGAACATCCCCACTACTGTCAGACTCCCAGTACCTGGTGTCAGAGAAACATCCCCACTACTGTCAGACTCCCAGTACCTGGTGTCAGAGAAACATCCCCACTACTGTCAGACTCCCAGTACCTGGTGTCAGAGAACATCCCCACTACTGTCAGACTCCCAGTACCTGGTGTCAGAGAACATCCCCACTACTGTCAGACTCCCAGTACCTGGTGTCAGAGAAACATCCCCACTACTGTCAGACTCCCAGTACCTGGTGTCAGAGAACATCCCCACTACTGTCAGACTCCCAGTACCTGGTGTCACAGAAACATCCCCACTACTGTCAGACTCCCAGTACCTGGTGTCAGAGAAACATCCCCACTACTGTCAGACTCCCAGTACCTGGTGTCACAGAAACATCCCCACTACTGTCAGACTCCCAGTACCTGGTGTCAGATAAACATCCTCACTACTGTCAGACTCCCAGTACCTGGTGTCAGAGAAACATCCCCACTACTGTCAGACTCCCAGTACCTGGTGTCAGAGAAACATCCCCACTACTGTCAGACTCCCAGTACCTGGTGTCAGAGAACATCCTCACTACTGTCAGACTCCCAGTACCTGGTGTCAGAGAAACATCCCCACTACTGTCAGACTCCCAGTACCTGGTATCAGAGAACATCCCCACTACTGTCAGACTCCCAGTACCTGGTGTCACAGAAACATCCCCACTACTGTCAGACTCCCAGTACCTGGTGTCAGAGAACATCCCCACTACTGTCAGACTCCCAGTACCTGGTGTCAGAGAACATCCTCACTACTGTCAGACTCCCAGTACCTGGTGTCAGAGAAACATCCCCACTACTGTCAGACTCCCAGTACCTGGTGTCAGAGAAACATCCCCACTACTGTCAGACTCCCAGTACCTGGTGTCAGAGAACATCCCCACTACTGTCAGACTCCCAGTACCTGGTGTCAGAGAAACATCCCCACTACTGTCAGACTCCCAGTACCTGGTGTCAGAGAACATCCCCACTACTGTCAGACTCCCAGTACCTGGTGTCAGATAAACATCCCCACTACTGTCAGACTCCCAGTACCTGGTGTCAGAGAACATCCCCACTACTGTTAGACTCCCAGTACCTGGTGTCAGATAAACATCCCCACTACTGTCAGACTCCCAGTACCTGGTGTCAGAGAACATTCCCACTACTGTCAGACTCCCAGTACCTGGTGTCAGAGAAACATCCCCACTACTGTCAGACTCCCAGTACCTGGTGTCAGAGAACATCCCCACTACTGTCAGACTCCCAGTACCTGGTGTCAGAGAACATCCCCACTACTGTCAGACTCCCAGTACCTGGTGTCAGAGAACATCCCCACTACTGTCAGACTCCCAGTACCTGGTGTCAGAGAACATCCCCACTACTGTCAGACTCCCAGTACCTGGTGTCACAGAAACATCCCCACTACTGTTAGACTCCCAGTACCTGGTGTCACAGAAACATCCCCACTACTGTTAGACTCCCAGTACCTGGTGTCAGAGAACATCCTCACTTGTTCTCCTTTCTTTGTCCTGTGTGTCCAGTGGCAGCATGACTGTGTGTCCAGTGGCAGCATGACTGTGTGTCCAGTGGCAGTATGACTGTCCTGAGTGTCCTCAAACTTCTCCTGTGTCAAAAGGCTTTGTCTATTGCGCCAATACACAGCCCCATCTTCTGTTCTGACTGTATATGACCGAGGCGCAACCTCCAAGACAGTAGCCTTTCTATCCCATGAATCCAGACTCCGAAATCTAACCACATTCATAGCTGCCAATGGTGGCAACACTGTAGGAGTTTTATCATAGTAGATTTTAGTTTTGCCTTCAACTGCAGGGCCCTGTCCTGCACGGCTGATGGGCAGTCATTCCTGCAGAGGCCAGGCCACACTTCAAGGGCGCTGCTCTGTAAGACAATACAGCCAAGTATGGATCAGTCCGACTGTGTGCTGCCTTGTTTAAGAGTCTCTTCACGATTTGCACCTTTTTCAGCCTTTCTGTTACTTTTAGGATATAGAGGATATGTCTGAAGTCATAATGCAAAATCACTGCAAGCAAACTGGGGTGCATTATCAGAAACCGAAAAAGTAAAAATAATAATGTAATAATAAAGTACTACTTAAGTATTTGTTTTTGGTATCTGTACTTTACTATTTATATTTTTGACAACTTTTACTTCACTACATTGCTAAAAAATATATACATATTCCCTGACATTTTTTATGCTTAGCAGGACAGGAAAATTGTCAAATTCACGCACTTATCAAGAGAACATCCCTGGTCATCCCTACTGCCTCTGATCTGGACTCACTAAACACACATGCTTCGTTTGTAAATGATGTCTGAGTGTTGGAGCGTGCTCCTGGCTATCAGTAAATTAAATAAAAGCAAGGAAATGGTGCAGTGTGGTTTGCTTAATATAAGAAATGTGAAATGCTTTATACTTTAACTTTTGATACTTAAGTATATTTTAGCAATTACATTTACTTTTGATACTTAAGTATATTTAAAACCAAATACTTTTAGACTTTTACTCAAGTAGTATTTTCTGGGTGACTTTTACTTGAGTCATTTTCTATTAAGGTATCTTTACTTTTACTCAAGTATGACAATTTAGTACTATCCTTACTTTCACTCAAGTATGACAATTTAGTACTATCATTACTTTCACTCAAGTATGACAATTTAGTACTATCCTTACTTTCACTCAAGTATGAGAATGTAGTACTTTTTCCACCTCTGACTATGGTTGCTCAATGTCAGAATGTATATTTTGCCAATAAAGATCAGGCTGTTCAGCTAAAATAAAGACATACCTTGAAATGAACAATGACATTAATCTGAATTGGTATTTGACCATTTTTATTTCTGTGAAAACGCTTGCTTCTGTAGATCGCTTGCTAGCTAGCTAGCTAGCGTATTCCATTCCCAAACACCATGCTAGATCCGTGTGAGCGGGCCACTTAGTTTTGCATTGCCCAGTGCACTTAGATAGCCGGCTACCTTTTTGTTTTGTATCATCTACTAGCAACATATGATAACTCTTTGGGCGCTAGTACCTACTGAACCTGATTGACCTCCATCACTGAAGCTGGCCACTGCCATGTCGTAGTAACACAGTGGACTTGGAGCCTAGATTCACTGGGGGCACGGAACCGATTAAAAAAAAAAAAAAAAATACAAAATTTTTTAGCCTCAGCTTCATGGTGAATCAACTCTTCCGCTGTTGGTAGCCATCGTAGTCGTTTGGGACCAAACGAAAACCGTCTGTCCGCCACATCCTCACGAAGCGGTCCCACTTTCTTCCCATCTTCTCGCATTTCGGCCAAAACATGCTACAGTTGCTGTAGTGCCTCCGGCAGGCCGTTCCCTACTTGATGTCAAAGCTGCAATGTATCGTTGGTTTAGGAGTTTTTCATAAACGTAATTTTAAAATTGTGAAAATATTGAAATATTAACTTTTGCATAAAATACCATTTTAGGTGGAATATCATCAATCTACGTTGTTAGATTTGTGGAAATATATCGTGCAACCTGCCCTTTTAACCTCGCAAGCCGCCTGATCTTGCTGCAAGCTCGTGAGATCAGGCGGCTTGCGAGGCTGTGGTTAACCAGGCAAGGTTTTATATGCTGGTTTCGTTGATTCACTGTGTTATCCATACTTGCTGTAGATTTCTGATCCTGAGGTGGAGGCATCAGAATCAAACTTCCTGAAGCTGATTCAAACGCTGCTGGAAGACCCCTTTGAGAGAGAACACTTCTTTCAGGTCAGTAGCTGATGATGATGATGATGAACAAGGAGGATGATGAAGCCAATGGAATTGAATGACAAGGCAGTATTCAATGTTTTAGATTTAAAAGCACTGACATTCTCGACTTGTTTGGTTGGTTGTTTTCTTAGAAAGTGTTTCCAGAGGAATTTGGGCCGAAGTATGACTCAGCACTACAGACTCTGGTGTGGGAGTTCCTCTCCAGGCTGGAGAAGCTGCTTCCAACACCAACCCTTCAACAGGTACCACCGTGACTTCAGACTGAGGGTAACCTTTATACGTCAGGGTTATACCAAACAGGGACTTTGCACAAATTGAAAAATGTCCATTCATTGGCTGAATAGATGCATAAATACATATTTTAATCTATACTATTATGTGTTTTATACCAGTCGTGCATATTGTAAGCATCCTGGAAAAACTATATTTTCATAATCTTATTAATGAAAGTTCACAAGGTGTTTTGAAATACTTTTTTTTTTGTCCTAGAGTCATAAAGTGAGATACAGGTTCTGATATTTTAGAACTGGGATCCATTGTCATGCCGTTCTCTTTCTATCAGACTGCATCATGTTTCCTACCTGACCCCTCTGTCCTGATGGAGTGTGTGCAGTCTGTGAGTCACCCTCAGCCTTTGAGGATCCTTCTCCAGTACCACACCAAGCCTTCTCCAGTACCACATGTAGAGGCCAATGGTAGGCGAAGTAGACTTTGAAAATGAAGTGAAGTTAATTTTAGAATGTCAATGGTTTTTATGGTTGACTGACTTTTCCTCTTCTCCCCGACCTCAGCTCTGTCTGGAGACGACCACATCCTCTCCTCGCCGCCTCCCTCTCCCCTAGAGACCGTGGAATCATCCACTGACCAAGCTGACCCAGAGATCCAATCAGAACCCGTACAGGGATTCATGACCATTCAAAGGCCTGCATCATCTGACATTGAGTCAGAAATGACACCGTCGTTGGAATACAGGGAGAGCGGACGGGGGATGAATTTAGACCGCTCTGCAAATGTTGACATTTTGCCTTTGAATGAAGCGGTGGAGCCTGCTTTTGTAAACAAGGAAACTGCAGAGAGAAACGTTAATGATGGGACACTTGACAAAGAGTCAGCAGAAGAGTGGAAAATGGATGAAGCTTTTCTCCGCCTTCATACTGACAGTGGGCTGAAAATCCAAGGAAGAGTTTGCAGCCAACCGGAGGTGCAAGACATTTCTAGTTTATCTACTTCCGGTCGGCTCCGTCAGCCCATAGTGCTGCTGCAGAGACTTGACGTGACTGATATGCTGTTACCAGAGGTCTCTTCAACACAGAGGAGAGAGAGGCTTCAGCTTGACAAAGTGGGATCCCAAGGACCGAGAGGAGGACGGGTCATATCACAAAAGAGTGAGAGGAATGTCAACGGAGAGCCCTCGGATAGTAAGCCTCAGTGTTCTCTGGTCCCTGGCCCGTCACATATGAAGGGTCAGCCTAAAATAAGCAAGCGTGTCAAAATATGCTCCTTTTGTGGGAAAACTTTCAGGGAAGCAAAAGATTTGACAGCACACATGAGAACTCACACGGAGCAGAGCCCTCGCCTGATTGGACAAGACTTTGACTTACAGGATGAGGTGGCAGTTCAACCAGAAGAGGATAACATGTCCGCCGCATCTTCGGAGGATTGGACGGAAACGCCCCAAGACACTTTACCCCAGAGAAGACGCGTGAAAAGCCAACATGGTAAACCAAGACAGTCTTCCAAAGTCAGCAAATGCTCCCTGTGTGACCGGACCTTCAGTAAGGTGGCACACTCGAGACAGCACATGAGATACACTCATGGTAAGCTCCTGTGCCTCAACTGTGGGGAAGGTTTTGAGAACTCTGATTTTGAGAAACATAAAGAAGAGTGCTTGAAGACGAAGAAACGTCTCTCTTGCCCTCTGTGCGGTGACACCTTTGAACTCTCTGAGCCAAACGAGGACGTGAACCAACAGAGACTTCCAAGAAAGGCTCACCCAGACGCAAGCACGCTTTTAGCAGCAGTAGAAAATGTGGAGATGGAGATACCTTTTCCCTCAAACGCTACACCCCAGAACCCAACAACCTCCAATGCTCTGCCATTTCAGTTAGCTAATAATTACAGAACGTGCCTTTTGTGTAAGGAAGCGTTTGATAATGGAGACGACCTGAGAATGCATCTGAAATGTCAACATGATGTACTTCCTTACCCGTGCTTTAAATGTGGGGAGAGCTTCCAAAGCACATGTGATTGGCAGAAACACTTAAACGAGTGTTCGGGACAAAACATTCCAGACTTCAGAAAGTGTCCGGGGTGCAGGACAAGGACTTGTCAATATACACAGCAGGGAATGACAAGTCAGGAAGTGAACTTTAAACGACACCAGACGCACTGGCCACTACATACAGAGGAAAATGAGATCCCGCAGTCCGGCAGCACAGACGTTGACTTCTCAAATGACTCTCAGCAACACCAGCCAAACCAATCAGTCAATCAATCAAACTTATTTGTAAAGGACTTTTCCAATCAGCAAACTGCTCTCACAGTAAGCCGGCCTAGACCCCAAAGGGCAAAAGAGTGTGATGAGATTAACTTTCAGAGACGGCGTGAGGAAGTCAGTCCACGCCAACACCTAAGGGAGGTTGATCCAGCAGATGGAAGCACAAGGGGTAATGGGATAGAGACTCCCCAGACCCACAGTACTGAACCCCAGAACCCAACAACCTGCGACGCTTCCCCCACTCTGCCCCGCGGTGTGGATTTAGATTCTAGAACGTGTCACGTGTGCTCAAAGAGTTTCCGTAGGAAACAATCCCTGACTTTGCATCTGAGACGTCACGGTGAGGGGGCCATTAAGTGTCCCATATGTTCAAAGTGCTTTGGTCGCAACCGGGATTTAAAGTTTCACCTGGCCAACAAAACAGGCTGTGGGCCGATGCGCCGTAATCGTAGCGTCGTAATCGTTCCCACAAAAGACACGCCGGTCTTCACCTGCTCTGATTGTCTGCAACAATTCACGAGCGAAAATAAACTGAAATTACACACGGTATGTCACACGGGAAAAGGGTTCTCCTGTAGTTTTTGTGGCAGAATGTTTGCCGAACATAATTATTTAGAAGTTCATATTCGTTCTCATACTTACAGGCCTTATCTATGTGATATGTGTGGTAAGGATTTCCCATCTCAGTCTGTATTGGAATCACACCAACGGGTACACACAGAGGAGCGCCCATTCTGTTGCACAGACTGTGGAAAACGTTTTAAAGATAAGGGTACCCTGAAACAACATCGAATGATTCATACAGGAGAGCGGCCGTTTGCCTGCGCTCTTTGTCAACTACGCTTCAGAACGAATAGACATCTAAAACGACACATGATGTTCCACACAGGGGAAAGGCCTTATAAATGTCCAGTTTGTGGGAAGGGCTACACGCAGAAAAGCGATATGAGGCAACATCAGGCTTCGTGTTCCTAGTTGTCTTGGGGCTCAGAGTTATAACATACGAGTTCTGCAGCTACTCTTATCTGTCAGCATTCGGACTCATTCACTCTCTTATGTTGTGTTCGTGACATGTTGTAAATTCGTAAATACCAGCATACGACTAGGAAATTTCCACTTGAACGCCCCTCCAACTGCTAATTACTAGTGGGAAACTCGTTTATCATCTCTGAGCTCCGACTTCTCCCAACTCTGAGGTCACTAAAAAGTCTTTAGTACGACATGAATGGCCTCCCGAGGGGCGCAGCGGTCTGAGGCTCTGCATCGCAGTGCTTGAGGCGTCACTACAGATCCGGGTTCGATCCCGGGCTGTGTCGCAGCCGGCCGCGGTTGGGAGACCCATGAGGCGATGCAGAATTGAACCCAGCGTCGTCCGGGTTAGGGGAGGGTTTGGCCGGCCGGGATGTCCTTGTCCCATCGCGCTCTAGCGACTCCTGTGGCGGGCCGGGCGCCTGCAAGCTGACCTCGGTCGCCAGTTGTACGGTGTTTCCTCCGACACATTGGTGAAGCTGACTTCCGGGTTAAGTGATCAGTGTGTCAAGAAGCAGTGCGGCTTGGCAGGTTCGTGTTTCGGAGGATGCGTGGCTCTCGACCGTCGCCTCTCCCGAGTCCGTACGGGAGTCGCAGCGATGGGACAAGACTGTAACTATCAATTGGATATCACGAAATTGGGGCGAAAAAGGGGTAAAAAGTACATTAATTGTTTGATTTCTTTATGATGCACAATTTGTCGATGGTTGTCTTATGAGAACAATCCATAACTTTGTGGGAGGAGATAAATATCTGAATAGAGCCCTAGTCATTTTTATTTGGGATATACAGTGCATTCGGTATTCAGACCCCTTCACTTAGTACTTTGTTGAAGCACCTTTGGCAGCAATTATAGCCTTGAGTCTTCTTGGGTATGATGCTACAAGCTTGGCACACTTGTATTTGGGGAGTTTCTCCCTTCCTTCTCTGCAAATCCTCTCAAGCTCTGTCAGGTTGGATGGGGAGCGTCGCCTCACAGCTATTTTCAGGTCTCTCCAGAGATGTTAGATCGGGTTCAAGTCCGGGCTCTGGCTGGGCCACTCAAGGACATTCAGAGACTTGTCCCGAAGCCTCTCCTGCGTTGTCTTGACTGTGTGCTTAGGGTTGTTGTCCTGTTGGAAGGTGAACCTTCACCCCAGTCTGAGGTCCTGAGCGCTCTGGAGCAGGATTTCATCAAGGATCTCTCTGTACTTTGCTCCATTCATCTTTCCCTCGATCCTGACTAGTCTCCCAGTCCCTGCCGCTGAAAAACATCCCCACAGCATGACGCTGCCACCCCCATGCTTCACCGTAGGGATTGTGCCAGGTTTCCTCCAGACGTGACGCCTGGCATTAAGGCCAAAGAGTTCAATCTTGGTTTCATCAGACCAGATAATCTTGTTTCTTATGGTCTGAGAGTCCTTTAGGTGCCTTTTGGCAAACTCCAAGCGGGCTGTTATGTGCCTTTTGCTGAGGAGTGGCTACATTTGATAACATTACGGGTGGAGGGCTCTTATCAACAGACTAAAGACATATAGTTTTTCTACAAAATAAAAAAAAAACGGAGTTAATTTTGAATTCTCCCTATTGAATTAATGTAGAAAATGTCAAATATTTTTGTGAGTTGAAAAAGGTTTATTTTTAATGTTACTCAAACTCCTCAGCTGTAAAACAGCCCTTATATTCTTTAGAAACTGCAAATATAAGTCTACAATAATGTTAATAAACAGAACAGAAACCCATGCATTGTCCTCAATGTTTTTCATCCTTCCATTTTGTATATGGTACAAATTGTTCTACAATGATGATGGCCTATCCCAGTAATGGAACAGTTAAACGCGTAAATTAATAATTTTGTCATCTCTCCCCAAATGTCTTAGCAAAAAGGAGTCTAAAAGAGGTTCTGAATTTATATCCATTGTACAGAAATTATTTTTTGTACAGTGTTTTTATTTGCTTTGTCATGTTGTTGTTGTTGTTGTTGTTGTTGGGGTTCCAATAGTCATGTTAATACCACATGTACCCGTAGGCTGCCACTCCCCCCCAAAAAAAATCCATACCGAGAAATTATCATATTGATCACAGGATTCTGTCATAATAAAATTGGTAAATAAGACAAACAAAGAGGTGTGCCTCCACCCCCAACTCCCCATCTCATTCCCCCAATTCCCCATCCCATTCCCCCAACTCCCCATCTCATTCCCCCAATTCCCCATCCCATTCCCCCAACTCCCCATCCCATTCCCCCAACTCCCCATCCCATTCCCCCAACTCCCCATCCCATTCCCCCAACTCCCCATCTCATTCCCCCAACTCCCCATCTCATTCCCCAACTCCGCATCCCATTCCCCCCAACTCCCCAACCCATTCCCCCAACTCCGCATCCCATTCCCCCCAACTCCCCATCCCATTCCCCCAACTCCCCATCCCATTCCCCCAACTCCCCATCCCATTCCCCCAACTCCCCATCTCATTCCCCCAACTCCCCATCCCATTCCCCCCCAACTCCCCATCTCATTCCCCCAACTCCCCATCCCATTCCCCCAACTCCCCATCTCATTCCCCCAACTCCCCATCTCATTCCCCCAACTCCCCATCCCATCCCCCCCAACTCCCCATCCCCCCACCCAACTCCCCATCCCATTCCCCTCAACTCCCCATCCCATCCCCCCAACTCCCCATCCCATCCCCCCAACTCCCCATCCCCCCAACTCCCCATCCCCCCAACTCCCCATCCCATTCCCCCCAACTCCCCATCCCCCCAACTCCCCATCCCATTGCCCCCAACTCCCCATCCCATTGCCCCCAACTCCCCATCCCATCCCCCCCAACTCCCCATCCCCCCAACTCCCCATCCCATCCCCCAACACCCCCCCAACTCCCCATCCCATTCCCCCCAACTCCCCATCCCATTCCCCCCAACTCCCCATTCCCCTCAACTCCCCATCCCATTCCCCCCAACTCCCCATCCCATCCCCCCCAACTCCCCATCCCCCCCAAACTCCCCATCCCATTCCCCCAACTCCCCATCCCATTCCCCTCAACTCCCCATCCCCGCCAGCCCAACATCACCCTCAACTCCCCATCCCATTCCTCCAGCCCAACATGTCTCCATCCATAACACTCTGTATTCAGGACAAAAAGATTTTTAAACAACAGCTGGTGCACAAAATCAAATACTCAGGAAGTCTCGAGGTTTTGCTCGCCTGAGGTAGAGTATCTTACGATAAGCTGTAGACCACATTATTTACCAAGAGAGTTTTCATCTATATTTTTCATAGCTGTCTATTTACCACCACAAACCGATGCTGGCATTAGGATTGCACTCAATGAGCTGTATAAGGCCATAAGTCAACAAGAAAACGCTCATCCAGAGGCAGCGCTCCTAGTGGCCGGGGACTTTAATGCAGGGAAACTTAAATCCGTTCTACCTAATTTCTACCAGCATGTTAAATGTGCAACCAGAGGGAAAACAACTCTAGACCACCTTTACTCCACACACAGAGACGCATACAAAGCTCTCCCTCGCCCTCCATTTGGAAAATCTGACCATAACTCTATCCTCCAGATTCCTGCTTACAGGCAAAAACTAAAGCAGGAAGCATCAGTGACTCGGTTAATAAAAAAGTGGTCAGATGACGCAGATGCTAAGCTACAGGACTGTTTTGCTAGCACAGACTGGAACATGTTCTGGGATTCTTCAGATAGCATTGAGGAGTACACCACATCAGTCACTGGCTTCATCAATAAGTGCATCGATGATGTTGTCCCCACAGTGACCGTACGTACATACCCCAACCAGAAGCCATGGATTACAGGCAACATCCGCACTGAGCTAATGGGTAGAGCCGCCGCTTTCAAGGAGCGGGACTCTAACCCGGACGCTAATAAGAAATCCCGCTATGCCCTCCGACGAACCATCAAAGAGTCAATACAGGACTAAGATTGAATCGTACTACACCGGCTTCGACGCTCGTTGGATGTGGCAGGGCTTGCAAACTATTACAGACTACAAAGGGAAGCACAGATGCGAGCTGCCCAGTGACACGAGCCTACCAGATGAGCTAAACCACTTCTATGCTCACTTCAAGGCAAGCAACACTGAAGCATGGATGAGAGCACCAGCTGTTCCGGATGACTATGTGATCAAGCTCTCCGTAGCCGATGTGAGTAAGACTTTTAAGCAGGTCAACATTCACAAGGCCGCAGGGCCAGACGGATTACCAGGACGTGTACTCTGAGCATGTGCTGACCAACTGGCAAGTGTCGTCACTGACATTTTCAACATGTCCCTGACTGAGTCTGTAATACCAACATGTTTCAAGCAGACCACCATAGTCCCCGTGCCCAAGGACACTAAGATAACCTGCCTAAATGACTACCGACCCGTAGCACTGACTTGTGTAGCCATGAAGTGCTTTGAAAGGCTGGTCATGGCTCACATCAACACCATTATTCCAGAAACCCTAGACCCACTCCAATTTGCATACCGCTCCAACAGATCCACAGATGATGCAATCTCTATTGCACTCCACACTGCCCTTTCCCACCTGGACAAGAGGAACACCTACGTGAGAATGCTATTCATTGACTACAGCTCAGCATTCAACACCATAGTGCCCTCAAAGCTCATCACTAAGCTAAGGATCCTGGGACTAAACACCTCCCTCTGCAACTGGATCCTGGACTTCCTAACGGGCCGCCCCCAGGTGATAAGGGTAGGTAACAACACATCTGCCACACTGATTCTCAACACGGGGGCTCCTCAGGGGTGCGTGCTCAGTCCCCTCCAGTACTCCCTTTTCACCCATGACTGCATGGCCAGTCACGACTCCAACACCATCATTAAGTTTGCCGATGACACAACAGTGGTAGGCCTGATCACAACAACGATGAGACAGCCTATAGGGAGGAGGTCAGAGACCTGGCCGTCTGGTGCCAGGATAACAACCTCTCCCTCAACGTGACCAAGACAAAGGAGATGATTGTGGACTACAGGAAAAAAAAGAGGACTGAGCACGCCCCCATTCTCATCGACGGGGCTGTAGTGGAACAGGTTGAGAGCTTCAAGTTCCTTGGTGTCCACATCACCAACGAACTATCATGGTCCAAACACACCAAGACAGTCGTGAAGAGGGCACGACAAAGCCTATTCCCCCTCAGGAGACTGGAAAGATTCAGCATGGGTCCTCAGATCCTCAAAAAATTATACGGCTGCACCATCGAGAGCATCCTGACTGGTTGCATCACCGCCTGGTATGGCAACTGCTTGGCCTCCGACCGCAAAGCACTACAGAGGGTAGTGCGTACGGCCCAGTACATCACTGGGGCCAAGCTTCCTGCCATCCAGGACCTCTATACCAGGCGGTGTCAGAGGAAGGCCTTCAAAATTGTCAAAGACTCCAGCCACCCTAGTCATAGACTGTTCTCTCTGCTACCGCACGGCAAGCGGTACCGGAGTGCCAAGTCTAGGTCCAAAAGACTTCTCAACAGCTTCTACCCCCAAGCCATAAGACTCCTGAACTCCTGAACAGCTAATCATGGCTACCCGGACTATTTGCACTGCCCCCCCCACCCCATCTTTTTACGCTGCTGCTACTCTGTTAATTATTTATGCATAGTCACTTTAACTCTACCCACATGTACATATTACTTCAACTACCTCAACTAGCCGGTGCCCCCGCACATTGACTCTGCACCGGTACCCCCCTGTATATATAGCCTCCCTACTGTTATTTTATTTGACTTCTGCTCTTTTTTTCTCCACTTTTTTGTTGTTGTTTTATTTTACTTTTTTATTCAAAATAAATGCATTGTTGGTTAAGGGCTGTAAGTAAGCATTTCACTGTAATGTCTGCACCTGTTGTATTCGGCGCATGTGGCCAATAAAATTTGATTTGATTTAACTACAATGTTGTTGATCCAACCTCAGTGTTCCCTAATACAGCCATTAAACTCTGTAACTGTTTTAAAATCACCATTGGCCTCATGGTGAAATCCCTGAGCAGTTTCCTTCCTCTCCGGCAACTGAGTTAGGAAGGACGCCTGTATCTTTGGAGTGACTGGGTGTATTGATACACCATCCAAAGTGTAATTAATAACTTCACCATGCTCAAAGGGATATTCAATGTCTGCTTTTTTTTTTTTTAACCATCTACTAATAGTTGCCCTTCTTTGGCGAGGCATTGAACAACATCCCTGGTCTTTGTGGTTAAATTTGTGCTTGAAATGTACTACTCGAATGAGGGTCCTTACAGATAATTGTATGTGCGGGGTACAGAGATGGGGTAGTTATTCAAAAATCATGTTAAACACTATCATTGAACAGAATGAGTCCATGCAATTTATTATGCGATTTGTTAAGCACATTTTAATCCTGAACTTATTTAGGCTTGCCATAACAAATGGGTTGAATACTTATTGACTCAAGACATTTCAGCTTTTAAATGTATTAATTTTTTTTAATGTTCTACAAACAAAATTCCACTTTTACTGTATTGTGTGTAGGTTGTTTCATTAATCTCAATTTAATAAATGTTTTAATTCAGGCTGTAACACAACACAATGTGGAAAAGGTCAAGGGGTGTGAAAACTTTCTGGTTACTGCGCCTGGAAATACATTTTGAAGTTTGGGACGGATAGTCCTACGTCTTTCCCTCTTTGCAAGTTTGTTAATTTTTATCAGGGCTCGCTTACATTTTAGTCATTTAGCAGACTCTCTTATCCAGAGTGAGTGCATACATTTTTTAAAAACTTTTTTTTTTATACTGGCCCCCCGTGGGAATCGAACCCACAACCCTGGCGTTGCAAGCGCCATGGTCTACCAACTGAGCTACCTTGCCATATCAATTTTGAAACAGCACTGGATTTTATCCCATTAGCCAGAAGGGGGAGACATGGGAAGCATTGAACTACAGAAATTCAGCCGTGGCAATGTATTTATTTTGACAATAGATATTCTACAGGTTAAAGCAAATTTGATATTATTCAATCTACTGAGGTCGGATTGATTTGAGCCTTCTGTTAAAGTTTCTGGCAATGGTTTTATCTAAGGAAGGAAATATATCTACTCCCAAATATTTAAAATGGGAAACGATTGGGATTCCATAAGTAAAGATGTAGTCCTCCATCGGGGTCTTGAGGCAGTAGGGCAGATTTGGTTAGATTTCTTTTATTACTTGAGATGGAGCGTAGTTGAATTTGTCTATGATCTTCAAAGCTTTTTGGAGGGATTGAGATACATTGTTTAGATAAAGTAAGATATCGTCGGTGTACAATGAGATGACGTGATTCGTAGAATTGAGAGATGTAATTTCTTTCGATTGTCGAAATTGCCAATAAAAATAGCAGTTGTGAGATGGTATCACCTTGCCTGCTACTTGTAGTTATTCTGAATAGAACAGAGCAGGTACAGCCTGTTATAACTATGGCTGAGGGACTGAGGGATTGGCAAATAGCATTTTTTATCATATTAATGAAATTGGAGCCAATTCCCATATGTTCCAAGACAGACCAGAGTTATGACATTTACATTTACATTTTGGTCATTTAGCAGACGCTCTTAACCAGAGCGACTTACAGGAGCAATTAGGGTTAAGTGCCTTGCTCAAGGGCACATTTACGTCATTTAGCAGACGCTCTTATCCAGAGCGACTCACAAATTGGTGCATTTACCCTATAGCCAGTGGGATAACCACTTTACAATTTTTTTTGGGGGGGGGGTAGAAGGATTACTTTATCCTATCCCAGGTATTCCTTAAAGAGGTGGGGTTTCAAATGTCTCCGGAAGGTGGTGAGTGACTCCGCTGTCCTGGCGTCGTGAGGGAGCTTGTTCCACCATTGGGGTGCCAGAGCAGCGAACAGTTTTGACTGGGCTGAGCGGGAACTATGCTTCCGCAGAGGAAGGGGAGCCAGCAGGCCAGAGGTGGATGAACGCAATGCCCTCGTTTGGGTGTAGGGACTGATCAGAGCCCGAAGGTACGGAGGTGCCGTTCCCCTCACAGCTCTGTAGGCAAGCACCATGGTCTTGTAACGGATGCGAGCTTCAACTGGAAGGCAGTGGAGTGTGCGGAGGAGGGGGGTGACGTGAGAGAACTTGGGAAGGTTGAACACCAGACGGGCTGCGGCATTCTGGATGAGTTGTAGGGGTTTAATGGCACAGGCAGGGAGGCCAGCCAACAGCGAGTTGCAGTAATCCAGACGGGAGATGACAAGTGCCTGGATTAGGACCTGTGCCGCTTCCTGTGTAAGGCAGGGTCGTACTCTGCGAATGTTGTAGAGCATGAACCTGCAGGAGCGGGTCACCGCCTTGATGTTAGCAGAGAACGACAGGGTGTTGTCCAGGGTCACGCCAAGGCTCTTCGCACTCTGGGAGGAGGACACAACGGAGTTGTCAACCGTGATGGCGAGATCATGGAACGGGCAGTCCTTCCCCGGGAGGAAGAGCAGCTCCATCTTGCCAGGGTTCAGCTTGAGGTGGTGATCCGTCATCCATACTGATATGTCTGCCAGACATGCAGAGATGCGATTCGCCACCTGGTTATCAGAAGGGGGGAAAGGAGAAGATTAGTTGTGTATCGTCAGCGTAGCAATGATAGGAGAGGCCATGTGAGGATATGACAGAGCCAAGTGACTTGGTGTATAGGGAGAAAAGGAGAGGGCCTAGAACTGAGCCCTGGGGGACACCAGTGGTGAGAGCACGTGGTGCGGAGACAGCTTCTCGCCACGCCACTTGGTAGGAGCGACCGGTCAGGTAGGACGCAATCCAGGAGTGAGCCGCGCCGGAGATGCCCAGCTCGGAGAGGGTGGAGAGGAGGATCTGATGGTTCACAGTATCAAAGGCAGCAGACAGGTCTAGAAGGACAAGAGCAGAGGAGAGAGAGTTAGCTTTAGCAGTGCGGAGAGCCTCCGTGACACAGAGAAGAGCAGTCTCAGTTGAATGACCAGTCCTGAAACCTGACTGGTTTGGATCAAGAAGGTCATTCTGAGAGAGATAGCAAGAGAGTTGGCTAAAGACGGCACGCTCAATAGTTTTGGAAAGAAAAGAAAGAAGGGATACTGGTCTGTAGTTGTTGACATCAGTGGGATCGAGTGTTGGTTTTTTGAGAAGGGGAGCAACTCTCGCTCTCTTGAAGACGGAAGGGACATGGCCAGCGGTCAAGGATGAGTTGATCAGCGAGGTGAGGTAGGGGAGAAGGTCACCGGAGATGGTCTGGAGAAGAGAGGAGGGGATGGGGTCAAGCGGGCAGGTTGTTGGGCGGCCTGCAGTCACAAGTCGCAGGATTTTATCTGGAGAGAGAGGGGAGAAAGAAGTCAAAGCATAGGGTAGGGCAGTGTGAGTAGGACCAGCAGTGTCATTAGACTTAACAAACGAGGATCGGATGTCGTCAACCTTCTTTTCAAAGTGGTTGACGAAGTCATCCACAGAGAGAGAGGAGAGGAGGAGGGGGGGGGGATTCAGGAGGGAGGAAAATGTGGCAAAGAGCTTCCTAGGGTTAGAGGCAGATGCTTGGAATTTAGAGTGGTAGAAAGTGGCCTTAGCAGCAGAAACAGATGAAGAAAATGTAAAGAGGAGGGAGTGAAAAGATGCCAGGTCGGCAGGGAGTTTAGTTTTCTTCCATTTCCGCTCCGCTGCCCGGAGCTCTGTTCTGTGAGCTCGCAATGAGTCATCAAGCCACGGAGCTGGAGGGGAGGACCGAGCCGGCCGGGAGGATAGGGGACACAGAGAGTCAAAGGATGCAGAAAGGGAGGAGAGGAGGGTTGAGGAGGCAGAATCAGGAGATTGGAGGGAGAAGGATTGAGCAGAGGGAAGAGATGATAGGATGGAAGAGGAGAGAGTAGTGGGAGAGAGAGAGCGAAGGTTGCGGCGGCGCATTACCATCTGTGTAGGGGCAGAGTGAGTAGTGTTGGAGGAGAGCGAGAGAGAAAAGGAAACAAAGTAGTGGTCGGAGACATGGAGGGGAGTTGCAGTGAGATTAGTAGAAGAGCAGCATCTAGTAAAGATGAGGTCAAGCGTATTGCCTGCCTTGTGAGTAGGGGGGACGGTGAGAGGGTGAGGTCAAAAGAGGAGAGGAGTGGAAAGAAGGAGGCAGAGAGAAATGAGTCAAATGTGGACATAGGGAGGTTGAAATCCCCCAAAACTGTGAGGGGTGAGCCATCCTCAGGAAAGGAACTTATCAAGGCGTCAAGCTCATTGATGATCTCTCCAAGGGAATCTGGAGGGCGATAGATGACAAGGATATTAAGCTTAAATGGGCTAGTGACTGTGACAGCATGGAATTCAAATGAGGAGATAGACAGATGGGTTAGGGGAAAAATTGAGAATGACCACTTGGGAGAGATGAGGATTCCTGTGCCACCACCCCTCTGACCAGATGCTCTCGGGGTATGCGAGAACACATGGTCAGACGAGGAGAGAGCAGCAGGAGTAGCAGTGTTTTCAGTGGTAATCCATGTTTCCGTCAGCGCCAGGAAGTCGAGGGACTGGAGGTTAGCATAGGCGGGGATGAAGTCAGCCATTCTAGTCTATCAAAAGATTTGTCTGCATCGAGAGATAATACAGACCAAGGAACTGGTGTTTCTGAGGAAGCATCTAAGATGTGTAAAAGTCGACGGATGATATCCGAGGTTAATCGTTTTTTTAACAAACCCGCTTTGGTCCAGAAGTACCAATTTGGGTAAGTAAATTTTGAAAACGGGACTACATAATTTTTGAAAATAGTTTAATGTGTTTATCAATGATTGTGGGCGATGGTGTTTTTTAAAATAAAAGCGAAATTTGTGCTTTATTTACATCCAAATAAACCTTTGTTCATCATTTCAACTAACAGTAATTAATAATTGGTTCCCAAAATGTTAAATAGACCTCAGGAGGAACACCGCCACAACCAGGTGATTTACCTTTACTCATGTTATCCAAAGCCCCTTTGAGTTCACGGAGAGAGATTTGGCCTCCCCGATAGGCTCATATGTCAAATTTATATTTTCTTGATGAAAGAAAATAGAGTAGATACACTACAGTGCATTCGGAAAGTATTCAGACCCCTTGACTTTTTCCACATTTTGTTTGGTTACAGCCTTATTCTAAAATTGATTACATTTATTTTTTCCCCTCATTAATCTACACACAATACCCCATAATGACAAAGCAAAAACTGGTTTTCAGAAATTGTATTTAAAATAAAAAACTGAAATATAATATTTACATAAGTATTCAGACCCGTTACTCAGTATTTTGTTGAAGCACCTTTGGCAGCGATTACAGCCTCGAGTTTTCTTGGGTATGACGCTACAAGCTTGGCACACGTGTATTTGGGGAGTTTCTCCCATTCTTCTCTGCAGAGGAAACCTGGCACCATCCCTACGGTGAAGCATGGTGGTGGCAGCATCATGCTGTGGGGATGTTTTTCAGTGGCAGGGACTGGGAGACTAGTCAGGATCGAGGCAAAGATGAACAGAGCAAAGTACAGCGATATCCTTGATGAAAACCTGCTCCAGAGTGCTCAGGACCTCAGACTGGGGTGAATGTTCACCTTCCAACAGGACAATGACGCTAAGCACACAGCCAAGACAACGCAGGAGTGGCTTTGGGACAAGTCTCTGAATGTCCTTGAGTGGCCCAGCCAGAACCCGGACTTGAACCCAATCGAACATCTCTGTAGAGACCTGAAAATAGCTGTGCAGCAACACTCCCCATCCAACCTGACAAAGCTTGAGAGGATCTGCAGAGAAGAATGGGAGAAACTCCCCAAATACAGGTGTGCCAAGCTTGTAGCGTCATACCCAAGAAGACTCAAGGCTGTAATCGCTGCCAAAGGTGCTTCAACAAAGTACAGAGTAAAGGGTCTGAATACTTATGTAAATGTGGTATTTCCAGGTTTTTTTTTTATATAGAAATTAGCAAAAATGTCTAAAATCTGTTTTTGCTTTGTCATTATGGGTTATAGTATGTAGATTGATGAGGGGGAAAAAACTATTTAATCAATTTAGAATAAGGCTGTAACCTAACAGAATGTGGAAAAAGTAAAGGGGGCTGAATACTTTCCGAAGGCACTGTATATACAAAGTATGTGGACGTCCCTTCAAATTAGTGGATTCGGGTATTTCAGCCACACTTGTTGCTGACAGGTGTATAAAATCGAGCACACAGCCATGCAATGTCCATAGAAAAACATTGGCAGTAGAATGGCCTTAGTGAAGAGCTCAGTGACTTTCAACGTGGCACCGTCATAGGATGCCACCTTTCCAACAAGTCAGTTCGTCAAATGTCTGCCCTGCTAGGGCTGCCCCGGTCAACTGTAAGTGCTGTTATTGTGAAGTGGAAACGTCTAGAAGCAACAACGGCTCAGCCGCGAAGTGGTAGGCCACACAAGCTCACAGAACGGGACCGCCGAGTGTTGGAAGCGTGTAGCATGTAAAGATTGACTGTCTTCGGTTGCAACACTCACTACTGAGTTCCAAACTGCCTCTGGAAGCAACGTCAGCCCAAGAACTGTTCGTCAGGAGCTTCATGAAATAGGTTACCATGGATTCACCATCTGGCAGTCTGACGGACAAATCTGGGTTTAGCGGAGTCTTTTGGTAATGTAGTGTATTTCTGTCATGCTGCTTTGTTGACAAGTTAACTCCATCCACCCCCGCATTCAGCCAATCAGCAGCCGCCACTGCATTGGCTTTAATACTCTGATTGGTTAGAGATGATCCGATCGCTGATGACTTTGTTTTGTGAAACACCCCTAATTTTGACGTCATCACAAATGACTTCATGAGCTAGGTTTCCGTCCAATGTCAATAGATGCGGTAAAGAAGTAAATCGTACTCGACCAAAAACATTGGAATAGCCATGGATTCGCGTGGGGGAAAGATCCCAAATCTCCTCATTGCCTCCGCTACATGTAGGCTATTGTTTCAGGCCTGCTAACTGCTAACTTTTGAAGAAAGCAAATCTCACTCCAAGTTATGGGAATTTGATTGCCCCCTGGCACAACCCCTAGACAGAAAATGTTACTGTTTTAACGCTAATTTCCTGCAATTCTACGTATTTTGACATGGGTTAGGTGTAAGACCAGGGTGAAAAATTGGATGCTTTGAACATTAACATACACCCTAACCTCCTGAAGACTAGATTACATTAATCTGATCCTACACCCTAACCTCATGAAGACTAGATTACATTAATCTGCTCCTACACCCTAACCTCCTGAAGACTAGATTACATTAATCTGCTCCTACACCCTAACCTCCTGAAGACTAGATGACATTAATCTGATCGTACACCCTAACCTCATGAAGACTAGATTACATTAATCTGCTCCTACACCCTAACCTCCTGAAGACTAGATTACATTAATCTGCTCCTACACCCTAACCTCCTGAAGACTAGATTACATTAATCTGCTCCTACACCCTAACCTCCTGAAGACTAGATGACATTAATCTGCCCCTACACCCTAACCTCCTGAAGACTAGATTACATTAATCTGCCCCTACACCCTAACCTCCTGAAGACTAGATGACATTAATCTGCCCTACACCCTAACCTCCTGAAGACTAGATGACATTAATCTGCCCCTGCACCCTAACCTCCTGAAGACTAGATTACATTAATCTGCTCCTACACCCTAACCTCCTGAAGATTAGATGACATTAATCTGCTCCTACACCCTAACCTCCTGAAGACTAGATGACATTAATCTGCTCCTACACCCTAACCTCATGAGGACTAGATGACATTAATCTGCTCCTACACCCTAACCTCCTGAAGACTAGATTACATTAATCTGCTCCTACACCCTAACCTCCTGAAGACTAGATGACATTAATCTGCTCCTACACCCTAACCTCCTGAAGACTAGATGACATTAATCTGCTCCTACACCCTAACCTCCTGAAGACTAGATTACATTAATCTGCTCCTACACCCTAACCTCCTGAAGACTAGATGACATTAATCTGATCCTACACCCTAACCTCCTGAAGACTAGATGACATTAATCTGCTCCTACACCCTAACCTCCTGAAGACTAGATGACATTAATCTGATCCTACACCCTAACCTCCTGAAGACTAGATTACATTAATCTGCCCCTACACCCTAACCTCCTGAAGACTAGATTACATTAATCTGCTCCTACACCCTAACCTCCCGAAGACTAGATTACATTAATCTGCCCCTGCACCCTAACCTCCTGAAGACTAGATGACATTAATCTGCTCCTACACCCTAACCTCCTGAAGACTAGATGACATTAATCTGCTCCTACACCCTAACCTCCTGAAGACTAGATGACATTAATCTGCTCCTACACCCTAACCTCCTGAAGATTAGATTACATTAATCTGCCCTACACCCTAACCTCCTGAAGACTAGATGACATTAATCTGCTCCTACACCCTAACCTCCTGAAGACTAGATTACATTAATCTGCCCCTACACCCTAACCTCCTGAAGACTAGACGACATTAATCTGCTCCTACACCCTAACCTCCTGAAGACTAGATGACATTAATCTGCTCCTACACCCTAACCTCCTGAAGACTAGATGACATTAATCTGCTCCTACACCCTAACCTCCTGAAGACTAGATGACATTAATCTGCTCCTACACCCTAACCTCCTGAAGACTAGATGACATTAATCTGCTCCTACACCCTAACCTCCTGAAGACTAGATGACATTAATCTGCCCTACACCCTAACCTCCTGAAGACTAGATGACATTAATCTGCTCCTACACCCTAACCTCCTGAAGACTAGATTACATTAATCTGCTCCTACACCCTAACCTCCTGAAGACTAGATTACATTAATCTGCCCTACACCCTAACCTCCTGAAGACTAGATGACATTAATCTGCTCCTACACCCTAACCTCCTGAAGACTAGATGACATTAATCTGCTCCTACACCCTAACCTCCTGAAGACTAGATTACATTAATCTGCTCCTACACCCTAACCTCCTGAAGACTAGATGACATTAATCTGCCTCTACACCCTAACCTCCTGAAGACTAGATGACATTAATCTGCCCCTACACCCTAACCTCCTGAAGACTAGATTACATGAATCTGCCCTACACCCTAACCTCCTGAAGACTAGATGACATGAATCTGCTCCTACACCCTAACCTCCTGAAGACTAGATGACATTAATCTGCTCCTACACCCTAACCTCCTGAAGACTAGATTACTTTAATCTGCCCTACACCCTAACCTCCTGAAGACTAGATGACATTAATCTGCCCCTACACCCTAACCTCCTGAAGACTAGATGACATTAATCTGCTCCTACACCCTAACCTCCTGAAGACTAGATGACATTAATCTGCTCCTACACCCTAACCTCCTGAAGACTAGATGACATTAATCTGCCCCTACACCCTAACCTCCTGAAGACTAGATGACATTAATCTGCTCCTACACCCTAACCTCCTGAAGACTAGATGACATTAATCTGTCCTACACCCTAACCTCCTGAAGACTAGATGACATTAATCTGTCCTACACCCTAACCTCCTGAAGACTAGATGACATTAATCTGTCCTACACCCTAACCTCCTGAAGACTAGATGACATTAATCTGCTCCTACACCCTAACCTCCTGAAGATTAGATTACATTAATCTGCCCTACACCCTAACCTCCTGAAGACTAGATGACATTAATCTGCTCCTACACCCTAACCTCCTGAAGACTAGATTACATTAATCTGCTCCTACACCCTAACCTCCTGAAGACTAGATTACATTAATCTGCTCCTACACCCTAACCTCCTGAAGACTAGATGACATTAATCTGCTCCTACACCCTAACCTCCTGAAGACTAGATGACATGAATCTGCTCCTACACCCTAACCTCCTGAAGACTAGATGACATTAATCTGCTCCTACACCCTAACCTCCTGAAGACTAGATTACTTTAATCTGCCCTACACCCTAACCTCCTGAAGACTAGATGACATTAATCTGCCCCTACACCCTAACCTCCTGAAGACTAGATGACATTAATCTGCCCCTACACCCTAACCTCCTGAAGACTAGATGACATTAATCTGCTCCTACACCCTAACCTCCTGAAGACTAGATGACATTAATCTGTCCTACACCCTAACCTCCTGAAGACTAGATGACATTAATCTGTCCTACACCCTAACCTCCTGAAGACTAGATGACATTAATCTGTCCTACACCCTAACCTCCTGAAGACTAGATGACATTAATCTGCTCCTACACCCTAACCTCCTGAAGATTAGATTACATTAATCTGCCCTACACCCTAACCTCCTGAAGACTAGATGACATTAATCTGCCCTACACCCTAACCTCCTGAAGACTAGATGACATTAATCTGCTCCTACACCCTAACCTCCTGAAGACTAGATGACATTAATCTGCCCTACACCCTAACCTCCTGAAGACTAGATTACATTAATCTGCTCCTACACCCTAACCTCCTGAAGACTAGATTACATTAATCTGCTCCTACACCCTAACCTCCTGAAGACTAGATGACATTAATCTGCTCCTACACCCTAACCTCCTGAAGACTAGATTACATTAATCTGCTCCTACACCCTAACCTCCTGAAGACTAGATTACATTAATCTGCTCCTACACCCCTAACCTCCTGAAGACTAGATGACATTAATCTGCTCCTACACCCTAACCTCCTGAAGACTAGATGACATTAATCTGCTCCTACACCCTAACCTCCTGAAGACTAGATGACATTAATCTGCCCCTACACCCTAACCTCCTGAAGACTAGATGACATTAATCTGCTCCTACACCCTAACCTCCTGAAGACTAGATGACATTAATCTGCCCCTACACCCTAACCTCCTGAAGACTAGATGACATTAATCTGCTCCTACACCCTAACCTCCTGAAGACTAGATGACATTAATCTGCTCCTACACCCTAACCTCCTGAAGACTAGATGACATTAATCTGCCCCCACACCCTAACCTCCTGAGGACTAGATGACATTAATCTGCCCTACACCCTAACCTCCTGAAGACTAGATTACATTAATCTGCTCCTACACCCTAACCTCCTGAAGACTAGATTACATTAATCTGCTCCTACACCCTAACCTCCTGAAGACTAGATTACATTAATCTGCTCCTACACCCTAACCTCCTGAAGACTAGATTACATTAATCTGATCCTACACCCTTTTTTTATTTATTGTCCCCCCTCTAGAATCAAACGTACACTTTTGGGTTCACAATCTGTTTGACAAAAGGATTTTCATAGTTACAAATCAGGTCACCAAACGTCCTGCTAAAAAACATCCCGTAGGTCTGTTTGCTGCTGCCTTTTTCGTTGTCACAGCCTAAACTCAGCAGAGAACGTTCTCCACTCTTCTTTCTCTCTGCGTTGTTGGGAAGCGCTGTAAGGAAGCGTTTCACTGTTAGTCTACACCCGTGTCGACGAAGCATGTGACAAATAACATTTGATTTGATTGGACTTTACACAGATATGGGTGTCTTAGCCCTTATTGCAGGACTTTGACTGTGGGAGGTCACCTTCCCAGTCAGGCTGTGTGTATTGAACATTCTTATTGAACTTATTGCAGGAATTTAAATTAATTTACTGTTGTGTTGAAAAACAAAACACCTTCACCCTTTTTTTTGTTGTTGTTGTTTTGCTTACCCTGTTTGCTGCCAGTGTGAAATAAAATGCCATGCTTTAGTTAAGAAGCCAACTGCGTCAATGACACAATGTAATCAATGATGGACTGGCATAGCTGTTAACAACGTGTTACCGTAATGGTGATGGGCCTTTAAACATTTAAATCACCCCAAGGCCAGCCTTGACATGCCAAAAAAATGCATCAAGTCAATCGCTTGGCCTGACATGTAATACATATAAATACAGTAAAGGACACTACATTTTAGTCATTTAGCAGACGCTCTTATCCAGAGCGACTTACAGGAGCAATTAGGGTTAAGTGCCTTGCTCAAGGGCACATCGACAGATTTTTCACCTAGTCGGCTCGGGGATTAGAACCAGCGACCTTTCGGTTACTGGCACAACGCTCTTAACCACTAAGCTACCTGCCACTAAAGGGTAAAGTAGTGTTGTTGTATTTTTTTTTTTTTTTTTTTTACATAACTGCAAACTTCAAGCAGTAGGCCAGGGCATTCAAGGAGTTGGTTTGATGGTGCCCGCTGATGTAATAGGCTTAATGTGGTTGATTTCACACTGTTTTTTAGAGTCCCACAATAAGAGCTAACACAATCATATTTGTGTAAATTCTACATAGTTGTTCTGTGGGTGCCACTGAGTTTGCTGATACCCCATGTCATGGGTGTACAATTTCTAGTTTAGCCTGTAAAGTGCATATTAGTATGCCCCCAATGCAATTCTAATATATAGTGCGATTTCAACAGCTTTTTCTGTTTTATTGACAATCATTTATTTCATTTTAAATAATGTAACAACATTACACAACCTTTTTTTTTTTTTGCCTTATCTAGTCCAAAAATGGCTTGATTCCTTTTATTTTGAAGGCAAACCTCAAATCCCCCTATTGTGGCTTGCTTCACACAGGTCCAGTTACTTTATGTTTTGGGGGGAAATTATCTGGCCAGACGCCATCTAGTCGGAGTTGTGTTTTCTTGCCTTGACTGCTGTATTGCAATAGTAATATTAGCCAAAATAATTATTTCCTTTACGTTAGAAGACATATGAAGTCTCCGGTGTAAAGGTAAGTGTTCTTCTGACAACACAAAGAGGTGTCTTTTTGTTCTATGACCTGAGTGTGTGTGATCATCATAGCCAGCCAGGTTAGCAGGTTGATTGCTAATGCTATACCTTACTACCTACCTAGCTAGTTGACCATTTTAAACATTCAGCTAAGTAGTGATAAAAAAATAAAAAATCTAACTAGAGAAGTGGCGAGATTGATAGCTCACGGGTCCTTCAAACGTTAGCAGGCGAGAGTCATGGTTAGCTGACTGCTGAATAATTGCTAACTGCAGAGTCATTATCGTCGGCTACATTATAATAGATCAGGCCATTCTCAGCCTGCTGTGTTGTGGTCTTGTCTTTACTGTCTTCTTCAGGCTGCGAGCTGACTGGTTTCATAATTAACCTCCAATCACCAGGATCATGTGTTTGGGGTTTGAAATGGCTTTACTGTTTTGAAAGATTGTGTTGGAGCCTGGTTTAATGTATAGACAAGACCCACACAAATGTGATTGTTTACTCTGAGTACTATAGGCTACCTTCGATGCAACCAAGATAGTTTTTACATTGTGCTGGACTCTCTTGGTTGCGAAAAATGGAGACAGAAAATAACCCTAATACAATATAACTGGCTACACCAAAAAACACGTTTCCTGTCTACAAAGGCAAATCTATACTGAACAAAAATATAAACGCAACAATTTCAACGATTTTACTGAGTTACAGTTCATATAAGGAAATCAGTAAATTGAAATAAATTCATTAGGCCCTAATCTATGGATTTCACATGACTGGGCAGGGGCACAGCCATGGGTGGGCCTGGGAGGGCATAGGCCCACCCACTGGGGAGCCAGGCCCAGCTAATCAATGAGTTTTTCCTCACAAAGGGCTTTATTACAGACCAAAATACTCCTCAGTTTCATCAGCTGTCCGGGTGGGGTGTCTCAGACGATCCCGCAGGTGAAGAAGCCGGATGTGCAGGTCCTGGGATGGCGTGGTTACACGTGGTCTGCGGGTCTTCTTGATATGCCACACCTGTCAGGTGGATGGATTATTTTGGCAAATGAGAAATGCTCACTAACAGGGATGTAAACAAATTTGTGCACAAAAGAAATAGGTTTTTTGTGCGTATGGAACATTTCGTGGATATTTTATTTAACGTCATTATATTTTTGTTCAGTGTAGTAGTGACTTACCTCTTATGACTTCAGAACCAACTCTGAAGAAGGCAGATTTTGCCGTCTACATTTTCAGTAGCTCTCTGAATGCATGTACATACAGTGTGTATTGCACTAATAAATCCTGCAATTTGGCTTTTTTCACTCAATGTCATAGTCGAGTAAGTACAATCACAGACGCCACAATGGAGGACAGACGCCACAATGGAGGACAGACGCCACATTTATTCAGTTGTATTTTTTGTTGCGACCATCGGTGGCAGCGCTGAGCCCATTCTACGGGAACTCTGTCTTTTTCAGCCACTAAAGATGTAGAAGAAGCGAGTATCAGGTGGAAAATGTCAGTAGTACTCGTTGGAATAGATGGATTGGTTGTTAAGCAACAAAAACCGACGCGTGCACAACTATGGGACAAAACAGACGGTGTTGGCTTAGCTAGATTGTTATATCCAATGTAATACTTTTGCACAATGAATACTTGTCTCTCAAATACATTGTTACAGTTGTTGGTTAGCTAGTGAACTTTAGCCATATTAGCATTGTCATGAAATAAGTCAACGCCTCAAAACAAGACATGGTATCAAGAACAAGAGTGACGATTCCCCACATGGCAGTTTCCTGCTTCCTGTCATTGTTGGTAGCTGTCTGGCCATCCAGAATCACAACAACTAAGACTTCTGGCCCACTGATGCGTGCGCATCGTTTTCCTGACGTTGTGAGCTAACCCATCTATGGACCAACCTGAATAAAACCTGGTTTTAAAATGCATTTTTTTGATAGTGAGGGACACATTTCACTTTTAAGGCTAATAAGTTGAGTTCTTAAAGATTGTAGATTTGCCTTTGTAGACAGGAAACATTTTTTTTGGTGAAGCCGGTAATATTGTACTAGGGTTATTTTCTGTCTCCACGTCCCTAATTTTTGGCAACCAAGAGTCTAGCACAATGTAAAAACTATTTTTTGCATCAAAGCTAACCCACCCTAGCCTGAGTGCCAGTCTGTGCTATCTTGCCAACTGTTTGTCACCCATTGACTTGACAAGGACAATGATGGTGTTGACAAGAGCACAAACCGTTCTGGCACTCAGGCTACCCACCCCCTAATATGAATAACCAATATACATTTTTCAGCAGAGGAAACGGCTCCAACTCGTTATGGAAGACTGCTTGCACACGTCTTCAGTGAAACTGTCTAAGTTGGTCCGATGGGCCCACAGTCACGGCACCATCTGTGCTCTCATCCCGAACCTCAAACACCTGCTCACTGAGGGGTCCCACGGGAACCTGACCGCCATGTGGGGGTGCAGCGCGGGCCACGCCTACCACTGGCCCCTCAACGTCACCTGCAAGATGGGCCCGAAGGTGGGCATTTCTGTCTCTGCAAATGTATATATACACTGAGTGTCCAAAGCGTTCCACAGAGATGCTGGCCCATTTTGACTCTAATGCTTCCCACAGTTGTTTCAAGTTGTCTGGATGAGCGTGAAAAACCCAGCAGCCTTTGCAGTTCGTGACACACTCAAACCGCTGCGCCTGGCACCTACTACCATACCACGTTCAAAGTCACTTAAATATTTTGTCTTGCCCATTCACCCTCTGAATGGCACACATACACAATCCATGTCTCAGTTGTCTCAAGGCTTAAAAATCCTTCTTTAACCTGTCTCCTCCCCTTCATCTACCCTGATTTGAAGTGGATTTAACAAGTGACATCAATAAGGGATCATAGCTTTCACCTGGATTCACCTGGTCAGTCTGTCATGAAAAGAGCAGGTGTTCTTAATGTTTTGTCCACTCAGTGTATATGTCCTCACTTTATATAGTATATTATGCAGTTTCTGATCGTGTTATGATCTAACTATCTCTACTGTATGTAGATAATAGGTACATTCCTGTCTACAGTGCATTCGGAAAGTATTCAGACCCCTTGACTTTTCCCACATTTTGTTACGTTACAGCCTTATTCTAAAATTAATTAAATTGTTTTTTTCCCCCTCATCAATCGACACACAATACCCGATATTGACAAAGCAAAAACAGGTTTTTAGAAATTGTTAAAAATGTATTAAATATAAAAAACAGATAGTACATTTACATAAGTATTCAGACCCTTTACTCAGTGCTTTGTTGAAGCACCTTTGACAGCGATTACAGCCTCAAGTCTTCTTGGGTATGACGCTACAAGCTTGGCACACCTGTATTTGGGGAGTTTCTCCCATTCTTCTCTGCAGATCCGCTCAAACTCTGTCAGGTTGGATGGGGAGCGTCGCTGCACAGCTATTTTCAGGTCTCTCCAGAGATGTTCAATCGGGTTCAAGTCCGGGCTCTGGCTGGGCCACTCAAGGACATTCAGAGACTTGTCCCGAAGCCACTCCTTTGTTGTCTTGGCTGTGTGCTTAGGGTTGTTGTCCTGTTGGAAGGTGAACCTTCGCCCCAGTCTGAGGTCCTGAGCGCTCTGGAGCAAGTTTTCATCAAGGATCTCTCTACTTTGATCTGTTAATCTTTCCCTCGATCCTGACAGTCTCCCAGTCCCTGCCGCTGAAAAACAACCCCACAGCATGATAGTGTTATGCTTCACCGTAGGGATGGTGCCAGGTTTCCTCCAGACGTGGCGCTTGGCATTCAGGCCAAAGAGTTCAATCTTGGTTTCATCAGACCAGAGAATCTTGTTTCTCATGGTCTAAGAGTCTTTTAGGTGCCTTTTGGCAAACTCCAAGTGGACTGTCATGTGCCTTTTTACTGAGGAGTGGCTTCAGTCTGGCCACTCTACCATAAAGGCCTGATTGGTGGAAATCTGCAGAGATGGTTGTTCTTCTGGAAGGTTCTCCCATCTCCACAGAGGAACTCTGGAGCTCTGTTAGAGTGACCATCGGGTTCTTGGTCACCTCCCTGACCGAGGCCCTTCTCCCCCGATTGCTCAGTTTGGCCGGGCGGCCAGCTCTAGGAAGAGTTTTGGTGGTTCCAAACTTCTTCCATTTAAGAATGATGGAGGCCACTTTGTTCTTGGGGACCTTCAATGATGCAGAAATGTTTTGGTACCCTTCCCCAGATCTGTGCCTCAACACAATCCTGTCTCGGAGCTCTACGGACAATTCCTTCGACATCACGGCTTAGTTTTTGCTCTGACATGCAATGTCAACTGTGGGACCTTATATAGACAGGTGTGTGCCTTTCCAAATCATGTCCAATCAATTGAATTTACCACAGGTGGACTCCATTCAAGTTGTAGAAACATCTGAAGGATGATAAATGGAAACAGGATGCACCTGAGCTCAATTTCGAGTCTAATAGCAAAGGGTCTGAATACTTAAGTAAATAATCTGTTCGCTTTGTCATTATGTGGTATTGTGTGTAGATTGAGGAAAAAAATGTATTTAATCCATTTTATAATAAGGATGTAACGTAACAAAATGTGGAAATAGGCAAGCGGTCTGAATACTTTCAGAAGGCACTGTATTGTTGTCTGCATGATTCCATCAAGTCAAATTCCTGGTACATGTAAATGCTGAATAAAGGTGATTCTGATTCTGAAGGAGCGAGGTGGCTGCTACCAAGACAGCCGCAGCATCAACTCAGACAGCCTCAGTCTCCAGGGAGGGACCTCTGCCTGCCAGAGCAGCCCAGGAGGAGAGAGGTTTCTGGGCCTCTCCAGCAAAGCCAAGTGGGGCGACAGCAGCCAGACCCGGGACTCCTGCGACTTCTCCAACTGCAGCGACGATAACACTGAGGCGGACGACAGCAACCTGTTTGATATTGTCTGTGAGTCCTCAGCCACAACGGACGAGGAAGGAGATGCAGACTACGAGCCTCATCACAGACCCAGGACGAGGGGTCCCCTAGGGGGACCAGGGTCTGAGGACAAATCAGTGAAGAAGATCAAGCAGGAGACTGCTGAGGAATATTACACAGGACCTAAAGACCAGCTAGCAGCAGGGGGAGGTACTGACTCTGGCCTGGCCTCTCACTCAGTCTCCCAGTCCCCAAAGCCTAATAACTCTCAGTCCCAGTTGTCCCTGTCCCACGCTTCACCACACAAGCCCTCCCTGAAGGACGCAGACTGTTTGGGTGGTGGTGTGTCGTGGTCTCCGCTGGGGTGCTCCTCTCCTCACATACCCATGCTAGCCAAACCGCTACGAGGCTTTACTTCCAGCTCTGTCTCCAAGCCCTCCGTGATGAGCTCTGGTTCCCCCAGACATCAGGACCCGTCCTCTGGGTCGACTCAGCGCCTGAGAACCCTCCCTGGGGCAGCCGGTGAGCTGATGGAGGACCTGCTGAAGCCTGGAGGTTCTGAGGGGCCCTTTGGGGACCTGACTCCCTCCTGCCTCAGTGGGATGAACCCTGACCTGGACCTGATTGGGGCAGAGACCAAAGGAGAGGCTACAGGTACAGATACATCTCTGTCTCTCTCTCTCTCTTTCTCTCTGTCTCTCTCTCTGTCTCTCTCTCTCTCTCTCTCGCTCTGTCTCTGTCTCTCTGGCGCTCTCTCTCTGTCTCTCTCTCTCTCTCTCTGTCTCTCTCTCTCTCTGTCTCTCTCTCTGTCTCTCTCTCTCTCTGTCTCTGTCTCTCTCTCTCTGTCTCTCTCTTTCTCTGTCTCTCTCTCTCTGTCTCTCTCTCGCTCTGTCTCTCTGGCGCTCTCTCTCTGTCTCTCTCTCTCTCGCTCTGTCTCTGTCTCTCTGGCGCTCTGTCTCTCTCTCTCTCTCTCTCTCTCTGTCTCTGTCTCTGTCTGTCTCTGTCTCTGTCTCTCTCTGTCTCTGTCTCTCTCCCGCTCTCGCTCTCTCTCTCTGTCTCTCTCTCCCTCTCCCTCTCTCTCTGTCTCTGTCTCTCTCCCGCTCTCTCTCTCTCTCTCTCTCTCTCTCTCTCTCTCTCTCTCTCTCTGGCTCTCTCTCTCTCTCTCTCTCTGTCTCTCTGGCTTTCTGGCTCTCTCTCTCTCTCTCTCTCTCTCTCTCTCTCTCTGGCTCTCTCTCTCTGGCTCTCTCTCTGGCTCTCTCTCTCTCTCTCTCTGGCTCTCTCGCTCTGTCTCTCTGGCTCTCTGGCTCTCTCCCTCCCTCTGTCTCCCTCCCTCTGCTCTTTCAACAATGTCATCACACTAGTTCTGCTGTCAAACGAACAAACAACCAATTCTCACAAAATGCCCACTGAAATGTTAAATTGTATGGCAAGTTCAACATTCCTGAGTGGTATACCTGTGAGGTTTATGGACCTAGCTACCAATTAAAGAGATTCTCCAGTACTTTTGTATTGCTTACACAAATGTGCAGATACAGTATGTGAACCATGTCATTGCTCAGATACAGTATGTGAACCATGTCATTGCTCAGATACAGTATGTGAACCATGTCATTGCTCAGATACAGTATGTGAACCATGTCATTGCTCAGATACAGTATGTGAACCATGTCATTGCTCAGATACAGTATGTGAACCATGTCATTGCTCAGATACAGTATGTATCTCTCTCTCTCTTGCTCTGCTGTGTGTGCACTCAAATGGCGAGGGGCTGAAGCTCATTGGCTAGAACTCAAATTGTTAGGGGGCTGGCCCACATTGGGGGGAAAATGGAGGGAAAATGGAGCCTTTAAACTAGGGATTTGGTGGCTAATTGAGGTAAACCGTCATTCTGCTCATAGATTATACATGTATGAAATACACATTGACACATCCAGCCCAAAGCAGGAGGTTTAAAGAATACTTAGTAGAAAGTTCTGGAGCATGTCTTTTAAAGAAGTGTCAATTGAAGATTATCCTTTACAAATAGCCTAGGCCTATTTAGAATATAGTTTTCACTGGTGTAGAAAAGGTGCATGTGTGTCTGTAGGCCTAAAGTATGGGGATAGTTCTTCTGGAAGGTTCTCCCATCTCCACAGAGGAACTCTAGAGCTCTGTCAGAGTGACCATCGGGTTCTTGGTCACCTCCCTGACCAAGGCGCTTCTCCCCTGATTGCTCAGTTTGGCCGGGCGGCCAGCTCTAGGAAGAGTCTTGGTGGTCCCAAACTTCTTCCATTTAAGAATGATGGAGGCCACTGTGTTCTTGGGGACCTTCAATGCTGCCGACATTTTTTGGTACATTTTCCCAGATCTGTGCCTCGACACAATCAGGTCTCGGAGCTCTACAGATAATTCCTTCGACCTCATGGCTTGGTTTTTGCTCTGACCTGCACTGTCAAATGTGGGACATTATATAGACAGATGTGCCTTTCCAAATCATGTCCAATCAATTGAATTTACCACAGGTGGACTCCAATCAAGTTGTAGAAACATCTCAAGGATGATCAATGGAAACAGGATGCACTGGAGCTCAATTTCAAGTCTCATCAAATGGTCTGAATACTTATGTAAATAAGGTATTTCCGTTTTTTAATTTGTAATTAATGTGCAAAAATGTCTAAACCAGTTTTCGCTTCGTCACTATGGGGTATTGTGTGTAGATTGAGGACATTTTTCTTTTTAGAATAAGGCTGTAATGTAACAATGTGGAAAAAGTCAAGGGTTCGGAATACTTTCCGAATGCACTATATACACAGTGTACAAAACATTAGGAACAGCTTAATATTGAGTTGCACCCCCTTTTGCCCTCAGAACAGCCTAAATTCATTGGGTCATGGACTCTACAAGGTGTCGAAAGCGTTCCACAGGGATGCTGGCCCATGTTGACTCCATGCTTCCCACAGTTGTGTCAAGTTGGCTGGATGTCCTTTGGGTGGTGGACTGTTCTTGATACACACGGGAAACTGTTGAGCGTGAAAAACCCAGCAGCCTTTGCAGTTCGTGACACACTCAAACCGCTGCGCCTGGCACCTACTACCATGCCACGTTCAAAGTCACTTAAATCTTTTGTCTTGCCCATTCACCCTCTGAATGGCACACATACACAGTCCATGCCTCAATTGTCTCAAGGCTTAAAAATCCTTCTTTAACCTGTCTCCTCCCCTTCATCTGCACTGACTGAAGTGGATTTAACAAGTGACATCAATAAGGGATCATAGCTTTCACCTGCATTCACCTGTTCATAATGTTTTGTTCACTCAGTGTATATGTACAGTACCAGTCAAAAGTTTGGACACACGTACTGCATTCTGCAGCGATACGCCATCCCATACTCATTCCAGGGTTTTTCTTTATTTTTACTGAACTGGCTCTCATGAGGACCGCCACAGGAAAGGAAGACCCAGAGTTACCTCTGCTGCAGAGGATAAGTTCATTAGAGTTAACTGCACCTCAGATTGCAGCCCAAATAAATGCTTCACAGAGTTCAAATAACAGACACGTCTCAACATCAACATCAGAGGAGACTGTGTGAATCAGGCCTTCATGGTCGAATTGCTGCAAAGAAACCACTACTAAAGGACACCAATAATAAGAAGAGATTTGCTTGGGCTTAGAAACACGAGCAATGGACATTAGACTGGTGGAAATCTGTCCTTTGGTCTGATGAGTCCAAATTTGAGATTTTTGGTTCCAACCGCCGTGTCTTTGTGAGACGCAAAGTAGGTGAACGGATGATCTCCGCATGTGTGGTTCCCACCGTGAAGAATGGAGGAGGAGGTGTGATGGTGTGGGGGTGCTTTGCTGGTGACACTGTCAATGATTTATTTAGAATTCAAGTCACACTTAACCAGCATGGCTACCACAGCATTCTGCAGCGATATGGCATCCCATCTGGTTTGCGCTCAACAGGACAATGACCCAACACACCTCCAGGCTGTGTAAGGGCTATTTTACCAAGAAGGAGAGTGATGGAGTGCTGCATCAGACGACCTGGCCTCCACAATCCCCTCGACCTCAACCCAATTGAGATGGTTTGGGATGAGTTGGACCACAGACTGAAGGAAAAGCAGCCAACAAGTGCTCAGCATATGTGGGAACTCCTTCAAGACTGTTGGAAAAGCATTCCAGGTGACCTACCTCATGAAGCTGGTTGAGAGAATGCAAAGCTGTCATCAAGGCAAAGGGTGGCTACTTTGAAGAAAATGTTTTTGGTTACTACATGATTCCATGTGTTATTTCATAGTTTTGATGTCTTCACTGTTATTCTACAATCTAGAAAATAGTAAAAAAATAAATAAATAAAAACCCTTGAATGAGTAGGCGTGTCCAAACATTTGACTGGTACTGTGTGTATGTGTGTGTGTGTGTATATATATATATATATATATATATACAGTTGAAGTCGGAAGTTTACATACACCGTAGCCAAATACTTTTAAACTCAGTTTTTCACAATTTCTGACATTTAATCCTAGTAAAGATTCCCTGTTTTAGGTCAGTTAGGATCACCACTTTATTATAAAGAATGTGAAATGTCAGAATAATAGTAGAGAGAATGATTTATTTCAGCTTTTATTTCTTTCATCACATTCCCAGTGGGTCAGAAGTTTACATACACTCAATTAGTATTTGGTAGCATTGCCTTTAAATTGTTTAACTTGGGTCAAAAGTTTCGGGTAGCCTTCCACAAGCTTCCCACAATAAGTTGGGTGAATTTTGGCCCATTCCTCCTGACAGAGCTGATGTAACTGAGTCAGGTTTGTAGGCCTCCTTGCTCGCACACGCTTTTTCAGTTCTGCCCACACATTTTCTATAGGATTGAGGTCAAGGCTTTGTGATGGCCAATCCAATACCTTGACTTTGTTGTCCTTAAGCCATTTTGCCACAACTTTGGAAGTATGCTTGGGGTCATTGTCCATTTGGAAGACCCATTAGCGACCAAGCTTTAACCTCCTGACTGATGTCTTGAGATGTTGCTTCAATATATCCACATAATTTTCCTTCCTCATGATGCCATCTATTTTGTGAAGTGCACCAGTCCCTCCTGCAGCAAAGCAACCCCACAGCATGATGCTGCCACCCCTGTGCTTCACGGTTGGGATGGTGTTCTTCGGCTTGCAAGCTACCCCCTTTTTCTTCCAAACATAACAATGGTCATTATGGCCGAACAGTTCTATTTTTGTTTCATCAGACCAGAGGACATTTCTCCAAAAAGTACGATCTTTGTCCCCATGTCCAGTTGCAAACCGTAGTCTGGCTATTTGATGGCGGTTTTGGAGCAGTGGCTTCTTCCTTGCTGAGCGGCCTTTCAGGTTATGTCGATATAGGACTTGTTTTACTGTGAATATAGATACTTTTGTACCTGTTTCCTCCAGCATCTTCACAAGGTCCTTTGCTGTTGTTCTGGGATTGATTTGCACTTTTCACACCAAAGTACGTTCATCTCTAGGAGACAGAACGCGTCTCCTTCCTGAGCGGTATGACGGCTGCGTGGTCCCATGGTGTTTATACTTGCATACTATTGTTTGTACAGATGAACGTGGTACCTTCAGGCATTTGGAAATTGCTCCCAAGGATGAACCAGACTTGTGGAGGTCTACAAATTTTTTTTTTCTGAGGTCTTGGCTGATTTCTTTTGATTTTCCCATGATGTCAAGCAAAGAGGCACTGAGTTTGAAGGTAGGCCTTGAAATACATCCACAGGCACACCTCCAATTAACTCAAATGATGTCAATTAGCCTATCAGAAGCTTCTAAAGCCATGACATCATTTTCTGGAATTTTCCAAGCTGTTTAAAGGCACAGTCAACTTAGTGTATGTAAACTTCTGACCCACTGGAATTGTGATACAGTGAATTATAAGTGAAATAATCTGTCTGTAAACAATTGTTGGAAAAATTACTTGTGTCATGCACAAAGTAGATGTCCTAACCGACTTGCCAAAACTATAGTTTGTTAACAAGAAATTTGTGGAGTGGTTGAAAAACGAGTTTTAATGACTCCAACCTAAGTGTATGTAAACTTCCGACTTCAACTGTATATAACAACTAAAGCCATAAACCCTTCTAACTTAACATGTTTCTGTTGAGCTTTAGGTCAATTCTTATTTCTGTATGTTAAGGTGTCATATTAGTGGTGATGAATAGCTGCATATTATTATTTGAATTTTTCCCCAACTCCCTTTCCTTATTAAAACATATAAACATGCTAACTGTATGACATTTTTAAAGCTAGTGGGAAAAAAAGCACCTCACCTTGTTAATGGAAAAATGCACTTCATGGCCAAGTTAACTGCACCAGTATTTTAACTGCACCAGTATTTTAACTGCACCTGTTTTGAGTAGCAGGCAGGTAGGCTCCAGTTTCTCTTGGATGTTTTGCATTTAAAAAAATATATTTGTCCATTTATGCACTGTAGCATGTTTTCTGCTATCTTATGTTGGAACAAGGGTGGGTTTCTTTCTGCCTACCCTGTATGTTCTCGGAACAGAGGATGTAGGCCTAATGTTACACAATGGGTTCACTGTTCAATCTGACTAGAGACACTATTCAATCTGAATCTGAAAATGCTATACAAGTTGAATAAGTGATGACGATTATTATTATTATTATTATTATTATGTACATATTGAAAACGGTACAGTCTTTGTCTCGTTGTTCTATCAGTGGGATGGGCTCTCTGTGAGATGGAGCGTCTGCGGGCGCTGCTGAGTGTGGAGCGGAGCCTCAGTCAGCAGATGGGAGACACCATCAATAGCCTGAAACAGGACAAGCAGCTGCTGCAGCAGGAACTCACCAAGAAGGCTGAACTCATCTGTGACTTCCTGCAAGACCAGCTGCGACCAGGTACGCTCCTCCCATTCCCGCCCAGGTATGCTACGATCTTACTGGTGAATTCTTTTGCACACTGTAGACTTTTTTTATAGGATTTAGAAAACAATATATTTTGGGTTTTCATTTCTTATTTTCCCCTTAGAGAAGAGGCGTGGTCATTCATCCATCCAGATGGAGGTGGGGCTGGGCAGCTCCACCCACATGGGGGTGGGGTTCCCTGACGAGGGCATGGCGTTGGAGAACTCTGCCCTGTTCGAAAGCTTCGAAGAGGTGGAGACCCACCCCCTGGACCGACGCAGGGAGATGAAGAGGAGCAGAGATGGAGAGAACACACGAGTCAGGAGTAAGTACTGTAGATACCCCTTAAACAGAGTCAGGAGTACAGTACTGTAGATACCCCTTAAACAGAGTCAGGAGTACAGTACTGTAGATGGTCCTTAAACAGAGTCAGGAGTACAGGACTGTAGATGGTCCCTTAAACAGAGTCAGGAGTTCAGTACTGTACTTGGTGCCCTTAAACAGAGTCAGGAGTACAGTACTGTAGATACCCCTTAAACAGAGTCAGGAGTACAGTACTGTAGATGGTCCTTAAACAGAGTCAGGAGTACAGGACTGTAGATGGTCCTTAAACAGAGTCAGGAGTACAGTACTGTAGATGGTCCTTAAACAGAGTCAGGAGTTCAGTACTGTAGATGGTCCTTAAATAGAGTCAGGAGTACAGTACTGTAGATGGTCCTTAAACAGAGTCAGGAGTACAGTACTGTAGATGGTCCTTAAACAGAGTCAGGAGTACAGTACTGTAGATGGTCCTTAAACAGAGTCAGGAGTACAGTACTGTAGATGGTCCTTAAACAGAGTCAGGAGTTCAGTACTGTAGATGGTCCTTAAACAGAGTCAGGAGTACAGTACTGTAGATACCCCTTAAACAGAGTCAGGAGTACAGTACTGTAGATGGTCCTTAAACAGAGTCAGGAGTTCAGTACTGTAGATGGTCCTTAAACAGAGTCAGGAGTACAGTACTGTAGATACCCCTTAAACAGAGTCAGGAGTTCAGTACTGTAGATACCCCTTAAACAGAGTCAGGAGTACAGTACTGTAGATGGTCCTTAAACAGAGTCAGGAGTACAGGACTGTAGATACCCCTTAAACAGAGTCAGGAGTTCAGTACTGTAGATGGTCCTTAAACAGAGTCAGGAGTTCAGTACTGTAGATGGTCCTTAAACAGAGTCAGGAGTACAGTACTGTAGATGGTCCTTAAACAGAGTCAGGAGTTCAGTACTGTAGATGGTCCTTAAACAGAGTCAGGAGTACAGTACTGTAGATGGTCCTTAAACAGAGTCAGGAGTTCAGTACTGTAGATACCCCTTAAACAGAGTCAGGAGTTCAGTACTGTAGATGGTCCTTAAACAGAGTCAGGAGTACAGTACTGTAGATGGTCCTTAAACAGAGTCAGGAGTTCAGTACTGTAGATGGTCCTTAAACAGAGTCAGGAGTACAGTACTGTAGATACCCCTAAAACAGAGTCAGGAGTTCAGTACTGTAGATGGTCCTTAAACAGAGTCAGGAGTACAGTACTGTAGATGGTCCTTAAACAGAGTCAGGAGTTCAGTACTGTAGATGGTCCTTAAACAGAGTCAGGAGTACAGTACTGTAGATGGTCCTTAAACAGAGTCAGTAGTTCAGTACTGTAGATACCCCTTAAACAGAGTCAGGAGTTCAGTACTGTAGATGGTCCTTAAACAGAGTCAGGAGTTCAGTACTGTAGATACCCCTTAAACAGAGTCAGGAGTTCAGTACTGTAGATGGTCCTTAAACAGAGTCAGGAGTTCAGTACTGTACATACCCCTTAAACAGAGTCAGGAGTTCAGTACTGTAGATACACCTTAAACAGAGTCAGGAGTACAGTACTGTAGATACCCCTTAAACAGAGTCAGGAGTACAGTACTGTAGATACCCCTAAACAGAGTCAGGAGTACAGTACTGTAGATACACCTTAAACAGAGTCAGGAGTACAGTACTGTAGATACCCCTTAAACAGAGTCAGGAGTACAGTACTGTAGATACCCCTTAAACAGAGTCAGGAGTTCAGTACTGTAGATGGTCCTTAAACAGAGTCAGGAGTTCAGTACTGTAGATGGTCCTTAAACAGAGTCAGGAGTACAGTACTGTAGATGGTCCTTAAACAGAGTCAGGAGTTCAGTACTGTAGATGGTCCTTAAACAGAGTCAGGAGTACAGTACTGTAGATACCCCTTAAACAGAGTCAGGAGTACAGTACTGTAGATACCCCTTAAACAGAGTCAGGAGTTCAGTACTGTAGATGGTCCTTAAACAGAGTCAGGAGTTCAGTACTGTAGATGGTCCTTAAACAGAGTCAGGAGTTCAGTACTGTAGATGGTCCCTTAAACAGAGTCAGGAGTTCAGTACTGTAGATGGTCCTTAAACAGAGTCAGGAGTACAGTACTGTAGATGGTCCTTAAACAGAGTCAGGAGTACAGTACTGTAGATGGTCCTTAAACAGAGTCAGTAGTTCAGTACTGTAGATACCCCTTAAACAGAGTCAGGAGTTCAGTACTGTAGATGGTCCTTAAACAGAGTCAGGAGTTCAGTACTGTAGATACCCCTTAAACAGAGTCAGGAGTTCAGTACTGTAGATGGTCCTTAAACAGAGTCAGGAGTTCAGTACTGTAGATACCCCTTAAACAGAGTCAGGAGTTCAGTACTGTAGATACACCTTAAACAGAGTCAGGAGTACAGTACTGTAGATACCCCTTAAACAGAGTCAGGAGTACAGTACTGTAGATACCCCTTAAACAGAGTCAGGAGTACAGTACTGTAGATACACCTTAAACAGAGTCAGGAGTACAGTACTGTAGATACCCCTTAAACAGAGTCAGGAGTACAGTACTGTAGATACCCCTTAAACAGAGTCAGGAGTTCAGTACTGTAGATGGTCCTTAAACAGAGTCAGGAGTTCAGTACTGTAGATGGTCCTTAAACAGAGTCAGGAGTACAGTACTGTAGATGGTCCTTAAACAGAGTCAGGAGTACAGTACTGTAGATGGTCCTTAAACAGAGTCAGGAGTTCAGTACTGTAGATACCCCTTAAACAGAGTCAGGAGTACAGTACTGTAGATGGTCCTTAAACAGAGTCAGCAGTACAGTACTGTAGATGGTCCTTAAACAGAGTCAGGAGTTCAGTACTGTAGATGGTCCTTAAATAGAGTCAGGAGTACAGTACTGTAGATACCCCTTAAACAGAGTCAGGAGTACAGTACTGTAGATGGTCCTTAAACAGAGTCAGGAGTACAGTACTGTAGATGGTCCTTAAACAGAGTCAGGAGTACAGTACTGTAGATACCCCTTAAACAGAGTCAGGAGTACAGTACTGTAGATACCCCTTAAACAGAGTCAGGAGTACAGTACTGTAGATACCCCCTTAAACAGAGTCAGGAGTTCAGTACTGTAGATGGTCCTTAAACAGAGTCAGGAGTACAGTACTGTAGATGGTCCTTAAACAGAGTCAGGAGTTCAGTACTGTAGATGGTCCTTAAACAGAGTCAGGAGTACAGTACTGTAGATACCCCTTAAACAGAGTCAGGAGTACAGTACTGTAGATACCCCTTAAACAGAGTCAGGAGTTCAGTACTGTAGATGGTCCTTAAACAGAGTCAGGAGTACAGTACTGTAGATGGTCCTTAAACAGAGTCAGGAGTTCAGTACTGTAGATACCCCTTAAACAGAGTCAGGAGTACAGTACTGTAGATACCCCTTAAACAGAGTCTGTAGTTCAGTACTGTAGATACCCCTTAAACAGAGTCAGGAGTTCAGTACTGTAGATGGTCCTTAAACAGAGTCAGGAGTTCAGTACTGTAGATGGTCCTTAAATAGAGTCAGGAGTACAGTACTGTAGATACCCCTTAAACAGAGTCAGGAGTTCAGTACTGTAGATACCCCTTAAACAGAGTCAGGAGTTCAGTACTGTAGATGGTCCTTAAACAGAGTCAGCAGTACAGTACTGTAGATGGTCCTTAAACAGAGTCAGGAGTTCAGTACTGTAGATGGTCCTTAAACAGAGTCAGGAGTACAGTACTGTAGATGGTCCTTAAATAGAGTCAGGAGTACAGTACTGTAGATGGTCCTTAAACAGAGTCAGGAGTACAGTACTGTAGATGGTCCTTAAACAGAGTCAGGAGTACAGTACTGTAGATGGTCCTTAAACAGAGTCAGGAGTACAGTACTGTAGATGGTCCTTAAACAGAGTCAGGAGTTCAGTACTGTAGATGGTCCTTAAACAGAGTCAGGAGTACAGTACTGTAGATACCCCTTAAACAGAGTCAGGAGTACAGTACTGTAGATGGTCCTTAAACAGAGTCAGGAGTTCAGTACTGTAGATGGTCCTTAAACAGAGTCAGGAGTACAGTACTGTAGATACCCCTTAAACAGAGTCAGGAGTTCAGTACTGTAGATACCCCTTAAACAGAGTCAGGAGTACAGTACTGTAGATGGTCCTTAAACAGAGTCAGGAGTACAGGACTGTAGATACCCCTTAAACAGAGTCAGGAGTTCAGTACTGTAGATGGTCCTTAAACAGAGTCAGGAGTTCAGTACTGTAGATGGTCCTTAAACAGAGTCAGGAGTACAGTACTGTAGATGGTCCTTAAACAGAGTCAGGAGTTCAGTACTGTAGATGGTCCTTAAACAGAGTCAGGAGTACAGTACTGTAGATGGTCCTTAAACAGAGTCAGGAGTTCAGTACTGTAGATACCCCTTAAACAGAGTCAGGAGTTCAGTACTGTAGATGGTCCTTAAACAGAGTCAGGAGTACAGTACTGTAGATGGTCCTTAAACAGAGTCAGGAGTTCAGTACTGTAGATGGTCCTTAAACAGAGTCAGGAGTACAGTACTGTAGATACCCCTAAAACAGAGTCAGGAGTTCAGTACTGTAGATGGTCCTTAAACAGAGTCAGGAGTACAGTACTGTAGATGGTCCTTAAACAGAGTCAGGAGTTCAGTACTGTAGATGGTCCTTAAACAGAGTCAGGAGTACAGTACTGTAGATGGTCCTTAAACAGAGTCAGTAGTTCAGTACTGTAGATACCCCTTAAACAGAGTCAGGAGTTCAGTACTGTAGATGGTCCTTAAACAGAGTCAGGAGTTCAGTACTGTAGATACCCTTAAACAGAGTCAGGAGTTCAGTACTGTAGATGGTCCTTAAACAGAGTCAGGAGTTCAGTACTGTACATACCCCCTTAAACAGAGTCAGGAGTTCAGTACTGTAGATACACCTTAAACAGAGTCAGGAGTACAGTACTGTAGATACCCCTTAAACAGAGTCAGGAGTACAGTACTGTAGATACCCCTTAAACAGAGTCAGGAGTACAGTACTGTAGATACACCTTAAACAGAGTCAGGAGTACAGTACTGTAGATACCCCTTAAACAGAGTCAGGAGTACAGTACTGTAGATACCCCTTAAACAGAGTCAGGAGTTTAAACAGAGTCAGGAGTTCAGTACTGTAGATGGTCCTTAAACAGAGTCAGGAGTACAGTACTGTAGATGGTCCTTAAACAGAGTCAGGAGTTCAGTACTGTAGATGGTCCTTAAACAGAGTCAGGAGTACAGTACTGTAGATACCCCTTAAACAGAGTCAGGAGTACAGTACTGTAGATACCCCTTAAACAGAGTCAGGAGTTCAGTACTGTAGATGGTCCTTAAACAGAGTCAGGAGTTCAGTACTGTAGATGGTCCTTAAACAGAGTCAGGAGTTCAGTACTGTAGATGGTCCTTAAACAGAGTCAGGAGTTCAGTACTGTAGATGGTCCTTAAACAGAGTCAGGAGTACAGTACTGTAGATGGTCCTTAAACAGAGTCAGGAGTACAGTACTGTAGATGGTCCTTAAACAGAGTCAGTAGTTCAGTACTGTAGATACCCCTTAAACAGAGTCAGGAGTTCAGTACTGTAGATGGTCCTTAAACAGAGTCAGGAGTTCAGTACTGTAGATACCCCTTAAACAGAGTCAGGAGTTCAGTACTGTAGATGGTCCTTAAACAGAGTCAGGAGTTCAGTACTGTAGATACCCCCTTAAACAGAGTCAGGAGTTCAGTACTGTAGATACACCTTAAACAGAGTCAGGAGTACAGTACTGTAGATACCCTTAAACAGAGTCAGGAGTACAGTACTGTAGATACCCCTTAAACAGAGTCAGGAGTACAGTACTGTAGATACACCTTAAACAGAGTCAGGAGTACAGTACTGTAGATACCCCTTAAACAGAGTCAGGAGTACAGTACTGTAGATACCCCTTAAACAGAGTCAGGAGTTCAGTACTGTAGATGGTCCTTAAACAGAGTCAGGAGTTCAGTACTGTAGATGGTCCTTAAACAGAGTCAGGAGTACAGTACTGTAGATGGTCCTTAAACAGAGTCAGGAGTACAGTACTGTAGATGGTCCTTAAACAGAGTCAGGAGTTCAGTACTGTAGATACCCCCTTAAACAGAGTCAGGAGTACAGTACTGTAGATGGTCCTTAAACAGAGTCAGCAGTACAGTACTGTAGATGGTCCTTAAACAGAGTCAGGAGTTCAGTACTGTAGATGGTCCTTAAATAGAGTCAGGAGTACAGTACTGTAGATACCCCTTAAACAGAGTCAGGAGTACAGTACTGTAGATGGTCCTTAAACAGAGTCAGGAGTACAGTACTGTAGATGGTCCTTAAACAGAGTCAGGAGTACAGTACTGTAGATACCCCTTAAACAGAGTCAGGAGTACAGTACTGTAGATACCCCTTAAACAGAGTCAGGAGTACAGTACTGTAGATACCCCTTAAACAGAGTCAGGAGTTCAGTACTGTAGATGGTCCTTAAACAGAGTCAGGAGTACAGTACTGTAGATGGTCCTTAAACAGAGTCAGGAGTTCAGTACTGTAGATGGTCCTTAAACAGAGTCAGGAGTACAGTACTGTAGATACCCCCTTAAACAGAGTCAGGAGTACAGTACTGTAGATACCCCTTAAACAGAGTCAGGAGTTCAGTACTGTAGATGGTCCTTAAACAGAGTCAGGAGTACAGTACTGTAGATGGTCCTTAAACAGAGTCAGGAGTTCAGTACTGTAGATACCCCTTAAACAGAGTCAGGAGTACAGTACTGTAGATACCCCTTAAACAGAGTCTGTAGTTCAGTACTGTAGATACCCCTTAAACAGAGTCAGGAGTTCAGTACTGTAGATGGTCCTTAAACAGAGTCAGGAGTTCAGTACTGTAGATGGTCCTTAAATAGAGTCAGGAGTACAGTACTGTAGATACCCCTTAAACAGAGTCAGGAGTTCAGTACTGTAGATACCCCTTAAACAGAGTCAGGAGTTCAGTACTGTAGATGGTCCTTAAACAGAGTCAGCAGTACAGTACTGTAGATGGTCCTTAAACAGAGTCAGGAGTTCAGTACTGTAGATGGTCCTTAAACAGAGTCAGGAGTACAGTACTGTAGATGGTCCTTAAACAGAGTCAGGAGTTCAGTACTGTAGATACCCCTTAAACAGAGTCAGTAGTTCAGTACTGTAGATACCCCTTAAACAGAGTCAGGAGTTCAGTACTGTAGATGGTCCTTAAACAGAGTCAGGAGTTCAGTACTGTAGATGGTCCTTAAATAGAGTCAGGAGTACAGTACTGTAGATACCCCTTAAACAGAGTCAGGAGTTCAGTACTGTAGATACCCCTTAAACAGAGTCAGGAGTTCAGTACTGTAGATGGTCGTTAAACAGAGTCAGCAGTACAGTACTGTAGATGGTCCTTAAACAGAGTCAGGAGTTCAGTACTGTAGATGGTCCTTAAACAGAGTCAGAAGTACAGTACTGTAGATACCCCCTTAAACAGAGTCAGGAGTACAGTACTGTAGATACCCCTTAAACAGAGTCAGGAGTACAGTACTGTAGATGGTCCTTAAACAGAGTCAGGAGTTCAGTACTGTAGATGGTCCTTAAACAGAGTCAGGAGTACAGTACTGTAGATGGTCCTTAAACAGAGTCAGGAGTACAGTACTGTAGATACCCCTTAAACAGAGTCAGGAGTACAGTACTGTAGATGGTCCTTAAACAGAGTCAGGAGTTCAGTACTGTAGATACCCCTTAAACAGAGTCAGGAGTACAGTACTGTAGATACCCCTTAAACAGAGTCAGGAGTACAGTACTGTAAATACCCCTTAAACAGAGTCAGGAGTTCAGTACTGTAGATACCCCTTAAACAGAGTCAGGAGTTCAGTACTGTAGATACCCCTTAAACAGAGTCAGGAGTACAGTACTGTAGATACCCCTTAAACAGAGTCAGGAGTTCAGTACTGTAGATGGTCCTTAAACAGAGTCAGGAGTACAGTACTGTAGATACCCCTTAAACAGAGTCAGGAGTACAGTACTGTAGATGGTCCTTAAACAGAGTCAGGAGTTCAGTACTGTAGATACCCCTTAAACAGAGTCAGGAGTTCAGTACTGTAGATACCCCTTAAACAGAGTCAGGAGTTCAGTACTGTAGATGGTCCTTAAACAGAGTCAGGAGTTCAGTACTGTAGATGGTCCTTAAACAGAGTCAGGAGTTCAGTACTGTAGATGGTCCTTAAACAGAGTCAGGAGTTCAGTACTGTAGATACCCCTTAAACAGAGTCAGGAGTACAGTACTGTAGATGGTCCTTAAACAGAGTCAGCAGTACAGTACTGTAGATGGTCCTTAAACAGAGTCAGGAGTTCAGTACTGTAGATGGTCCTTAAACAGAGTCAGGAGTTCAGTACTGTAGATACCCCTTAAACAGAGTCAGGAGTACAGTACTGTAGATGGTCCTTAAACAGAGTCAGGAGTTCAGTACTGTAGATGGTCCTTAAACAGAGTCAGGAGTACAGTACTGTAGATGGTCCTTAAACAGAGTCAGCAGTACAGTACTGTAGATGGTCCTTAAACAGAGTCAGGAGTTCAGTACTGTAGATGGTCCTTAAATAGAGTCAGGAGTACAGTACTGTAGATACCCCTTAAACAGAGTCAGGAGTACAGTACTGTAGATGGTCCTTAAACAGAGTCAGGAGTACAGTACTGTAGATACCCCTTAAACAGAGTCAGGAGTACAGTACTGTAGATACCCCTTAAACAGAGTCAGGAGTACAGTACTGTAGATACCCCTTAAACAGAGTCAGGAGTTCAGTACTGTAGATGGTCCTTAAACAGAGTCAGGAGTACAGTACTGTAGATGGTCCTTAAACAGAGTCAGGAGTTCAGTACTGTAGATACCCCCTTAAACAGAGTCAGTAGTTCAGTACCGTAGATACCCCTTAAACAGAGTCAGGAGTTCAGTACTGTAGATGGTCCTTAAACAGAGTCAGGAGTTCAGTACTGTAGATGGTCCTTAAATAGAGTCAGGAGTACAGTACTGTAGATACCCTTAAACAGAGTCAGGAGTTCAGTACTGTAGATACCCCTTAAACAGAGTCAGGAGTTCAGTACTGTAGATGGTCCTTAAACAGAGTCAGGAGTACAGTACTGTAGATGGTCCTTAAACAGAGTCAGGAGTTCAGTACTGTAGATGGTCCTTAAACAGAGTCAGGAGTTCAGTACTGTAGATACCCCTTAAACAGAGTCAGGAGTACAGTACTGTAGATACCCCTTAAACAGATTCAGGAGTTCAGTACTGTAGATGGTCCTTAAACAGAGTCAGGAGTACAGTACTGTAGATGGTCCTTAAACAGAGTCAGGAGTACAGTACTGTAGATGGTCCTTAAACAGAGTCAGGAGTTCAGTACTGTAGATACCCCTTAAACAGAGTCAGGAGTTCAGTACTGTAGATACCCCTTAAACAGAGTCAGGAGTTCAGTACTGTAGATGGTCCTTAAACAGAGTCAGGAGTTCAGTACTGTAGATGGTCCTTAAACAGAGTCAGGAGTTCAGTACTGTAGATGGTCCTTAAACAGAGTCAGGAGTTCAGTACTGTAGATACCCCTTAAACAGAGTCAGGAGTACAGTACTGTAGATGGTCCTTAAACAGAGTCAGCAGTACAGTACTGTAGATGGTCCTTAAACAGAGTCAGGAGTTCAGTACTGTAGATGGTCCTTAAACAGAGTCAGGAGTTCAGTACTGTAGATACCCCTTAAACAGAGTCAGGAGTACAGTACTGTAGATGGTCCTTAAACAGAGTCAGGAGTTCAGTACTGTAGATACCCCTTAAACAGAGTCAGGAGTACAGTACTGTAGATGGTCCTTAAACAGAGTCAGCAGTACAGTACTGTAGATGGTCCTTAAACAGAGTCAGGAGTTCAGTACTGTAGATGGTCCTTAAATAGAGTCAGGAGTACAGTACTGTAGATACCCCTTAAACAGAGTCAGGAGTACAGTACTGTAGATGGTCCTTAAACAGAGTCAGGAGTACAGTACTGTAGATACCCCTTAAACAGAGTCAGGAGTACAGTACTGTAGATACCCCTTAAACAGAGTCAGGAGTACAGTACTGTAGATACCCCTTAAACAGAGTCAGGAGTTCAGTACTGTAGATGGTCCTTAAACAGAGTCAGGAGTACAGTACTGTAGATGGTCCTTAAACAGAGTCAGGAGTTCAGTACTGTAGATACCCCTTAAACAGAGTCAGTAGTTCAGTACTGTAGATACCCCTTAAACAGAGTCAGGAGTTCAGTACTGTAGATGGTCCTTAAACAGAGTCAGGAGTTCAGTACTGTAGATGATCCTTAAATAGAGTCAGGAGTACAGTACTGTAGATACCCCTTAAACAGAGTCAGGAGTTCAGTACTGTAGATACCCTTAAACAGAGTCAGGAGTTCAGTACTGTAGATGGTCCTTAAACAGAGTCAGCAGTACAGTACTGTAGATGGTCCTTAAACAGAGTCAGGAGTTCAGTACTGTAGATGGTCCTTAAACAGAGTCAGGAGTACAGTACTGTAGATGGTCCTTAAACAGAGTCAGGAGTTCAGTACTGTAGATACCCCTTAAACAGAGTCAGTAGTTCAGTACTGTAGATACCCCCTTAAACAGAGTCAGGAGTTCAGTACTGTAGATGGTCCTTAAACAGAGTCAGGAGTTCAGTACTGTAGATGGTCCTTAAAAAGAGTCAGGAGTACAGTACTGTAGATACCCCTTAAACAGAGTCAGGAGTTCAGTACTGTAGATACCCCTTAAACAGAGTCAGGAGTTCAGTACTGTAGATGGTCCTTAAACAGAGTCAGCAGTACAGTACTGTAGATGGTCCTTAAACAGAGTCAGGAGTTCAGTACTGTAGATGGTCCTTAAACAGAGTCAGAAGTACAGTACTGTAGATACCCCTTAAACAGAGTCAGGAGTACAGTACTGTAGATACCCCTTAAACAGAGTCAGGAGTACAGTACTGTAGATGGTCCTTAAACAGAGTCAGGAGTTCAGTACTGTAGATACCCCTTAAACAGAGTCAGGAGTACAGTACTGTAGATGGTCCTTAACCAGAGTAGGAGTTCAGTACTGTAGATGGTCCTTAAACAGAGTCAGGAGTACAGTACTGTAGATGGTCCTTAAACAGAGTCAGGAGTACAGTACTGTAGATACCCCTTAAACAGAGTCAGGAGTACAGTACTGTAGATACCCCTTAAACAGAGTCAGGAGTACAGTACTGTAGATACCCCTTAAACAGAGTCAGGAGTTCAGTACTGTAGATGGTCCTTAAACAGAGTCAGGAGTACAGTACTGTAGATGGTCCTTAAACAGAGTCAGGAGTTCAGTACTGTAGATGGTCCTTAAACAGAGTCAGGAGTTCAGTACTGTAGATACCCCTTAAACAGAGTCAGGAGTACAGTACTGTAGATACCCCTTAAACAGAGTCAGGAGTTCAGTACTGTAGATGGTCCTTAAACAGAGTCAGGAGTACAGTACTGTAGATACCCCTTAAACAGAGTCAGTAGTTCAGTACTGTAGATACCCCTTAAACAGAGTCAGGAGTTCAGTACTGTAGATGGTCCTTAAACAGAGTCAGGAGTTCAGTACTGTAGATGGTCCTTAAATAGAGTCAGGAGTACAGTACTGTAGATACCCCTTAAACAGAGTCAGGAGTTCAGTACTGTAGATACCCCTTAAACAGAGTCAGGAGTTCAGTACTGTAGATGGTCCTTAAACAGAGTCAGCAGTACAGTACTGTAGATGGTCCTTAAACAGAGTCAGGAGTTCAGTACTGTAGATGGTCCTTAAACAGAGTCAGAAGTACAGTACTGTAGATACCCCTTAAACAGAGTCAGGAGTACAGTACTGTAGATACCCCTTAAACAGAGTCAGGAGTACAGTACTGTAGATGGTCCTTAAACAGAGTCAGGAGTTCAGTACTGTAGATGGTCCTTAAACAGAGTCAGGAGTACAGTACTGTAGATGGTCCTTAAACAGAGTCAGGAGTACAGTACTGTAGATACCCCTTAAACAGAGTCAGGAGTACAGTACTGTAGATGGTCCTTAAACAGAGTCAGGAGTTCAGTACTGTAGATACCCCCTTAAACAGAGTCAGGAGTACAGTACTGTAGATACCCCTTAAACAGAGTCAGGAGTACAGTACTGTAAATACCCCTTAAACAGAGTCAGGAGTTCAGTACTGTAGATACCCCTAAAACAGAGTCAGGAGTTCAGTACTGTAGATACCCTTAAACAGAGTCAGGAGTACAGTACTGTAGATACCCCTTAAACAGAGTCAGGAGTTCAGTACTGTAGATGGTCCTTAAACAGAGTCAGGAGTACAGTACTGTAGATACCCCCTTAAACAGAGTCAGGAGTACAGTACTGTAGATGGTCCTTAAACAGAGTCAGGAGTTCAGTACTGTAGATACCCCTTAAACAGAGTCAGGAGTTCAGTACTGTAGATACCCCTTAAACAGAGTCAGGAGTTCAGTACTGTAGATGGTCCTTAAACAGAGTCAGGAGTTCAGTACTGTAGATGGTCCTTAAACAGAGTCAGGAGTTCAGTACTGTAGATGGTCCTTAAACAGAGTCAGGAGTTCAGTACTGTAGATACCCCCTTAAACAGAGTCAGGAGTACAGTACTGTAGATGGTCCTTAAACAGAGTCAGGAGTACAGTACTGTAGATGGTCCTTAAACAGAGTCAGGAGTTCAGTACTGTAGATGCTCCTTAAACAGAGTCAGGAGTTCAGTACTGTAGATACTCCCTTAAACAGAGTCAGCAGACAGTACTGTAGATGGTCCTTAAACAGAATCAGGAGTTCAGTACTGTAGATGGTCCTTAAATAGAGTCAGGAGTACAGTACTGTAGATACCCCTTAAACAGAGTCAGGAGTACAGTACTGTAGATGGTCCTTAAACAGAGTCAGGAGTACAGTACTGTAGATACCCCTTAAACAGAGTCAGGAGTACAGTACTGTAGATACCCCTTAAACAGAGTCAGGAGTACAGTACTGTAGATACCCCTTAAACAGAGTCAGGAGTACAGTACTGTAGATGGTCCTTAAACAGAGTCAGGAGTTCAGTACTGTAGATACCCCTTAAACAGAGTCAGGAGTACAGTACTGTAGATGGTCCTTAACCAGAGTAGGAGTTCAGTACTGTAGATGGTCCTTAAACAGAGTCAGGAGTACAGTACTGTAGATGGTCCTTAAACAGAGTCAGGAGTACAGTACTGTAGATACCCCTTAAACAGAGTCAGGAGTACAGTACTGTAGATACCCCTTAAACAGAGTCAGAGTACAGTACTGTAGATACCCCTTAAACAGAGTCAGGAGTTCAGTACTGTAGATGGTCCTTAAACAGAGTCAGGAGTACAGTACTGTAGATGGTCCTTAAACAGAGTCAGGAGTTCAGTACTGTAGATGGTCCTTAAACAGAGTCAGGAGTTCAGTACTGTAGATACCCCTTAAACAGAGTCAGGAGTACAGTACTGTAGATACCCCTTAAACAGAGTCAGGAGTTCAGTACTGTAGATGGTCCTTAAACAGAGTCAGGAGTACAGTACTGTAGATACCCCCTTAAACAGAGTCAGTAGTTCAGTACTGTAGATACCCCTTAAACAGAGTCAGGAGTTCAGTACTGTAGATGGTCCTTAAACAGAGTCAGGAGTTCAGTACTGTAGATGGTCCCTTAAATAGAGTCAGGAGTACAGTACTGTAGATACCCCTTAAACAGAGTCAGGAGTTCAGTACTGTAGATACCCCTTAAACAGAGTCAGGAGTTCAGTACTGTAGATGGTCCTTAAACAGAGTCAGCAGTACAGTACTGTAGATGGTCCTTAAACAGAGTCAGGAGTTCAGTACTGTAGATGGTCCTTAAACAGAGTCAGAAGTACAGTACTGTAGATACCCCTTAAACAGAGTCAGGAGTACAGTACTGTAGATACCCCTTAAACAGAGTCAGGAGTACAGTACTGTAGATGGTCCTTAAACAGAGTCAGGAGTTCAGTACTGTAGATGGTCCTTAAACAGAGTCAGGAGTACAGTACTGTAGATGGTCCTTAAACAGAGTCAGGAGTACAGTACTGTAGATACCCCTTAAACAGAGTCAGGAGTACAGTACTGTAGATGGTCCTTAAACAGAGTCAGGAGTTCAGTACTGTAGATACCCCTTAAACAGAGTCAGGAGGAAGTACTGTAGATACCCCCTTAAACAGAGTCAGGAGTACAGTACTGTAAATACCCCTTAAACAGAGTCAGGAGTTCAGTACTGTAGATACCCCTTAAACAGAGTCAGGAGTTCAGTACTGTAGATACCCCTTAAACAGAGTCAGGAGTACAGTACTGTAGATACCCCTTAAACAGAGTCAGGAGTTCAGTACTGTAGATGGTCCTTAAACAGAGTCAGGAGTACAGTACTGTAGATACCCCTTAAACAGAGTCAGGAGTACAGTACTGTAGATGGTCCTTAAACAGAGTCAGGAGTTCAGTACTGTAGATACCCCTTAAACAGAGTCAGGAGTTCAGTACTGTAGATACCCCTTAAACAGAGTCAGGAGTTCAGTACTGTAGATGGTCCTTAAACAGAGTCAGGAGTTCAGTACTGTAGATGGTCCTTAAACAGAGTCAGGAGTTCAGTACTGTAGATGGTCCTTAAACAGAGTCAGGAGTTCAGTACTGTAGATGGTCCTTAAACAGAGTCAGGAGTTCAGTACTGTAGATACCCCTTAAACAGAGTCAGGAGTACAGTACTGTAGATGGTCCTTAAACAGAGTCAGGAGTTCAGTACTGTAGATACCCCTTAAACAGAGTCAGGAGTACAGTACTGTAGATGGTCCTTAAACAGAGTCAGCAGTACAGTACTGTAGATGGTCCTTAAACAGAATCAGGAGTTCAGTACTGTAGATGGTCCTTAAATAGAGTCAGGAGTACAGTACTGTAGATACCCCTTAAACAGAGTCAGGAGTACAGTACTGTAGATGGTCCTTAAACAGAGTCAGGAGTACAGTACTGTAGATACCCCTTAAACAGAGTCAGGAGTACAGTACTGTAGATACCCCTTAAACAGAGTCAGGAGTACAGTACTGTAGATACCCCTTAAACAGAGTCAGGAGTACAGTACTGTAGATGGTCCTTAAACAGAGTCAGGAGTTCAGTACTGTAGATACCCCTTAAACAGAGTCAGTAGTTCAGTACTGTAGATACCCCTTAAACAGAGTCAGGAGTTCAGTACTGTAGATGGTCCTTAAACAGAGTCAGGAGTTCAGTACTGTAGATGGTCCTTAAATAGAGTCAGGAGTACAGTACTGTAGATACCCCTTAAACAGAGTCAGGAGTTCAGTACTGTAGATACCCCTTAAACAGAGTCAGGAGTTCAGTACTGTAGATGGTCCTTAAACAGAGTCAGGAGTACAGTACTGTAGATGGTCCTTAAACAGAGTCAGGAGTTCAGTACTGTAGATGGTCCTTAAACAGAGTCAGGAGTTCAGTACTGTAGATACCCCTTAAACAGAGTCAGGAGTACAGTACTGTAGATACCCCTTAAACAGAGTCAGGAGTTCAGTACTGTAGATGGTCCTTAAACAGAGTCAGGAGTACAGTACTGTAGATGGTCCTTAAACAGAGTCAGGAGTACAGTACTGTAGATGGTCCTTAAACAGAGTCAGGAGTTCAGTACTGTAGATACCCCTTAAACAGAGTCAGGAGTTCAGTACTGTAGATACCCCTTAAACAGAGTCAGGAGTTCAGTACTGTAGATGGTCCTTAAACAGAGTCAGGAGTTCAGTACTGTAGATGGTCCTTAAACAGAGTCAGGAGTTCAGTACTGTAGATGGTCCTTAAACAGAGTCAGGAGTTCAGTACTGTAGATACCCCTTAAACAGAGTCAGGAGTACAGTACTGTAGATGGTCCTTAAACAGAGTCAGCAGTACAGTACTGTAGATGGTCCTTAAACAGAGTCAGGAGTTCAGTACTGTAGATGGTCCTTAAACAGAGTCAGGAGTTCAGTACTGTAGATACCCCTTAAACAGAGTCAGGAGTACAGTACTGTAGATGGTCCTTAAACAGAGTCAGGAGTTCAGTACTGTAGATACCCCTTAAACAGAGTCAGGAGTACAGTACTGTAGATGGTCCTTAAACAGAGTCAGCAGTACAGTACTGTAGATGGTCCTTAAACAGAGTCAGGAGTTCAGTACTGTAGATGGTCCTTAAATAGAGTCAGGAGTACAGTACTGTAGATACCCCTTAAACAGAGTCAGGAGTACAGTACTGTAGATGGTCCTTAAACAGAGTCAGGAGTACAGTACTGTAGATACCCCTTAAACAGAGTCAGGAGTACAGTACTGTAGATACCCCTTAAACAGAGTCAGGAGTACAGTACTGTAGATACCCCTTAAACAGAGTCAGGAGTTCAGTACTGTAGATGGTCCTTAAACAGAGTCAGGAGTACAGTACTGTAGATGGTCCTTTTACAGAGTCAGGAGTTCAGTACTGTAGATACCCCTTAAACAGAGTCAGTAGTTCAGTACTGTAGATACCCCTTAAACAGAGTCAGGAGTTCAGTACTGTAGATGGTCCTTAAACAGAGTCAGGAGTTCAGTACTGTAGATGATCCTTAAATAGAGTCAGGAGTACAGTACTGTAGATACCCCTTAAACAGAGTCAGGAGTTCAGTACTGTAGATACCCTTAAACAGAGTCAGGAGTTCAGTACTGTAGATGGTCCTTAAACAGAGTCAGCAGTACAGTACTGTAGATGGTCCTTAAACAGAGTCAGGAGTTCAGTACTGTAGATGGTCCTTAAACAGAGTCAGGAGTACAGTACTGTAGATGGTCCTTAAACAGAGTCAGGAGTTCAGTACTGTAGATACCCCTTAAACAGAGTCAGTAGTTCAGTACTGTAGATACCCCTTAAACAGAGTCAGGAGTTCAGTACTGTAGATGGTCCTTAAACAGAGTCAGGAGTTCAGTACTGTAGATGGTCCTTAAATAGAGTCAGGAGTACAGTACTGTAGATACCCCTTAAACAGAGTCAGGAGTTCAGTACTGTAGATACCCCTTAAACAGAGTCAGGAGTTCAGTACTGTAGATGGTCCTTAAACAGAGTCAGCAGTACAGTACTGTAGATGGTCCTTAAACAGAGTCAGGAGTTCAGTACTGTAGATGGTCCTTAAACAGAGTCAGAAGTACAGTACTGTAGATACCCCTTAAACAGAGTCAGGAGTACAGTACTGTAGATACCCCTTAAACAGAGTCAGGAGTACAGTACTGTAGATGGTCCTTAAACAGAGTCAGGAGTTCAGTACTGTAGATACCCCTTAAACAGAGTCAGGAGTACAGTACTGTAGATGGTCCTTAACCAGAGTAGGAGTTCAGTACTGTAGATGGTCCTTAAATAGAGTCAGGAGTACAGTACTGTAAATGGTCCTTAAACAGAGTCAGGAGTACAGTACTGTAGATACCCCTTAAACAGAGTCAGGAGTACAGTACTGTAGATACCCCTTAAACAGAGTCAGGAGTACAGTACTGTAGATACCCCTTAAACAGAGTCAGGAGTTCAGTACTGTAGATGGTCCTTAAACAGAGTCAGGAGTACAGTACTGTAGATGGTCCTTAAACAGAGTCAGGAGTTCAGTACTGTAGATGGTCCTTAAACAGAGTCAGGAGTTCAGTACTGTAGATACCCCCTTAAACAGAGTCAGGAGTACAGTACTGTAGATACCCTTTAAACAGAGTCAGGAGTTCAGTACTGTAGATGGTCCTTAAACAGAGTCAGGAGTACAGTACTGTAGATACCCCTTAAACAGAGTCAGGAGTACAGTACTGTAGATGGTCCTTAAACAGAGTCAGGAGTTCAGTACTGTAGATACCCCTTAAACAGAGTCAGGAGTTCAGTACTGTAGATACCCCTTAAACAGAGTCAGGAGTTCAGTACTGTAGATGGTCCTTAAACAGAGTCAGGAGTTCAGTACTGTAGATGGTCCTTAAACAGAGTCAGGAGTTCAGTACTGTAGATGGTCCTTAAACAGAGTCAGGAGTTCAGTACTGTAGATACCCCTTAAACAGAGTCAGGAGTACAGTACTGTAGATGGTCCTTAAACAGAGTCAGGAGTACAGTACTGTAGATGGTCCTTAAACAGAGTCAGGAGTACAGTACTGTAGATACCCCTTAAACAGAGTCAGGAGTTCAGTACTGTAGATGGTCCTTAAACAGAGTCAGGAGTTCAGTACTGTAGATGGTCCTTAAACAGAGTCAGGAGTACAGTACTGTAGATGGTCCTTAAACAGAGTCAGGAGTACAGTACTGTAGATACCCCTTAAACAGAGTCAGGAGTACAGTACTGTAGATGGTCCTTAAACAGAGTCAGGAGTTCAGTACTGTAGATGGTCCTTAAACAGAGTCAGGAGTACAGTACTGTAGATACCCCTTAAACAGAGTCAGGAGTACAGTACTGTAGATACCCCCTTAAACAGAGTCAGGAGTACAGTACTGTAGATACCCCTTAAACAGAGTCAGGAGTACAGTACTGTAGATACCCCTTAAACAGAGTCAGGAGTACAGTACTGTAGATACCCATTAAACAGAGTCAGGAGTACAGTACTGTAGATGGTCCTTAAACAGAGTCAGGAGTACAGTACTGTAGATACCCCTTAAACAGAGTCAGGAGTACAGTACTGTAGATACCCCTTAAACAGAGTCAGGAGTTCAGTACTGTAAATACCCCTTAAACAGAGTCAGGAGTACAGTACTGTAGATGGTCCTTAAACAGAGTCAGGAGTTCAGTACTGTAGATACCCCTTAAACAGAGTCAGGAGTACAGTACTGTAGATGGTCCTTAAACAGAGTCAGGAGTACAGTACTGTAGATGGTCCTTAAACAGAGTCAGGAGTTCAGTACTGTAGATGGTCCTTAAACAGAGTCAGGAGTACAGTACTGTAGATGGTCCTTAAACAGAGTCAGGAGTTCAGTACTGTAGATGGTCCTTAAACAGAGTCAGGAGTACAGTACTGTAGATACCCCTTAAACAGAGTCAGGAGTTCAGTACTGTAGATACCCCTTAAACAGAGTCAGGAGTACAGTACTGTAGATACCCCTTAAACAGAGTCAGGAGTACAGTACTGTAGATACCCCTTAAACAGAGTCAGGAGTTCAGTACTGTAGATACCCCTTAAACAGAGTCAGGAGTTCAGTACTGTAGATACCCCTTAAACAGAGTCAGGAGTACAGTACTGTAGATGGTCCTTAAACAGAGTCAGGAGTTCAGTACTGTAGATACCCCTTAAACAGAGTCAGGAGTACAGTACTGTAGATGGTCCTTAAACAGAGTCAGGAGTTCAGTACTGTAGATGGTCCTTAAACAGAGTCAGGAGTTCAGTACTGTATATGGTCCTTAAACAGAGTCAGGAGTACAGTACTGTAGATACCCCTTAAACAGAGTCAGGAGTTCAGTACTGTAGACGGTCCTTAAACAGAGTCAGGAGAACAGTACTGTAGATGGTCCTTAAACAGAGTCAGGAGTACAGTACTGTAGATGGTCCTTAAACAGAGTCAGGAGTTCAGTACTGTAGTACCCCTTAAACAGAGTCAGGTGTACAGTACTGTAGATACCCCTTAAACAGAGTCAGGAGTACAGGACTGTAGATGGTCCTTAAACAGAGTCAGGAGTTCAGTACTGTAGATGGTCCTTAAACAGAGTCAGGAGTTCAGTACTGTAGATACCCCTTAAACAGAGTCAGGAGTACAGTACTGTAGATACCCCTTAAACAGAGTCAGGAGTACAGGACTGTAGATGGTCCTTAAACAGAGTCAGGAGTTCAGTACTGTAGATACCCCTTAAACAGAGTCAGGAGTTCAGTACTGTAGATGGTCCTTAAACAGAGTCAGGAGTTCAGTACTGTAGATGGTCCTTAAACAGAGTCAGGAGTACAGTACTGTAGATGGTCCTTAAACAGAGTCAGGAGTACAGTACTGTAGATACCCCTTAAACAGAGTCAGGAGTACAGTACTGTAGATGGTCCTTAAACAGAGTCAGGAGTTCAGTACTGTAGATGGTCCTTAAACAGAGTCAGGAGTACAGTACTGTAGATACCCCTTAAACAGAGTCAGGAGTACAGTACTGTAGATACCCCTTAAACAGAGTCAGGAGTACAGTACTGTAGATACCCCTTAAACAGAGTCAGGAGTACAGTACTGTAGATACCCCTTAAACAGAGTCAGGAGTACAGTACTGTAGATACCCCTTAAACAGAGTCAGGAGTACAGTACTGTAGATACCCCTTAAACAGAGTCAGGAGTTCAGTACTGTAGATGGTCCTTAAACAGAGTCAGGAGTACAGTACTGTAGATGGTCCTTAAACAGAGTCAGGAGTTCAGTACTGTAGATGGTCCTTAAACAGAGTCAGGAGTTCAGTACTGTAGATACCCCTTAAACAGAGTCAGGAGTACAGTACTGTAGATACCCCTTAAACAGAGTCAGGAGTTCAGTACTGTAGATGGTCCTTAAACAGAGTCAGGAGTACAGTACTGTAGATACCCCTTAAACAGAGTCAGGAGTACAGTACTGTAGATGGTCCTTAAACAGAGTCAGGAGTTCAGTACTGTAGATACCCCTTAAACAGAGTCAGGAGTTCAGTACTGTAGATACCCCTTAAACAGAGTCAGGAGTTCAGTACTGTAGATGGTCCTTAAACAGAGTCAGGAGTTCAGTACTGTAGATGGTCCTTAAACAGAGTCAGGAGTTCAGTACTGTAGATGGTCCTTAAACAGAGTCAGGAGTTCAGTACTGTAGATGGTCCTTAAACAGAGTCAGGAGTACAGTACTGTAGATACCCCTTAAACAGAGTCAGGAGTACAGTACTGTAGATGGTCCTTAAACAGAGTCAGGAGTACAGTACTGTAGATACCCCTTAAACAGAGTCAGGAGTTCAGTACTGTAGATGGTCCTTAAACAGAGTCAGGAGTTCAGTACTGTAGATGGTCCTTAAACAGAGTCAGGAGTACAGTACTGTAGATGGTCCTTAAACAGAGTCAGGAGTACAGTACTGTAGATACCCCTTAAACAGAGTCAGGAGTACAGTACTGTAGATGGTCCTTAAACAGAGTCAGGAGTTCAGTACTGTAGATGGTCCTTAAACAGAGTCAGGAGTACAGTACTGTAGATACCCCTTAAACAGAGTCAGGAGTACAGTACTGTAGATACCCCTTAAACAGAGTCAGGAGTACAGTACTGTAGATACCCCCTTAAACAGAGTCAGGAGTACAGTACTGTAGATACCCCTTAAACAGAGTCAGGAGTACAGTACTGTAGATACCCATTAAACAGAGTCAGGAGTACAGTACTGTAGATGGTCCTTAAACAGAGTCAGGAGTACAGTACTGTAGATACCCCTTAAACAGAGTCAGGAGTACAGTACTGTAGATACCCCTTAAACAGAGTCAGGAGTTCAGTACTGTAAATACCCCTTAAACAGAGTCAGGAGTACAGTACTGTAGATGGTCCTTAAACAGAGTCAGGAGTTCAGTACTGTAGATACCCCTTAAACAGAGTCAGGAGTACAGTACTGTAGATGGTCCTTAAACAGAGTCAGGAGTACAGTACTGTAGATGGTCCTTAAACAGAGTCAGGAGTTCAGTACTGTAGATGGTCCTTAAACAGAGTCAGGAGTACAGTACTGTAGATGGTCCTTAAACAGAGTCAGGAGTTCAGTACTGTAGATGGTCCTTAAACAGAGTCAGGAGTACAGTACTGTAGATACCCCTTAAACAGAGTCAGGAGTTCAGTACTGTAGATACCCCTTAAACAGAGTCAGGAGTACAGTACTGTAGATACCCCTTAAACAGAGTCAGGAGTACAGTACTGTAGATACCCCTTAAACAGAGTCAGGAGTTCAGTACTGTAGATACCCCTTAAACAGAGTCAGGAGTTCAGTACTGTAGATACCCCTTAAACAGAGTCAGGAGTACAGTACTGTAGATGGTCCTTAAACAGAGTCAGGAGTTCAGTACTGTAGATACCCCTTAAACAGAGTCAGGAGTACAGTACTGTAGATGGTCCTTAAACAGAGTCAGGAGTTCAGTACTGTAGATGGTCCTTAAACAGAGTCAGGAGTTCAGTACTGTATATGGTCCTTAAACAGAGTCAGGAGTACAGTACTGTAGATACCCCTTAAACAGAGTCAGGAGTTCAGTACTGTAGACGGTCCTTAAAACAGAGTCAGGAGTACAGTACTGTAGATGGTCCTTAAACAGAGTCAGGAGTACAGTACTGTAGATGGTCCTTAAACAGAGTCAGGAGTTCAGTACTGTAGTACCCCTTAAACAGAGTCAGGTGTACAGTACTGTAGATACCCCTTAAACAGAGTCAGGAGTACAGGACTGTAGATGGTCCTTAAACAGAGTCAGGAGTTCAGTACTGTAGATGGTCCTTAAACAGAGTCAGGAGTTCAGTACTGTAGATACCCCCTTAAACAGAGTCAGGAGTACAGTACTGTAGATACCCCTTAAACAGAGTCAGGAGTACAGGACTGTAGATGGTCCTTAAACAGAGTCAGGAGTTCAGTACTGTAGATACCCCTTAAACAGAGTCAGGAGTTCAGTACTGTAGATGGTCCTTAAACAGAGTCAGGAGTTCAGTACTGTAGATGGTCCTTAAACAGAGTCAGGAGTACAGTACTGTAGATGGTCCTTAAACAGAGTCAGGAGTACAGTACTGTAGATACCCCTTAAACAGAGTCAGGAGTACAGTACTGTAGATGGTCCTTAAACAGAGTCAGGAGTTCAGTACTGTAGATGGTCCTTAAACAGAGTCAGGAGTACAGTACTGTAGATACCCCTTAAACAGAGTCAGGAGTACAGTACTGTAGATACCCCTTAAACAGAGTCAGGAGTACAGTACTGTAGATACCCCTTAAACAGAGTCAGGAGTACAGTACTGTAGATACCCCTTAAACAGAGTCAGGAGTACAGTACTGTAGATACCCATTAAACAGAGTCAGGAGTACAGTACTGTAGATGGTCCTTAAACAGAGTCAGGAGTACAGTACTGTAGATACCCCTTAAACAGAGTCAGGAGTACAGTACTGTAGATACCCCTTAAACAGAGTCAGGATTTCAGTACTGTAAATACCCCTTAAACAGAGTCAGGAGTACAGTACTGTAGATGGTCCTTAAACAGAGTCAGGAGTTCAGTACTGTAGATACCCCTTAAACAGAGTCAGGAGTACAGTACTGTAGATGGTCCTTAAACAGAGTCAGGAGTACAGTACTGTAGATACCCCTTAAACAGAGTCAGGAGTTCAGTACTGTAGATACCCCTTAAACAGAGTCAGGAGTACAGTACTGTAGATACCCCTTAAACAGAGTCAGGAGTACAGTACTGTAGATACCCCTTAAACAGAGTCAGGAGTTCAGTACTGTAGATACCCCTTAAACAGAGTCAGGAGTTCAGTACTGTAGACGGTCCTTAAACAGAGTCAGGAGTACAGTACTGTAGATGGTCCTTAAACAGAGTCAGGAGTACAGTACTGTAGATGGTCCTTAAACAGAGTCAGGAGTTCAGTACTGTAGATACCCCTTAAACAGAGTCAGGAGTACAGGACTGTAGATGGTCCTTAAACAGAGTCAGGAGTACAGTACTGTAGATACCCCTTAAACAGAGTCAGGAGTACAGTACTGTAGATACCCATTAAACAGAGTCAGGAGTACAGTACTGTAGATACCCCTTAAACAGAGTCAGGAGTACAGTACTGTAGATACCCCTTAAACAGAGTCAGGAGTTCAGTACTGTAAATACCCCTTAAACAGAGTCAGGAGTACAGTACTGTAGATGGTCCTTAAACAGAGTCAAGAGTTCAGTACTGTAGATACCCCTTAAACAGAGTCAGGAGTACAGTACTGTAGATGGTCCTTAAACAGAGTCAGGAGTACAGTACTGTAGATACCCCTTAAACAGAGTCAGGAGTTCAGTACTGTAGATACCCCTTAAACAGAGTCAGGAGTACAGTACTGTAGATACCCCTTAAACAGAGTCAGGAGTACAGTACTGTAGATACCCCTTAAACAGAGTCAGGAGTTCAGTACTGTAGATACCCCTTAAACAGAGTCAGGAGTTCAGTACTGTAGACGGTCCTTAAACAGAGTCAGGAGTACAGTACTGTAGATGGTCCTTAAACAGAGTCAGGAGTACAGTACTGTAGATGGTCCTTAAACAGAGTCAGGAGTTCAGTACTGTAGATACCCCTTAAACAGAGTCAGGAGTACAGGACTGTAGATGGTCCTTAAACAGAGTCAGGAGTTCAGTACTGTAGATGGTCCTTAAACAGAGTCAGGAGTTCAGTACTGTAGATACCCCTTAAACAGAGTCAGGAGTACAGTACTGTAGATGGTCCTTAAACAGAGTCAGGAGTACAGTACTGTAGATGGTCCTTAAACAGAGTCAGGAGTTCAGTACTGTAGATACCCCTTAAACAGAGTCAGGAGTTCAGTACTGTAGATACCCCTTAAACAGAGTCAGGAGTACAGTACTGTAGATGGTCCTTAAACAGAGTCAGGAGTACAGTACTGTAGATGGTCCTTAAACAGAGTCAGGAGTACAGTACTGTAGATACCCCTTAAACAGAGTCAGGAGTACAGTACTGTAGATACCCTTAAACAGAGTCAGGAGTACAGGACTGTAGATACCCTTAAACAGAGTCAGGAGTTCAGTACTGTAGATGGTCCTTAAACAGAGTCAGGAGTACAGTACTGTAGATACCCCTTAAACAGAGTCAGGAGTTCAGTACTGTAGATACCCCTTAAACAGAGTCAGGAGTTCAGTACTGTAGATACCCCTTAAACAGAGTCAGGAGTTCAGTACTGTAGATGGTCCTTAAACAGAGTCAGGAGTTCAGTCCTCTGTCAGGCGGTCAACAGCATCGTCCTCTGTCAGGCGGTCAACAGCATCGTCCTCGGTCAGGCGGTCAACAGCATCGTCCTCTGTCAGGCGGTCAACAGCATCGTCCTCGGTCAGGCGGTCAACAGCATCGTCCTCGGTCAGGCGGTCAACAGCATCGTCCTCGGTCAGGCGGTCAACAGCATCGTCCTCTGTCAGGCGGTCAACAGCATCGTCCTCGGTCAGGCGGTCAACAGCATCGTCCTCTGTCAGGCGGTCAACAGCATCGTCCTCTGTCAGGCGGTCAACATCCCCATTATCCCTCACCAGGAAAAGAAAGAGTTGGGCAGACAGCTTTTGAAACATAAATGAATTAGTCTTGGTAGTTTAACAAACTCCTCCTCTTATCTCTCTCCCCAGTGAAGAACGTGGTGGGCGTGATCGCCAGGTACATGGCGGCCCTGCAGGAGTTCAGACGCAGCGTCTCCATGAAGGTGGCGTTCGACCGCGTGGGCGTCGACCGGAACACCATCTCAAGGACGGCGGCCATCGCCGAGCTGAGCCTGGCAGCTCCAGAGGTTTGTAATTCCTGTTGACTGTCCGCTATGAGACTTTTTAATGTTTCTATCTGAGCTATATGAACATGCTTTGATGATGCGCTGTCTTATTAAGCCTAGTTCTAGAGAATCTCCATTGGATTTGAGTCCCAGGCTAGGCTTAATCTATCAACGGGAAATGTAGTGTCTGTTTTTTGTTGTTGTGTATTATATGTATCTAATCTTATCCTAGGTGTTCCACGCCCTGCCGCCGTGGGACGAGAAGGAGGAGACCCTGGCTCACTACGCCCACCGCTGCCGGCAGGCCATGGACGACACCATCCACGCCAAGATCAAAACCATGAAAACCAAGGGAGACCTGCTGCCTATAGTCAGCAAGCAACACCAAACTGAGGGGTGTGTCCTATAGGACCAGACTGAGGGGTGTGTTCTATAGGACCAGACTGAGGGGTGTGTCCTATAGGACCAGACTGAGGGGTGTGTCCTATGATGTCCTATAGGACCAGACTGAGGGGTGTGTCCTATAGGACCAGACTGAGGGGTGTGTCCTATAGGACCAGACTGAGGGGTGTGTCCTATGATGTCCTATAGGACCAGACTGAGGGGTGTGTCCTATAGGACCAGACTGAGGGGTGTGTCCTATAGGACCAGACTGAGGGGTGTGTCCTATAGGACCAGACTGAGGGGTGTGTCCTATAGGACCAGACTGAGGGGTGTGTCCTATAGGACCAGACTGAGGGGTGTGTCCTATAGGACCAGACTGAGGGGTGTGTCCTATAGGACCAGACTGAGGGGTGTGTCCTATAGGACCAGACTGACCAACACGAACATTGGCCGTGCGCAGTAGATCAGTTTCAATGAACGGCGGCAATTCAACATTACATTTGAGTCATTTAGCAGACGCTCTTATCCAGAGCGACATACAGGAGCAATTAGGGTTAAGTGCCTTGCTCAAGGGCACATTTTCACCTAGTCGGCTCTGGGATTAGAACCAGCGACCTTTCGGCTACTGGCACAACGCTCTTAACCACTAAGCTACCAGAATGGTCTGGAAACGAACAGAAAACGTCAGCCGATGTCCTGTAGTCAGAGGAGATGGGACTGCCACCTGCTCCGTGCGACCGACGGACGTTCGTGTTGCTGCGTCTTGTCCTTATGATAGTCTGGCCCCAGATCTGTCCGTTTGTGATGTCTTGCCAAGTTGGCACAAACCACTCTGGGACCAGGCTAGTCCTGTGATTCCCCTGTGGTTGTCATGGGGATTGTGCTCCAATGCCTTTTCAAAACAAGCGGTCTGTCCTTATTGCTCCATTCCACATCTGTCTGTCCAACCCACAACCATTGCAATGATAAAACACAAAAACTATGTAGGCTGCACACTTGACTATCATTAAAACACCTTGCTGTGTACATAAATGGTTGATTTGCTGTTCATCATTACTGTAATGGTCTACTACTATGTGAAAAATGAATTCTGTTTCTTGGATGATGTATTTATGCTTAGACGTTTTTTTTTTTAAGAGGAGAAACCTCAGGAAAATACTATTCAAATAAGAATCTTATTTTAGTAGAGAAACCTCTTATTTTTGTTAAATCTTATTTTTGTTAATGCATGTTGATCTTTTCACTATAGTGACATTACACATTGTATTCTGAACTGTATCTCTTGACTCCTGTCCCTGCACAACTCCAGGACCTACGAATGGCTATAACCTGGTTATAGCCTGTTATGACAACACCTCGGTAGTCTGAAACATCTGTTTATGTAGAAATAAATAAAGAAAATGTCAAAGTATTAAAAAAAATATATATATATATATATATAATTATACAAGGCTCCACATTGAAAACATTGGAACAGTAGAGTTCTAGAATAGATTCTGAAGCATGTCGATGTCTGCTGCACTTTGGCAACATAACCTGGGTTGTTCCAAATGGCACCCTATTCCCTACACAGTGCACTGGTCAAAGGTAGTGCACTATATAGGGAATAGAATGCAATTTGGTACGCACATTATCAGTGAATCATCATCATCATTATTAAAAACGGAGACTTCAACAAGAAGAAACATTCATTGTTGCAGATGTCAAATGCACTGCACATAACAGTTCTCAATTCTCCTTCCTCATGACTAAAGTCATATCCCTTCTGTGTAAGGTATGATTACTGCAAGGCCTTAATACTAACTTCAACACTGCAGTATAAAATGCATTCATCCACAAGATTTATTAAACAGTTTGACTGTGTGCCAAATGGCACCCTATTCCCTATATAGTACAATAATTTTGACCAGGGCGCATAGGGCTCTGATCAAAAGTAGTGCACTATTATTTTTTTACATTTTTAGTCATTTAGCAGATGCTCTTATCCAGAGCGACTTACAGTTAGTGAGTGCATACATTATTATTTTTTCATACTGGCCCCCCGTGGGAATCGAACCCACAACCCTGGCGTTGCAAACGCCATGCTCTACCAACTGAGCTACATCCCTGCTGGACTCCTACCTGGCCTCCTTCAGGGCGGCGAGGCAGGAGGGCTGGGAGTATGAACCCAACAGCCAACTACCAGTGTGTTCTGGAGCGTCACCTGAAGGAGCAGCGATACAGGTCATCAAAATCGAATAAAAATCCAAAGTTATTTGTCACCAAATACAACAAGTGACTTTACCATGAAATAATTATTTATGATACCTTTCCCAAACAATGCAGTTATAAAGTAAGAAAATTAACAAATAGATCAAAAGAAAATAGTAACATTATAATAACACCAACTAGGCTATATACAGGCGTACAGGGTAGTTGGGGTGATTGAGGTACTATGGACATGTAGGTAGGGTGTCACGGTTCAGACAGACGACTAGAGGACCACAATTGCGTCACACCAGAAAGTTTATTAAAACTTAAGGGAGAAGGGAAGTAGGGAGTGAGTGAAGGCTCCAGGGGTTATCCCGTCCAAGGTGCTGGGTCTGTGCCCCCCCCCAGTGGCAGCGGTGCGTCCGATGACGCCGGTGGTTGGTGGTCCAGAAGTCCTGGGGGGGGAGGAAACACAGACACAACGGGGCGGATGAAACAAGGCAGAAGTACAGTTCAAGGGAAATCCAAATACGTTGTAGCAAGGCAGAAGGCTGGTCAGAGTTACCGGGGTCGAAGAGTAGTCAGGAGTCGTAAGGCAGAAAGCAGGTCTGGTTTTCCTGGGGCAGAAGAGTATCCAAGAATCAGGCAGGTCCGGGGTCACAAAACCAGGGTGAGCCAGAAGCGTGAGCACACAGGTTCCGGGTGTGAGCTTTGCAGACGATCTGACAAAGGAGAGCTGAGAGACGGGACTTTAAATACTGGGAGAGGTTAGTGGGTAATGCAGCGCAGCTGGCAGAGTAATTAGAGCCGAGCAGAGCAGGGACAGGTGGAGCTCGTTAGGCTGAGTAGAGAGAGAGAGATGAGCAGAGTGGAAGATAGTGGAAACACATTAAGGTGGTAACCCGGTGGAGTGAGAGGGCTCATGACAGAACCCCCCAAGGGACGGCCCCAGAAGTCCCAAGAGCAACACCACGCCGGGCGGGAGGAGGGGAGCCGGAGGAGGGCTAGAACTCCTCCCGAACGGTCAGCGAACGCCCTCATCCTCGGAGGAAGCCGGAGGGCCGTGGTCGGGAGATGGGACAGGTCCCGAGACAGGATCAGGCACAGGACAGGAAGCCGAGCGGGCAGGACGGTTAGGGATCCCTCTGGGGCGGCCCCTACGGATTGCAGGTTGATCAGGATGCCGTTGGTGGAAGGCGGTGATGAGAGTCCTATCCACAATCCGACTAGCTGGCACCCAGGTCCTTTCCTCAGGTCCATAGCCCTCCCAGTTAATGAGGTACTGGAGACCCCTACCCCTCCGTCTGGACCGAAGCAGGCGGCGGGCGGTGTAAACCAGACCACCATCGACGAGCCGTGGAGGAGGAGGACAAGGCGCAGCAGGGACCAGCGGACTCTCATGAACGGGCTTAATCTTAGACACATGGAAAGTGGGGTGCACCCTCATGGAATTAGGCAGTTGGAGCCGGACAGCAGTTGGGCTAATCACTCTTATGATAGGGAATGGGCCAATGAACCGAGGTGCCAACTTCTGCGACTCCACCCTGAGTGGCAGGTTCCTTGACGACAACCACACCCCTTTGACCAACATGGTAGGTGGGAGCAGGGATTCTCCGACGGTTGGCCCCGGTAGTGTAGCTGGCAACGGATCTGAGAAGTGTGGCTCGGGCCTGTGACCAGGTGCGGCGACATCGACGGGCAAACGCAAGTGCAGATGGGCAAGTAACCTCCCCTTCCTGACTGGCAAATAGAGGAGGCTGGTATCCATAAACACATTGGAAAGGGGACATACCGATGGCAGAGCAGGTCAGAGAATTGTGTGCGTACTCCACCCATGTCAATTGCTGCGACCAGGAGTGGGGGTTGCGTGAAGTCATGCATCGCAGTGCCTTCTCGAGCTCCTGATTTGCCCGCTCTGACTGCCCATTGGATTGGGGATGGAATCCGAAGTCAGACTGACTGTGGCTCCCAGCAGGTGACAGAACTCCTTCCAAAAGCGGAGGAGAATTGTGGACCACGGTCAGAAACTACATCCTTTGGCAGTCCGTGGATCCGGAAGACGTGTTCCAGGACCACCTGGGCGGTCTCCTTGGCGGTTGGGAGCTTGGGGAGGGGAATGAAGTGTGCCATCTTGCTGAATCGGTCAACTATGGTGAGAATGACGGTCTTGCCCCTTGAAGGGGGCAGCCCCGTGACAAAGTCAAGGGCGATGTGAGACCAGGGACGTCTGGGCACAGGCAGGGGCTGCAGCAATCCGGCTGGGGGCTGGCAGGACGACTTGTGTTGGTTGCAGATGGGGCAGGCTTGGACGAATTCCCGTACATCCTTTCTCAGAGCGGGCCACCAGAACCTCTGGGCGAGCAGGTTGTAAGTGCGGGTGGAGCCAGGGTGACAAGCTAGGCGGGAGTCATGTCCCCACTGAACGACCTGGGACCTTAGGTTTTCGGGGACAAAAAGGCGGTCAGCTGGGCAAGTGCTGGGACCGGGCTGGTTACGGAGAGCTTCCAGCACCTGTTCCTCAACAGCCCAGGTCAGAGCTGCTACGATGCAGGGACTTGGCAGAATCGACACAGGATCCTTGGAGGGGTTGTCATCCTTCTGGAATTGACGGGAGAGGGCGTCTGGCTTGGTGTTGCGTGATCCAGGCCGGTATGACAGAGTGAAATTAAACCTGGTGAAGAACAGGGCCCAGCGGGACTGCCTGGAGTTCAACCGTTTGGCCGTGCGGATGTACTCCAAGTTCTTATGATCGGTCCAAACGAGAAATGGAATGGTGGACCCCTCCAGCCAGTGACGCCACTCCTCCAAGGCAAGCTTCACAGCCAGCAGCTCTCGGTTCCCTATGTCGTAATTGCACTCAGAGGGGGACAACCGACGTGAGAAAAAGGCACAGGGATGGAGCTTCCTATCCTCCGCAGCCCACTGAGAAATCACAGCACCAACTCCCACATCCGAGGCGTCCACCTCCACAATGAATTGCCGGTCCACGTCAGGCATCTGGAGGATGGGAGCGGAGGTGAACCTTACCTTGAGGGTACTGAAGGCCTTGTCGGCTGCTGGGGTCCAGGTGAAGGGTTGCTTGGTGCTGGTTAGAGCAGTGAGAGGGGCAGCAACGGTACTGTAGTTCCGGATAAACTTTCTATAGAAGTTAGCAAACCCCAGAAACTGTTGCAGCTTCTTTCTGTTCTCCGGAACTGGCCATGACGTGACTGCTGATACTTTGGCAGGATCCATTTGGATACTTCCCTCTGCCACTATGTACCCCAGGAAGGCCACTGTCTTGACGTGAAACTCACACTTCTCTGCCTTGGCGTGAGGGAATTCTCCAGAAGACGATGAAGGACTTGCTGGACATGGCGGGTGTGTTCAGACAGGTTTCTGGAGTAGATTAAGATGTCATCCAGGTAAACGAAGACAAACTTGTTTAACATGTCCCGCAGTACATCATTCACTAGAGCCTGGAACACAGCAGGAGCATTGGTGAGGCCAAAAGGCATAACCAGATACTCGTAGTGGCCTGTTGGTGTATTGAATGCGGTCTTCCATTCATCTCCCTCCCGGATCCGCACTAGGTGGTAAGCGTTTCTGAGATCCAACTTGGTAAAAACAGTGGCTCCCTGGAGCAACTCAAAAGCAGAGGTGAGCAGAGGGAGAGGGTAACGGTTTTTCACTGTGATGTCGTTGAGTCCCCTGTAGTCGATGCAGGGGCGAAGAGATCCGTCCTCTTCCCCACAAAGAAGAAGCCAGCACCAGCCGGAGATGAAGATGAACGGATCAATCCTGTGGACAGAGAGTCATTGATGTAGTCCTCCATGGACCTTCTTTCAGGAGCAGACAACGAATAAAGACGGCCCCTTGGAGGAGCTGTTCCAGGGAGGAGGTCGATGGCACAGTCGTACGGTCGGTGAGGAGGCAGAGATGTGGCTCTTGCTTTGTTAAACACTTCTCTGAGACCATGGTAGCATTCTGGGACATGGGAGAGGTCAGGGGCGGAGTTAGTAGGTACTGGCCGAGGGGGTAGTGCGGCAGCAAGCAGGCAGGTTCGGTGGCAGTCCACTCCCCACTCCCTGATCACCCCGGTCACCCAGTCGAGCTGAGGGTTGTGCCGGCGGAGCCATGGGTAACCCAGGATGAGGGGTTGGCCTGGAGAGGGGAGCAGGTGAAACTGGATAGTTTCTTGATGGTTTCCGGACAGACCCATCAAGACCGGGGCCGTGACATGAGTGACCGATCCGAGTAAGTGTCCGTCCAGTGCCCGGGCAGGAATAGGAGGTGTCAAACGGAGGTTCTCCAGTCCCAGTTGGCGTGCCAGCTTGATGTCCATTATGTTGGCTTCGGCGCCAGAATCCACCAGAGCAGCCAGGGTGTGAGTAGAGTCAGAGAGGCGGAGGTGAACTTGCAGCAAGGGTTTGCGGTCGGAGGACTGGATGGTCATTGAGCTCAACCGGACTCCCCTATGCCCGGTGAGCTTCGGCTTTAAAGGGCAGGTTACCACACGATGTCCATCACCTCCACAATAGAGGCAGAGGTTTGAGGTGAAGCGGCGCTGGCGCTCTGCAGGAGTGAGAGAGGCTCGCCCAATCTCCATAGGCTCCGACTGATCAAGCTGACTTGGGTGAGTGGCAGTAGCTGACAGGAGCCCAGTCGGATCTCTCCGAATGCCGGTAGTTGGTGGACCTTGGCGCCCCCCTCTCACGGCAGCGGGTCTGTATCCTTCTGTCGATCCGGACAGTCAGTGCGATGGCTTCATCAAGAGTGGAAGGCAGTTCATGGGAGACCAACTCGTCCTTGATATAGTCAGCCAAGCTATGGAAGAACGCGTCCACCAACGATGGTGTGTTCCAAGAACTTCGTCTTGCCAGGGTTCGGAAGTCGATGGAATGGTCTGCGACTGTACGTCTGCCTTGTCGAATACTGAACAGTTCACGAGACGCCTCTGCGGTTGGTGAATCCAGGTCAAACACCTTCAGCATCTCCTCAGCAAACAGGTCGAAGGTTGCACATGCGGGGGTTTGACGTTCGAACTCTGCTGTTCCCAGAGTCGAGCTCGGCCCGTCCAGGTGAGTGATGGCATACCCGACCCTAGCCCCTCCGTGGCGAAGGTCCTTGGCTGCAAGGAGAACTGAAGTCGGCAGCTAGTCAGGAATGGCCGGACCTGGGTAGAATCGCCGTTGAACCGCTCGGGGTTTCCAATCTTGGGTTCCGGGGGCAGCGGCTGAAATGACCGGGGCAGGTGACTCGGAGGCAGGGCTGGTGGGCAGACTGGCTGGGGTAAGGTTGGTGAGGAGTTGAATGATCCTGGCGAGTTGTTGTTGCTGCTGCTGGGACTGCTGCTGGTGCTGCTGGAACTGCTGATGCTGTTGGTGGCCGACCTGAAGCAGAGAGGTGATGTCGCCGCTCATGCGGCCTAGCTCTCTCTCAGTGTGTTCCAGGCGTAGCATGGCGGTGGGTTGCTCAGGTTCTTCGGTTTCCATGTCGGGGGAAGTGTGCGCTGAGTCCATGATGGTCAGATCGTACTGTCACGGTTCAGACAGACGACTAGAGGACCACAATTGCGTCACACCAGAAAGTTTATTAAAACTTAAGGGAGAAGGGAAGTAGGGAGTGAGTGAAGGCTCCAGGGGTTATCCCGTCCAAGGTGCTGGGTCTGTGCCCCCCCCCAGTGGCAGCGGTGCGTCCGATGTGGTTGGTGGTCCAGAAGTCCTGGGGGGGGAGGAAACACAGACACAACGGGGCGGATGAAACAAGGCAGAAGTACAGTTCAAGGGAAATCCAAATACGTTGTAGCAAGGCAGAAGGCTGGTCAGAGTTACCGGGGTCGAAGAGTAGTCAGGAGTCGTAAAGGCAGAAAGCAGGTCTGGTTTTCCTGGGGCAGAAGAGTATCCAAGAATCAGGCAGGTCCGGGGTCACAAAACCAGGGTGAGCCAGAAGCGTGAGCACACAGGTTCCGGGTGTGAGCTTTGCAGACGATCTGACAAAGGAGAGCTGAGAGACGGGACTTTAAATACTGGGAGAGGTTAGTGGGTAATGCAGCGCAGCTGGCAGAGTAATTAGAGCCGAGCAGAGCAGGGACAGGTGGAGCTCGTTAGGCTGAGTAGAGAGAGAGAGATGAGCAGAGTGGAAGATAGTGGAAACACATTAAGGTGGTAACCCGGTGGAGTGAGAGGGCTCATGACATAGGGGGTGAAAAGCAGAAAGCCCGGGTAGCCGTTTAATGACGTATTGCTATTGATGTGATTGGAGTGAAGCCAAATCCAAACTGGCTTCTCTTGACACTTTTTTTTTTCCACAGTTGAGCTCAATCAGTTTAGCTCAACGCTAATTGGCTATTTTTTTATATATTTTTTAAATTATCAATGGAGGCCAAATGCTCGCAGGCTTTCCTTGCATTCAATGCTAGGGGCGGCAACAATGTCATACTCTTTTTGACCAGAAAGCATCAGGGCGTAGCGGGATTTCTTATAACGTCCGGATTAGTGTCCCGCTCCTTGAAAGCGGCAGCTCTAGCCTTTAGCTCGGTGCGGATGTTGCCTGTAATCCATGGCTTCTGGTTGGGGTATGTACGTACTGTCACTGTGGGGACTACAAAGTCGAAGCCGGTGTTAATGGCAGGTTAGAGAACTGGGACAGAAACCTAAAGGTTGCCGGCTCATGTCCGACAGGGAAAAAAATCTGGTCAGGATTGTCCTGCCGTTGTCTTGTGCTGTTGTGTCCTTGAGATAGGCACTTAACCTCCAAACTGATCAATGGGTGCCGTAGTATGGCTGCCCTCTGCCCCAACCTCTCTGTCATATGGGTGAAATAAAGCAGAAGACAAGAAGAAGACATCTTCTTCTTCTACAGCTACAGCATCACCAGAGACAAGGAGGCCCTGAAACAGAAGCCATGAAGCTTCTCTGACGAGCTGAGAAAGAGAGACCTGCTGAGCCGCTTCAACCATGATAGGACTGCTCAACTTAGTGTGGCTCAACAACACAGAGGTGAGGTTACATCTGAAATGGCGTGTTTGTGTGCGTATGCAGGTAAACATTGTATGGTTTTAATACTATACTATACTAATATACTATACTATACTATACTAATACTGTATACCCCCATCAAGACGTTTGTCCACTGCACCGGCTTCCATGGCTCCTCGCTGACCACGCCCACCGGCCTAGACTGTCTGGAGTGGACCTGCCAGGACTCCTCAGACGTCTCTGCTGAGACCCGCCGGGCGGGGACAGATTGTCGGATCTACGCCACGCCTCACGCCCCCCGACCCTGTACAGGACTTCAAGGTAATCTAATGTGTTTATCGGAGAAGACAAGCTGCTGCTTCTTCTTCTAAGGAGCATGCCCAGAGGAGACCCATGCTGTACGGGGACGCTCCCTTCTACCTGTCCATCAGACTTGTGGTCAACCTGGCCGCCCTCCACTGGTACAACTGCCAGGCCCTGGGTGAGAACAAACAGGCTATGATGGTGAGGAGGGCAACATCCCTGGGAGGAAGACTCACTCCAGAACAAACAGGCTATGATGGTGAGGAGGGCAACATCCCTGGGAGGAAGACTCACTCCAGAACAAACAGGCTATGATGGTGAGGAGGGAAACATCCCTGGGATGAAGACTCACTCCAGAACAAACAGGCTATGATGGTGAGGAGGGAAACATCCCTGGGAGGAAGACTCACTCCAGAACAAACAGGCTATGATGGTGAGGAGGGAAACATCCCTGGGATGAAGACTCACTCCAGAACAAACAGGCTATGATGGTGAGGAGGGCAACATCCCTGGGAGGAAGACTCACTCCAGAACAAACAGGCTATGATGGTGAGGAGGGCAACATCCCTGGGAGGAAGACTCACTCCAGAACAAACAGGCTATGATGGTGAGGAGGGCAACATCCCTGGGAGGAAGACTCACTCCAGAACAAACAGGCTATGATGGTGAGGAGGGCAACATCCCTGGGAGGAAGACTCACTCCAGAACAAACAGGCTATGATGGTGAGGAGGGCAACATCCCTGGGAGGAAGACTCACTCCAGAACAAACAGGCTATGATGGTGAGAAGGGCAACATCCCTGGGAGGAAGACTCACTCCAGAACAAACAGGCTATGATGGTGAGAAGGGCAACATCCCTGGGAGGAAGACTCACTCCAGTGTATACCAGAGCTGCAGTACCCTGTCAGAAGCTCAGAACAACCAGCTGATCTGTAACAACATTTACATTTACGTCATTTAGCAGACGCTCTTATCCAGAGCGACTTACAAATTGGTGCATTCACCTTATAGCCAGTGGGATAACCACTTTACAATATGTATCAATTTTTATTTTTATTTTATTTCATTTTTTTGGGGGGTGGGGTAAGGGGGGGTAGAAGGATTACTTTATCCTATCCCAGGTATTCCTTAAAGAGGTGGGGTTTCAAGTGTTTCCAGAAGGTGGTGAGTGACTCCGCTGTCCTGGCGTCGTGAGGGAGCTTGTTCCACCATTGGGGGTGCCAGAGCAGCGAACAGTTTTGACTGGGCTGAGCGGGAACTGTGCTTCCACAGAGGTAGGGGGGCCAGCAGGCCAGAGGTGGATGAACGCAACAACCTTGGTCAGGCCAGTCAGTCTACCGGAGGATCCCACTCTGCTACTAAATTTGTTATCACTGGATCGTTGGACTCCTCAGACAACATGTGAGCCCCAGAGCCATGGTACGCATGCCAAATGACACCCTATTCCCAATTTAGGACGCATGTTTCTCGAGATATGCTATGTGTCTGACAATACTGTTTTATTAGTGTAATAATGAGGTAATATTCAGTCATGCTATTATATAATCAATATCATCAGTGCTATATGTAGTCTTGACTAAAGATCCTACACATATTGTAGCCTGTAAATTTGTGAATGTAATTTCTTATTAATCAGTCAGGTTTAATGTTCACTCACCTGCTATTCTGAATATACACTACCAGTCAAAAGTTGAGACACTTACTCATTACTTACTCAATTTTTTACTATTTTCTACATTGTAGAATAACAGTGAAGACATCAAAACTATGAAATAACACATATGGAATCATGTAGTAACCAAAAAAAGTGTTAAACAAATCAAAATATATTTGAGATTCGTCAAATAGCCACCCTTTGCCTTGATGACAGCTTTGCACACTCTTGGCATTCTCTCAACCAGCTTCATGAGGAATGTTTTTCCAACAGTCTTGAAGGAGTTCCCACATATGCTGAGCACTTGTTGGCTGCTTTTCCTTCACTCTGCGGTCCGAATCATCCCAAACCATCTCAATTGGGTTGAGGTCAGGTGATTGTGGAGGCCAGGTCATCTGATGCAGCACTCCATCACTCTCCTTCTTGGTCAAATAGCCCTTACACAGCCTGAAGTTGTGTTTTGGGTCATTGTCCTGTTGAAAAACAAATGATAGTCCCACTAAGTGCAAACCAGATGGGATGGCGTATCGCTGCAGAATGCTGTGGTAGCCATGCTGGTTAAGTGTGCCTTGAATTCTAAATAAATCGCTGACAGTGTCACCAGCAAAGCACCCCCACACCATCACACCTCCTCCTCCATACTTCACAGTGGGAACCACACATGCGGTCACCTACTCTGCGTCTCACAAAGACACGGCGGTTGGAACCACCAAAGGACAGATTTTATTTATTTTATACATTTACAAACATTTCTAAAAACCAGTTTTTGCTTTGTCATTATGGGGTATTGTGTGTAGATTGATTAGAATAAGGCTGTAACGTAACAAAGTGTAAAAGGGAAGGGGTCTGAATACTTTCTGAATGCACTGTATATACTCCCACTATTCTGAATATAAACTCACCTACTATTCTTAATGTTACTGGAGTTCCCAGTCTATAGTCCGTATTCTGATTGTTCATGTATTCAATAAAAACATTGCAGAGAAAAAGCCATTCATGTGAAGACCAGGCATCTGTTAATATTATAGTGATAGCTAAGCTAGCTAAACTGTGTTCATAGTTCCATGTTTTAATGATATCTAAGCTAGCTAAATGATGTTAATAGTTCCATGTTTTAATTATAGCTAAGCTAGCTAAACTGTGTTAATAGTTCCATGTTTTAATTATATCTAAGCTAGCTAAACTGTGTTCATAGTTCCATGTTTTAATGATATCTAAGCTAGCTAAATTATGTTAATAGTTCCATGTTTTAATGATAGCTAAGCTATGTCAGTTCAATGTTATAACCTCTGGGTTTGCCAATCCCCAAATGTTGGTGTTGTTGACTTGATCTTTATTTGATTATGCCTTAATGTATAAAAATGTTACAAAAACAACAACTAATTGTCTTTCACTTCTTTTTAAATGATGTACGCTGTACTGTTACCACACACAGACTGAAATAATATGACCCTTATCTTCAACAAACAATGAGACCTTGTTCAAAAAGAGAGAAACTTGCAACAAAGAGTGTGTTGTGACTTTGCTCCGGGAGGAAGTTTCCCCAGGGCACAGGTCTAGGACCAGCTTCCCCTCCCCCAATCCTGACCTTAACCAGTAGTGGGGAAAATGCTAAACTGACCCAGGATCAGTGTCTAGGGCAACTTCACCCTCCACCGCTGGTCTCCATTAGGGGTGTGAACATTTAAACGTTAAAACGTTTTTCAAACGATCCTTAAAGTTAAGAAAAATCCCTAACTGAAAAACATTCCCCCCCCCCCAAATTTTCATCACAGTGCAGTTATCACAAAACATATTTTTTTTCCCCGTGTAATAGCCTAACTATATGATAGGCTATAAAGGCCTGGGCCTAACTATACGATAGGCTATAAAGGCCTGGGCCTAACTATATGATAGGCTATAAAGGCCTGGGCCTAACTATACGATAGGCTATAAAGGCCTGGGCCTAACTATACGATAGGCTATAAAGGCCTGGGCCTAACTATATGATAGGCTATAAAGGCCTGGGCCTAACTATATGATAGGCTATAAAGGCCTGGGCCTAACTATATGATAGGCTATAAAGGCCTGGGCCTAACTATATGATAGGCTATAAAGGCCTGGGCCTAACTATATGATAGGCTATAAAGGCCTGGGCCTAACTATATGATAGGCTATAAAGGCCTGGGCCTAACTATATGATAGGCTATAAAGGCCTGGGCCTAACTATATGATAGGCTATAAAGGCCTGGGCCTAACTATATGATAGGCTATAAAGGCCTGGGGAAAGTTGTGTAATAAAACAAGAGAGGAAGAGGTGAACTTCAGGCTACTTTGGTGAATTCCCGACGTACAATCAAGACATTGCGAGATACAGATTACGTATGGTTCTTTCTGTCCGGCCCTTCCCCTCTATCTCCCTCGCGCTGGCTCTCCTGCTCTCTCTTCACTAACGATGCCTGTTCATTCTTTGCTCTGTTGCATGCAGAACATCATAGCCTATTCATTGATGATAGGCCCTGCTTTACTGAAGTTGCGAGACATTGCAAGCCAAGAAATTGCGAGATACAGCATTCCATTGCGCGATAAAGCGTTTGCCGATTCGATAAGCCTAGTGCACGGTTCTGACTCAGTCTGTCTGGTGGCAGACCAGCCTATTCTGTGCCCCCCGTCTCCCCGTTGCTCGCTATGAACGATGCAAGTGTTTCTGTTCTCGGAAGTACGGAAACTAATCAGTCTCCTCCGTTCCAAAAATACTGGTTCTTAGGAGTCGATTCCTAGCAGAATCAAATCTTGACTCTAAGAAATGGGAGTGGACACCAGGAGTGGAAGTCAAGGAGTCGAGGAATCAATTATTTTGGAGTCGACTCTCCACCACTACATCACCGTAGTTAACAGTTGTAAAAACGGCAAAGGCAAGCAACAGCAGCGAAGTCCTGTATGGCAATACTTTGAGAAGTTTAAATGAGAAGGAAATGTTAACTTTGTGAGGTGGAATTGAGGTACAGTAGTGGTAGTACAGGTGCAATGCTTCACCATCTGAAAGGGGACGCACCGTGAGACCCAAACCATCTGAAAGGGGACGCACCGTGAGACCCAAACCATCTGAAAGGGGACGCACCGTGAGACCCAAACCATCTGAAAGGGGACGCACCGTGAGACCCAAACCATCTGAAAGGGGCGCACCGTGAGACCCAAACCATCTGAAAGGGGCGCACCGTGAGACCCAAACCATCTGATAGGGACGCACCGTGAGACCCAAACCATCTGAAAGGGGATGCACCGTGAGACCCAAACCATCTGAAAGGGACGCACCGTGAGACCCAAACCATCTGAAAGGGGACGCACCGTGAGACCCAAACCATCTGAAAGGGGCCGTACCGTGAGACCCAAACCATCTGAAAGGGGATGCACCGTGAGACCCAAACCATCTGAAAGGGGACGACCGTGAGACCCAAACCATCTGAAAGGGGACGCACCGTGAGACCCAAACCATCTGAAAGGGGACGCACCGTGAGACCCAAACCATCTGAAAGGGGACGCACTGTGAGACCCAAACCATCTGAAAGGGGACGCACCGTGAGACCCAAACCGTTGCCGGGAGCAGCACAGCGGAATTTTATGCATTTTGTCTTTATCTTGGAAAACCTATTAAAAAATGGCAGTTTAAAAGTTAACAAAAATTCTCAATTTGTCACATCCCCAGTCTCCATGGTGATGGAAGGTCTAGTGGCCTCTGGAAGAGAAGAAACAGCTAAATGGCTAAAAGTACTTCAACGCCAGCGGGTGGCAGTCAATTTCATATCACCTCTGAACAGAATATCGACTCCATATTTCAGTTCATTTCCCGACGATTCTACATGTTCAATCGACGCCGTTCGTCGACGTCCAACAGCTGATCTGTAACACACCATCTTTCTGCTGTTGTTTCCTTAAGGTTCTGTTATTCTGCTGTTTACATTTAAGTCATTTAGCAGACGCTCTTATCCAGAGCGACTTACAGTTAGTGAATACATATATATATATTTTAAATTTTAATTTTTTCATACTGGTCCCCCGTGGGAAACAAACCCACAACCCTGGCGTTGCAAACGCCATGCTCTATCAACTGAGCTACATCCCTGCCGGCCATTCCCTCCCCTTCCCTGGACAACGCTAGGCCAATTGTGCACCGCCCATGAGTCTCCCGGTCGCGGACGGCTGCGACAGAGCCTGGATTCGAACCAGGATCTCTAGTGGCACAGCTGGCACTGCGATGCAGTGCCTTAGACCACTGCGCCACTCAGGAGACTACGTTGTTTCCTTAAGGTTCTGTTATTCTGCTGGAGGAGGAGGAGGTGGATCTAGTCGTGGGAGGATGAGGTTCCCGAAGGAGGAGTCTTGAGTGATGAAGAATCCAGAAGAGTGAGCATGTGCGTGCTAAAACAGGAAGGTTAGCTACACATTATGTATGAGAACAAACAAACAACAGTTTAAAGGATGGAAGTGGAAAGAAAGAAGAACAAATGGAGGGAAAGGGTCAAAAGGTTGAATCAACAGACCCCCCCAGACAGACACCCCCAAGACAGACCCCCCCCAGACAGACCCCCCCCAGACAGACCCCCCAGACAGACACCCCCAGACAGACCCCCCAGACAGACACCCCCCAGACAGACACGCCCCAGACAGACCCCCCAAGACAGACCCCCCAGACAGACACCCCCCAGACAGACCCCCCAGACAGACCCCCCCAGACAGACCCCCCCCAGACAGACACGCCCCAGACAGACACCCCCAGACAGACACCCCCCAGACAGACACCCCCCAGACAGACACGCCCCAGACAGACACCCCCCAGACAGACCCCCCCAGACAGACACCCCCCAGACAGACACGCCCCAGACAGACCCCCCAGACAGACACGCCCCAGACAGACCCCCCAGACAGACCCCCCAGACAGACCCCCCAGACAGACCCCCCAGACAGACACCCCCCAGACAGACACCCCCCAGACAGACACCCCCCAGACAGACACCCCCCAGGAGAGCAAAGGGCCTGTTTAACTGGAGACTACTGTTAACAGAAATGCATGGACTAAGTTTGAAGTTGATTCAGTTCATAATGTACTACGTAGTCGTTTTCTCTACATCATAAAACACCCATAACTTTTTGAATGTCCCCGAAACCACCCATACGTAAAAATGTATGCACACATGATCCTCTGTAGCTCAGCTGGTAGAGCATGGCGCTTGTAACGCCAGGGTAGTGGGTTCGATCCCCGGGACCACCCATACACAAAAATGTATGCACCCATGACTGTAAGTCGCTTTGGATAAAAGCGTCTGCTAAATGGCATATTATTATTATTATGTCCGAACTCAGAATCAAATTGGATTCGCAAAAATAACATGGTCACTGCGGTAGAACGTCTATTTTGATTGATCAGGTAGTGGACTAAACTGGTCATTGAGAAGATGCTCTCAAAATGACGGCACCTGTAGGAGATACGTTTCTGAGGTTAGCAGGACAATTATGAGATGGAGTTACATCGGAATGCCACCAGGCCGCAAGCAAAGTCGGGAGAACAGGAGTATTGGGACACAGAAAGGTGGATTTCTGAGGATGAACGGAGGGGAGAAGAGGAAGAGGAGGTTGAAGAGAATGAGGAAGATGAAGAGCTCAGAACCTGAGCCTGGCATCAATGGACATGATAAAGAAGAATCTGGTCCAATAGGAGTGAAATTTTTTTGAGAAGGTGGACCCTTGCCTTTTTGGCGGATCCATTTGTGGTTTCAGGGTGGGTGGAAAAGGAGTCGGGTGCAGTTGAATCAGTGAAGGTAACCTGTAGTGGACTTGTGATATTTCTTTGTGTTTCTTCTGACCAGAGGGAGCGGGCGCTCCGTGTCACGCAACTTGGGTCAAGATCTGTTTCTTGCTTTGCTCTTAGGAACAGGGCACCATTGAAAGGAGTGATTTCTGGGGTAGCGTTAAGTGTGGAGGTGGGAGCAATTGAAGTTGAAGATTCCTGGTGTTTTTGATGCCCGCCGTTTGGTGCGACGCAGATCTGGTGGTGAGCGTGGTGAAACAGAGGAGTCGCTGTCAGTCCTTTTGAGTTTTGAGTCGGAGTCTTTACCCGACAAGGTCATGTTAGGATATATCAGTTATCCTGTTAGTGCTTTTGTGGCGAATCCACTGCACTGTTTCAGGTTGCAATGTTTATGGTCATGCCGCAGGAGTGTGTATGAGGGAGATTCCAAGACGTGGGAAGTGTGAAGGAGGGCATGGGATAGAGGATTGTGTAGTTACGGTGGATAAAGTTGTGTGTGTCAACTGTAGGGGTGCACATGTTGCTGGGGATCAGAAGTGTCCGGAACGAGAGAGGCAGGTTGAGGTGGCCAGAGACAGAGTAGTGCAGAAGGTGTCGTATGCTGAGGCAGTGAAGAGAGTAAAGGAGGATGGGTCAAGGGTGAGGGATCCTGAGAGGATCCCTGTGAATAATAGATCTGTGCCAGCAGAGAGGAATAGGCCAGTGAGTGATATATGCTTCAGTAAGGTTGGCTGCTTAGCGTTTTACAGCAATGGTTATCAACTGTACCGCAGAAATGGAATGTAAATCACGGAAAATAGATGTTGTGGTGGCAGCTGCAGAGAAGTACTTGGGGGTATGAGATTTGACTTCAGAAGAGCTACAGGGTGTGTAGAGTGGTGGTGTCCGGTCCTCCCAGGCCGTTGGCATGGTGCAGGATCAGATAGGGTTCAAGCAGTGGAATAAGGTGATGGGTTTTAATTAGTGTAGGGTTAGTTGGTAGGGGAATTAAAATATATGTAGATTTTTATTTACATTTTTTCCTGGTTCCCCTTTCCCATCACAAAGTGTAATAGATTTATACTATAGTTCAGTTGGTGGCGGTAAAGCAACATATTGGATACCAACCGCCATTAAACCTCACAGAAGAAGAAGAAGAAGGGGACTAAACTCCACAGTGAAGGAAGTTTAATAATTAGGTAGCCATTTCAGATGTGTCCATATAAACAGGACTATTAGGGAAATCGTTCTTCTTGCAAAGCATGTAAACGTTTTGAACTAACTATTATATTAATCTGACTATCTCCGATTTGACAGCTCCAACGCAGTTACACCACTGAGGTATAAATAACTGTATTTCCGCGATGCGGATTGAATAGAGCCCTAGGACTCGGCATCAGCAAGCCGCACAAAACGCTCTGGACGAGAGCTATCTGCTATACTACCCCGCCTTTTGCTACTTGATTTACCTGGTGCAGGCGATGCCATGTCAGAAAGACTGGTTGCAGCCTAAACAATATGAAACATAGAGCCAGCTATCACAGTGTTGGCTAGCTAGTTAACATTTGCACTGGGGACAGACGAATTGACAAGGGATAGCAGGTGTTTCAGATTTCCCCCATCGTTCAAATAGCAACACAACTATCACAGATAATCGTATGTTTGACTTCAACTGAACTACTTTGCTAGATACAGAAACAAACACCGCTAAATAACTTTTTACTCTGCTCTTGTGTATCAACAAAAGTCACGTGACTGCTCATAGTGTTATTACTTCCGGTAGTGTTATTGTACTTCCGTGACTGCGCGGTGCAAGTCAGCTGACAGCTGTGTGGTTACAGCTAGCGTGTCCAGCATTTGATAAACAGGATTGGAAATAATCACAAAACAACCTATCATTCCAGGCCCAAAAACTACAATATTTCCCGGCAAATCCGTTAGCGGATTCCCCTCGCTTGCACAATGAGTGCTGGCACCCCTAAATCGCTAGCATCGTCGGGGCAAAAGCCCATTCAGGAGATCTGCCATCCGCTCGGAGCCGAGGAGGCAGCGACAGCCGGAGTCCTCACACCCAGTCCAGATATCGGAAACACCACTAGCAGCATCGGAGGGAAGGTAAGAGAGATATAGATAGCTAGATAACCTAACTAAATAGATACTTTGGCCCTTATTCCATACTTTCATGTGCTGAGGTAGTTTTGGGATGATAGATAATCTAATTTAGGGCATTTCCATCTAAAAGGACACATGAGCGCCAACGAATCAAATCAAATGTTATTTGCCACATGCGCCGAATACAATGCAGTTTTAAGAAAATAAGTAATAAGTAAAAAAATAAAATAAGTAAAAAATAGATTTAAAAAAATAAAAAGTTCATAGGAGCATGTCAAATGAAACCTAATTGTCTATATATATATTTTTAGAAATTAAGTCATATATACTTTTTTCAACCATTTTCCATCCTAAAAATGAAGAATAAGCAAAGGCTTTGATTTCTGGTCAAACAGACGGATAAGGGGTCTTAGACAACATCTACCAGAAAAAGTCTTAAAAGCTATTAGAAATACATCAAATCACAATAATGTTGAAGTAAAGCCCCCTGCCAACTAATATCTACACTTATATTTAGTTTTGGAGAATTTTTTGGCCTTCTGTAAATTGAAGAAACTGCCTTGTAATTTTGTTACCAAAAACCCACACATATCATTAAGATATTTTCTAATATCATGAGGAGGGAGGATAATGAAAGTTAACAGAAGTAACAAGTAAAGGCAGACCTATCCATTAGTTAGTTGTTTTTGAATTATTAAGTGATTCAAACTCGTAATTCTGTTACCAAATCGGTAATGGAATTACTGAATAATCCGTTTTGGAATTACTGCAATTGAATAGTCAATGGGAAATCAAAGTAGTCAAACCACAGTTGGGTCTCCTGCTACTGTCCTCCTGCTACTGTCCTCCTGCTACTGTCCTCCTGCTACTGTCCTCCTTCCACTGGTATACTGTTATGTTCAGCTCATAGGGTCTCCTGCTACTGTCCTCCTTCCACTGGTATACTGTTATGTTCAGCTCATAGGGTCTCCTGCTACTGTCCTCCTTCCACTGGTATACTGTTATGTTCAGCTCATAGGGTCTCCTGCTACTGTCCTCCTTCCACTGGTATACTGTTATGTTCAGCTCATAGGGTCTCCTGCTACTGTCCTCCCTTCCACTGGTATACTGTTATGTTCAGCTCATAGGGTCTCCTGCTACTGTCCTCCCTTCCACTGGTATACTGTTATGTTCAGCTCATAGGGTCTCCTGCTACTGTCCTCCTTCCACTGGTATACTGTTATGTTCAGCTCATAGGGTCTCCTGTTACTGTCCTCCTTCCACTGGCATACTGTTATGTTCAGCTCATAGGGTCTCCTGTTACTGTCCTCCTTCCACTGGTATACTGTTATGTTCAGCTCATAGGGTCTCCTGCTACTGTCCTCCTTCCACTGGTATACTGTTATGTTCAGCTCATAGGGTCTCCTGCTACTGTCCTCCCTTCCACTGGTATACTGTTATGTTCAGCTCATAGGGTCTCCTGTTACTGTCCTCCTTCCACTGGTATACTGTTATGTTCAGCTCATAGGGTCTCCTGCTACTGTCCTCCTTCCACTGGTATACTGTTATGTTCAGCTCATAGGGTCTCCTGCTACTGTCCTCCTTCCACTGGTATACTGTTATGTTCAGCTCATAGGGTCTCCTGCTACTGTCCTCCTTCCACTGGTATACTGTTATGTTCAGCTCATAGGGTCTCCTGCTACTGTCCTCCTTCCACTGGCATACTGTTATGTTCAGCTCATAGGGTCTCCTGTTACTGTCCTCCTTCCACTGGTATACTGTTATGTTCAGCTCATAGGGTCTCCTGCTACTGTCCTCCCTTCCACTGGTATACTGTTATGTTCAGCTCATAGGGTCTCCTGTTACTGTCCTCCTTCCACTGGTATACTGTTATGTTCAGCTCATAGGGTCTCCTGTTACTGTCCTCCCTTCCACTGGTATACTGTTATGTTCAGCTCATAGGGTCTCCTGCTACTGTCCTCCTTCCACTGGTATACTGTTATGTTCAGCTCATAGGGTCTCCTGCTACTGTCCTCCTTCCACTGGTATACTGTTATGTTCAGCTCATAGGGTCTCCTGCTACTGTCCTCCTTCCACTGGTATACTGTTATGTTCAGCTCATAGGGTCTCCTGCTACTGTCCTCCTTCCACTGGTATACTGTTATGTTCAGCTCATAGGGTCTCCTGCTACTGTCCTCCTTCCACTGGTATACTGTTATGTTCAGCTCATAGGGTCTCCTGTTACTGTCCTCCCTTCCACTGGTATACTGTTATGTTCAGCTCATAGGGTCTCCTGCTACTGTCCTCCTTCCACTGGTATACTGTTATGTTCAGCTCATAGGGTCTCCTGCTACTGTCCTCTTTCCACTGGTATACTGTTATGTTCAGCTCATAGGGTCTCCTGTTACTGTCCTCCTTCCACTGGTATACTGTTATGTTCAGCTCATAGGGTCTCCTGCTACTGTCCTCCTTCCACTGGTATACTGTTATGTTCAGCTCATAGGGTCTCCTGTTACTGTCCTCCCTTCCACTGGTATACTGTTATGTTCAGCTCATAGGGTCTCCTGCTACTGTCCTCCTTCCACTGGTATACTGTTATGTTCAGCTCATAGGGTCTCCTGTTACTGTCCTCCTTCCACTGGTATACTGTTATGTTCAGCTCATAGGGTCTCCTGCTACTGTCCTCCTACCACTGGTATACTGTTATGTTCAGCTCATAGGGTCTCCTGCTACTGTCCTCCCTTCCACTGGTATACTGTTATGTTCAGCTCATAGGGTCTCCTGCTACTGTCCTCCCTTCCACTGGTATACTGTTATGTTCAGCTCATAGGGTCTCCTGCTACTGTCCTCCCTTCCACTGGCATACTGTTATGTTCAGCTCATAGGGTCTCCTGCTACTGTCCTCCCTTCCACTGGTATACTGTTATGTTCATCTCATAGGGTCTCCTGCTACTGTCCTCTTTCCACTGGTATACTGTTATGTTCAGCTCATAGGGTCTCCTGTTACTGTCCTCCTTCCACTGGTATACTGTTATGTTCAGCTCATAGGGTCTCCTGCTACTGTCCTCCTTCCACTGGTATACTGTTATGTTCAGCTCATAGGGTCACCTGCTACTGTCCTCCTTCCACTGGTATACTGTTATGTTCAGCTCATAGGGTCTCCTGCTACTGTCCTCCTTCCACTGGTATACTGTTATGTTCAGCTCATAGGGTCACCTGCTACTGTCCTCCTTCCACTGGTATACTGTTATGTTCAGCTCATAGGGTCACCTGCTACTGTCCTCCTTCCACTGGTATACTGTTATGTTCAGCTCATAGGGTCTCCTGCTACTGTCCTCCCTTCCACTGGTATACTGTTATGTTCAGCTCATAGGGTCTCCTGCTACTGTCCTCCTTCCACTGGTATACTGTTATGTTCAGCTCATAGGGTCTCCTGCTACTGTCCTCCTTCCACTGGTATACTGTTATGTTCAGCTCATAGGGTCTCCTGCTACTGTCCTCCTTCCACTGGTATACTGTTATGTTCAGCTCATAGGGTCTCCTGCTACTGTCCTCCTTCCACTGGTATACTGTTATGTTCAGCTCATAGGGTCTCCTGCTACTGTCCTCCTTCCACTGGTATACTGTTATGTTCAGCTCATAGGGTCTCCTGCTACTGTCCTCCTTCCACTGGTATACTGTTATGTTCAGCTCATAGGGTCTCCTGCTACTGTCCTCCTTCCACTGGTATACTGTTATGTTCAGCTCATAGGGTCTCCTGCTACTGTCCTCCCCTTCCACTGGTATACTGTTATGTTCAGCTCATAGGGTCTCCTGCTACTGTCCTCCTTCCACTGGTATACTGTTATGTTCAGCTCATAGGGTCTCCTGCTACTGTCCTCCTTCCACTGGTATACTGTTATGTTCAGCTCATAGGGTCTCCTGCTACTGTCCTCCCTTCCACTGGTATACTGTTATGTTCAGCTCATAGGGTCTCCTGCTACTGTCCTCCTTCCACTGGTATACTGTTATGTTCAGCTCATAGGGTCTCCTGCTACTGTCCTCCTTCCACTGGTATACTGTTATGTTCAGCTCATAGGGTCTCCTGCTACTGTCCTCCTTCCACTGGTATACTGTTATGTTCAGCTCATAGGGTCTCCTGCTACTGTCCTCCTTCCACTGGTATACTGTTATGTTCAGCTCATAGGGTCTCCTGCTACTGTCCTCCCTTCCACTGGTATACTGTTATGTTCAGCTCATGGGTCTCCTGCTACTGTCCTCCTTCCACTGGTATACTGTTATGTTCAGCTCATAGGGTCTCCTGCTACTGTCCTCCCCTTCCACTGGTATACTGTTATGTTCAGCTCATAGGGTCTCCTGCTACTGTCCTCCCTTCCACTGGTATACTGTTATGTTCAGCTCATAGGGTCTCCTGCTACTGTCCTCCCTTCCACTGGTATACTGTTATGTTCAGCTCATAGGGTCTCCTGCTACTGTCCTCCCTTCCACTGGTATACTGTTATGTTCAGCTCATAGGGTCTCCTGCTACTGTCCTCCTTCCACTGGTATACTGTTATGTTCAGCTCATAGGGTCTCCTGCTACTGTCCTCCCTTCCACTGGTATACTGTTATGTTCAGCTCATAGGGTCTCCTGCTACTGTCCTCCCTTCCACTGGTATACTGTTATGTTCAGCTCATAGGGTCTCCTGCTACTGTCCTCCTTCCACTGGTATACTGTTATGTTCAGCTCATAGGGTCTCCTGCTACTGTCCTCCCTTCCACTGGTATACTGTTATGTTCAGCTCATAGGGTCTCCTGCTACTGTCCTCCCTTCCACTGGTATACTGTTATGTTCAGCTCATAGGGTCTCCTGCTACTGTCCTCCCTTCCACTGGTATACTGTTATGTTCAGCTCATAGGGTCTCCTGCTACTGTCCTCCCTTCCACTGGTATACTGTTATGTTCAGCTCATAGGGTCTCCTGCTACTGTCCTCCCTTCCACTGGTATACTGTTATGTTCAGCTCATAGGGTCTCCTGCTACTGTCCTCCCTTCCACTGGCATACTGTTATGTTCAGCTCATAGGGTCTCCTGCTACTGTCCTCCCTTCCACTGGTATACTGTTATGTTCAGCTCATAGGGTCTCCTGCTACTGTCCTCCCTTCCACTGGTATACTGTTATGTTCAGCTCATAGGGTCTCCTGCTACTGTCCTCCTTCCACTGGTATACTGTTATGTTCAGCTCATAGGGTCTCCTGCTACTGTCCTCCCCTTCCACTGGTATACTGTTATGTTCAGCTCATAGGGTCTCCTGCTACTGTCCTCCCTTCCACTGGTATACTGTTATGTTCAGCTCACAGGGTCTCCTGCTACTGTCCTCCCTTCCACTGGCATACTGTTATGTTCAGCTCATAGGGTCTCCTGCTACTGTCCTCCTTCCACTGGTATACTGTTGTGTTCAGCTCATAGGGTCTCCTGCTACTGTCCTCCCTTCCACTGGTATACTGTTATGTTCAGCTCATAGGGTCTCCTGCTACTGTCCTCCTTCCACTGGTATACTGTTATGTTCAGCTCATAGGGTCTCCTGCTACTGTCCTCCCTTCCACTGGTATACTGTTATGTTCAGCTCATAGGGTCTCCTGCTACTGTCCTCCCTTCCACTGGTATACTGTTATGTTCAGCTCATAGGGTCTCCTGCTACTGTCCTCCTTCCACTGGTATACTGTTATGTTCAGCTCATAGGGTCTCCTGCTACTGTCCTCCTTCCACTGGTATACTGTTATGTTCAGCTCATAGGGTCTCCTGCTACTGTCCTCCTTCCACTGGTATACTGTTATGTTCAGCTCATAGGGTCTCCTGCTACTGTCCTCCTTCCACTGGTATAATGTTATGTTCAGCTCATAACTGTTTTCTTTATCTTTCTGTCGTCTGGTGGTCAAAGCAAGACTGTGAAAACCCTCCCTCTCTCTGCCGCTCTATCTCAATTCAGTTCCATTCAGTTTCAATTCAAAGGGCTTTATTGGCATGGGAAACGTATGTTAACATTGCCAACCAAAGCAAGTGAAGTAGATCGTAAACAAAAGTGAAATAAACAATAAATATTAACAGTAAACATTACACTCAGAAGTTCCAAAAGAATAAAGACATTTCAAATGTCATATTATGTATATATACAGGGTTGTAACAATATGCAAATAGTTAAAGTACAAAAGGGGAAATAAATATACATAAATATAGGTTGTATTTACAATGGTGTTTGTTCTTCACTGGTTGCCCTTTTCTTGTGGCAACAGGTCACAAATATTGCTGCTGTGATGGCACACTGTGGTATTTCACCCAATAGATATGGGAGTTTATCAAAATTGGATTTGTTTTCAAATTCTTTGTTGGTCTGTGTAATCTGAGGGTAATATGTGTCACTAATATGGTCATTCATTTTGTGAGCAGTGTGCACATAGCCGGTCTTCTCTTGAGAGCCAGGTCTGCCTACCTTTCTCAATAGCAAGGCTATGCTCACTGAGTCTGTACATAGTCAAAGCTTTCCTTAAGTTTGGGTCAGTCACAGTGGTCAGGTATCCTGCCACTGTGTACTCTCTCTGTTTAGGGCCAAATAGCATCCAGTTTGCTCTGATTTTTTTGTAATTGTTTTCCAATGTGTCAAGTAATTATCTTTTTGTTTTCTCATGATTTGGTTGAGTCTAATTGTGTTGCTGCCCTGGGGCTCTGTGGGGTCTGTTTGTGTTTGTGAACAGAGCCCCAGGACCAGCTTGCTTAGGGGACTCTTCTCCAGGTTCATCTCTCTGTAGGTGATGGCTTTGTTATGGAAGGTTTTTGGGAAGCACTTCCTTTCAGGTGGTGGTAGAATTTCAAGGCTCTTTTCGGGATTTTGATAATTAGCGGGTATTGGCCTAATTCTGCTCTGCATGCATTATTTGGCATTTTCCGTTGTACACAGAGGATGTTTTCACAGAATTCTGCATGCAGAGTCTCAATTTGGTGTTTGTCCCATTTTTTTGAATTCTTGGTTGGTGAGCGGACCCCAGACCTCACAACCATAAAGGGCAATGGGCACTATAACTGATTCAAGTATTTTTAGCCAGATTCTAATTTTGATGTTGAATTTTATGTTCCTTTTGATGGCGTAGAAGGCCCTTCTTGCATTGTCTCTCAGATCGTTCACAGCTTTGTGGAAGTTACCTGTGGCGCTGATGTTTAGGCCGAGGTATGTATCGTTTTTTTGTGTGCTCTAGGGCAACGGTGTCTAGTTGGGATTTGTATTTGTGGTCCTGGCAACTGGACCTTTTTTGGAACACCATTATTTTTGTCTACTGAGATTTACTGTCAGGGCCCAGGTCAAGACAATTTTGACTTTTGCTCAGTACATTGTTTTCACTGAGGAAATGTACGAGTCTGCTGTTAATGATAATGCAGAGGATTTTCCCAAGGTTGCTGTTGACGCATATCCCACGGTAGTTATTGGGGTGAAATTTGTCTCCACTTTTGTGGATTGGGGTGATCAGTCCTTGGTTCCAAATATTGGGGAAGATGTCAGAGCTGAGGATGATGTTAAATAGTTTAAGTGTAGCCAATTGGAATTTGTGGTCTGTATATTTTATCATTTCATTGAGGATACCAACACCACAGGCCTTTTTGGTTGGAGGGTTTGTATTTTGTCCTGTAGTTCATTCAATGTAATTGAAGAATCCAGTGGGTTCTGACAGTCTTTAATAGCGGACTCTAAGATTTTTAATTGATCATGGATATGTTTTTGCTGTTTGTTCTTTGTTATAGGGCCAAAAAGATTGGAGAAGTGGTTTACCCATACATCTCCGTTTTGGATAGATAACTCTTCGTGTTGTTGTTTGTTTAGTGTTTTCCAAGTTTCCCAGAAGTGGTTAGAGTCTATGGATTCTTCAATTACATTGAGCTTCTTTCTGTAATGTATTTCTGTTTTAGTGAGTCACCATAGTGAAGGCGTAGGCTCAGGTTTTCTGGGTCTCTGTGTTTTTGGTTGGATAGGTTCCTCAATTTCTTTCTTAGGTTTTTGCGTTTTTCATCAAACCGTTTGTCATTGTTGTGAATTTTTCTTAGGTTTTTTGCTTGAAATGTTTAGATTTGATAGGGAAGCTAAGAGGTCAAATATACTGTTTAGGTTTTCTACTGCCAAGTTTACACCTTCACTATTACAGTGGAACGTTTTGTCCAGGAAGTTGTCTAAAAGGGATTTAATTTGTTGTTGCCTAATTGTTTTTTTGGTAGGTTTCTACACTACTTTCCTTCCATCTATAGCATTTGTTAATATTGTGAAGTTCCTTTGATGCCTCATGATTGAGCATTGCTCTGTTCAAGTAGACTGTGATTTTGCTGTGATCTGATAGAGGTGTCAGTGGGCTGACTGTGAACGCTCTGAGAGACTCTGGGTTGAGGTCAGTGATAAAGTAGTCTACAGTACTACTGCCAAGAGATGAGCTATAGGTGTACCTACCATAGGACTCTCCTCAAAGCCTACCATCGACTATGTACAGACCCAGCATGCGACAGAGCTGCAGGAGTTGTGACACGTTTTTTTTTGGTTGTTTTCTCATAGTTGTGTCTAGGGGGGCATATGGGGGAGGGAATATTGTCACCTCCAGGTAGGTGTTTGTCCCCCTGTGTGCTGAGGGTGTCAGGTTCTTGTCCAGTTCTGGCATTTAGGTCGTCACAGACTAGTACATGTCCCTGGGCCTGGAAATGGTTGATCTCCCCCTCTAGGATGGAGAAGCTGTCATCGTTAAAGTATAGGGATTCTATTGGGGAGATATACAGTGCATTCGGAAAATATTCAGACCCCTTTGCTTTTTTCCACATTATGTTACATTACAGCCTTATTCTAAAATGGATGAATTTGTTTTTTCCCCTCATCAATCTACACACAATAACCCATAATGACAAAGCAAAAACAGTTTTTGTTTTGTTTTTTGCAAATGTATAAAATAAGAAACTGAAATATCATATTTACATAAGACCCTTTACTCAGTACTTTGTTGAAGCACCTTTGGAAGTGATTACAGCCTCGAGTCTTCTTGGGTATGACGCTACAAGCTTGGCACACCTGTATTTGGGGAGTTTCTCCCATTCTTCTCTGCAGATCCTCTCAAGCTCAGTCAGATTGGATGGGGAGCGTCGCTGTACAGCTATTTTCAGGTCTCTCCAGAGATGTTCGATCGTGTTCAAATCTGGGCTCTGGCTGGGCCACTCAAGGACATTCAGAGACTTGTCCCGAAGCCACTCCTGTGTTGTGCTTGGGGTCGTTGTCCTGTTGGAAGGTGAACCTTTGCCCCAGTCTGAGGTCCTGAGTGCTCTGAAGTAGGTTTTCATCAAGGATCTCTCTGTACTTTGCTCCGTTAATCTTTCCCTTGATCCTGACTAGTCTCCCACTCACTGCTGCTGAAAAACATCCCCACAGCATGATGCTGCCACCACCATGCTTCACTGTAGGGATGGTGCCAAGTTTCCTCCAGACGTGACGCTTGGCATTCAGGCCAAAGAGTTCAATCTTGGTTTCATCAGACCAGAGAATCTTGTTTCTCATGGTCTGAGAGTCCTTTAGGTGCGTTTTGGCAAACTCCAAGCGGGCTGTTAAATGCCTTTTACTTAGGAGTGGCTTCCGTCTGGCCACTCTACCGTAAAGGTCTGATTGGTGGAGTGCTGCAGAGATGGTTGTCCTTCTGGAAGGTTCTCCCATCTCCACAGAGGATCTCTGTCAGTGACCATCGTGTTCTTGGTCACCTCCCTGACCAAGGCCCTTCTCCCCCGATTGCTCAGTTTGGCCGGGCGGCCAGCTCTTGGAAGTGTCTTGGTAGCTCCAAACTTCTTCCATTTAAGAATGATTTTTTGGTACCTTTCCCCAGATCTGTGCCTCGACACTCTACGGACAATTCCTTCGACTTCATGTCTTGGTTTTTGCTCTGACATGCACTGTCAACTGTGGGACCTTATATAGACAGGTGTGTGCCTTTCCAAATCATGTCCAATCAATTGAATTTACCACAGATGGACTCCAAGCAAGTTGTTGAAACATCTTAAGGATGATCAATGGAAACAGGATGCACCTGAGCTCAATTTCGAGTCTCATCGCAAAGGGTCTGAATACTTATGTAAATAAGGTATTTCTGTTTATTTTTTCATAAATGTGCAAAGATTTCTAAAAACCTGTTTTCGCTTTGTCATTATGGTGTATTGTGTGTAGATTGATGAGGGGAAAAAAATAATTGAATCCATTTTAAAATAAGGCTGTAACGTAACAAAATGTGGAAAAAGGGAAGGGGTCTGAATACTTTCCAAATGTATTGTAGGTAGCACACATGATTTGTGACCGACCGGCTCGATTCGGTCTTATGTAGCAAAATTTGAAATTGTGTTTTTTATATTGGATAAAAGTAGAGACTCAGAGCTAGAAAATGGTATATCATACACTACAGTTGAGGAATAATGGGAAAGTAATTATGCTTTGAAAGTTGATTAACCCCAATTTTTTTGAAAATTGCCCTTTTAAGATTTTGATACAGCTACTGGAGAGCTTCAGCATCGTTCACGCCCTCTTAAGCCTTAGCCCCGCCCATCTCTTTAAGGATTCACATGTGAGGCCATGTGCTAAACAGAGTGAGGAAGCTAGTGTATTAAAAAAACAAAGATTTCAAGACTAAAGACTGATTTTATACTACGTCTATCGACATGTCTGTAGACAGTTGTCGCAGTGACTTAATGAACATTGTATTGTCGTCCTACAGCAAACTTGTTGTTGTTATGAAAAAGTATAAACACAAAAACGACAGGCTGCATGACATCAGCAGCCTGGTGGTCCATAACTGGTGTATTATAACACCAATAAACCCATCCGTTTAAAATTGAATTTAGTATATGTCAATCTAGCAAACCAGGCAACTAAAAGCAACTTTCTAAACAATGTTTTGTTTCATTTCTAGCTTGCTAGCTAGATAACGTTAAGTTAGTATCAAATAAAATCTAAATTTATTTGTCACATGCACAGGATACAGAAGGTGTAAACGGTACAGTGAAATGGTTACTGTAGTCTTTTGTTTAGATATGTAGTTAGCTAGCTAAACAATGAACCATAATCCCAATTTATAACGGTACAACCCTGCATGAATCTACAGGTAGCTAACCAACTAGGTTCAATGTTAGCTTGCTAGCTAACATTAGGCTATAACTCCTCTCTCCCCCGTCTCTCTCTCCTCTCTCTCCCCCGTCTCTCTCTCCCCCTCTCTCTCTCCCCCCTCTCTTTCTCTCTCTCCTCTCTCTCTCTCCCTCCCCCTCTCGCTTTGTCTTCCCGTCTCTCTCCCCCTCATCCTCTCTTTCTCTCCCCTCTCTTTCCCCCTCTCTCTCGCTCTTTCTCTCTCTCTCTCTCGCCCTCTCTCGCTCTCTCGCCCTCTCCCTCTCTCCTTTCTCTCTCTCCCCCGTCTCCCTCTCTCCTCTCTCTCTCTCTCCCCCGTCTCTCTCTCCTCCCCTCTCTCTCTCTCCTCTCTCTCCCCTGTCTCTCTCCCCCCTCTCTCTTGCTCTGTCTTCCCCCCTCTCTCTATTTTTCTTTCTCTCTCTCTCTCCTCCCCCTCTCCCCCCCCTCTCTCTTCTCCCCCTCTCTCTTTCTCCCCTTTCTCTCTCTCCCCTCTCTCTCTCCCCTTTCTCTCCCCCCTTTCTCTCCCTCTCTCTCTGCCCCTCTCTTTTCCCATCTCTCTCTCCCCCCTCTCTCTCTTTCTCCCTTTCTCTCTTTCTCTCTCTCCCTCTCCCTCTCTCTCTCTTTGCTGGACTGTAGTGAACTCTACTGGGCTGTTCTGTAGTGAACTCTACTGGGCTGGGCTGTTCTGTAGTGAACTCCTACTGGGCTGTTCTGTAGTGAACTCTACTGGGCTGTTCTGTAGTGAACTCTACTGGGCTGTTCTGTAGTGAACTCTACTGGGCTGTTCTGTAGTGAACTCTACTGGGCTGTTCTGTAGTGAACTCTACTGGGCTGTTCTGTAGTGAACTCTACTGGGCTGTTCTGTAGTGAACTCTACTGGGCTGGGCTGTTCTGTAGTGAACTCTACTGGGCTGGGCTGTTCTGTAGTGAACTCTACTGGGCTGGGCTGTTCTGTAGTGAACTCTACTGGGCTGTTCTGTAGTGAACTCTACTGGGCTGTTCTGTAGTGAACTCTACTGGGCTGTTCTGTAGTGAACTCTACTGGGCTGTTCTGTAGTGAACTCTACTGGGCTGTTCTGTAGTGAACTCTACTGGACTGTTCTGTAGTGAACTCTACTGGGCTGGGCTGTTCTGTAGTGAACTCTACTGGGCTGTTCTGTAGTGAACTCTACTGGGCTGGGCTGTTCTGTAGTGAACTCTACTGGGCTGTTCTGTAGTGAACTCTACTGGGCTGGGCTGTTCTGTAGTGAACTCTACTGGGCTGTTCTGTAGTGAACTCTACTGGGCTGTTCTGTAGTGAACTCTACTGGGCTGTTCTGTAGTGAACTCTACTGGGATGGGCTGTTCTGTAGTGAACTCTACTGGGCTGGGCTGTTCTGTAGTGAACTCTACTGGGCTGGGCTGTTCTGTAGTGAACTCTACTGGGCTGTTCTGTAGTGAACTCTACTGGGCTGTTCTGTAGTGAACTCTACTGGGCTGTTCTGTAGTGAACTCTACTGGGCTGTTCTGTAGTGAACTCTACTGGGCTGTTCTGTAGTGAACTCTACTGGGCTGTTCTGTAGTGAACTCTACTGGGCTGTTCTGTAGTGAACTCTACTGGGCTGGGCTGTTCTGTAGTGAACTCTACTGGACTGTTCTGTAGTGAACTCTACTGGGCTGGGCTGTTCTGTAGTGAACTCTACTGGGCTGTTCTGTAGTGAACTCTACTGGGCTGTTCTGTAGTGAACTCTACTGGGCTGTTCTGTAGTGAACTCTACTGGGCTGTTCTGTAGTGAACTCTACTGGGCTGTTCTGTAGTGAACTCTACTGGGCTGTTCTGTAGTGAACTCTACTGGGCTGTTCTGTAGTGAACTCTACTGGGCTGGACTGTTCTCTAGTGAACTCTACTGGGCTGGACTGTTCTCTAGTGAACTCTACTGGGCTGGACTGTTCTCTAGTGAACTCTACTGGGCTGGACTGTTCTCTAGTGAACTCTACTGGGCTGGACTGTTCTCTAGTGAACTCTACTGGGCTGGACTGTTCTCTAGTGAACTCTACTGGGCTGGACTGTTCTCTAGTGAACTCTACTGGGCTGTTCTGTAGTGAACTCTACTGGGCTGGGCTGTTCTGTAGTGAACTCTACTGGGCTGGACTGTTCTCTAGTGAACTCTACTGGGCTGGACTGTTCTCTAGTGAACTCTACTGGGCTGGACTGTTCTCTAGTGAACTCTACTGGGCTGTTCTGTAGTGAACTCTACTGGGCTGTTCTGTAGTGAACTCTACTGGGCTGGGCTGTTCTGTAGTGAACTCTACTGGGCTGGGCTGTTCTGTAGTGAACTCTACTGGGCTGTTCTGTAGTGATTTTGTGATTTTCTGGATTTTTGTTTTAGATTCCGTCTCTCACAGTTGAAGTGTACCTATGATAAAAATTACAGACCTCTACATGCTTTGTAAGTAAGAAAACCTGCAAAATCGGCAGTGTATCAAATACTTGTTCTCCCCACTGTATATTTCAAAAATATATTTCCCAAGTAAAAATAGCCTTTAAATGACTAAAATATCACCCAGAGTATTTTTACACTGTTAAAATGCTCAGAGTTGAAGAAATGGTACCTTGTCTCTCATCTCCAACTATCAGGAAGCCTGAAAGAACGGAGTTGGCAGGGGAGGGGGGGGCTTATATTCAAATCAAATCAAATCAAATCAAATTGTATTGGTCACATGCGCCGAATACAACAGGTGCAGACATTACAGTGAAATGCTTACTTACAGCCCTTAACCAACAGTGCATTTATTTTAAACAAAAAAAGTAAGAATAAAACAACAACAACAAAAAGTGTTGAGAAAAAAAGAGCAGAAGTAAAATAAAGTGACAGTAGGGAGGCTATATATACAGGGGGGTACCGTTGCAGAGTCAATGTGCGGGGGCACCGGCTAGTTGAGGTAGTTGAGGTAATATGTACATGTGGGTAGAGTTAAAGTGACTATGCATAAATACTTAACAGAGTAGCAGCAGCGTAAAAGGATGGGGTGGGGGGGCAGTGCAAATAGTCTGGGTAGCAATGATTAGCTGTTCAGGAATCTTATGGCTTGGGGTAGAAGCTGTTGAGAAGTCTTTTGGACCTAGACTTGGCACTCCGGTACCGCTTGCCGTGCGGTAGCAGAGAGAACAGTCTATGACTAGGGTGGCTGGAGTCTTTGACAATTTTGAGGGCCTTCCTCTGACACCGCCTGGTATAGAGGTCCTGGATGGCAGGAAGCTTTGCCCCAGTGATGTACTGGGCCGTCACGCACTACCCTCTGTAGTGCCTTGCGGTCGGAGGCCAAGCAGTTGCCATACCAGGCGGTGATGCAACCAGTCAGGATGCTCTCGATGGTGCAGCTGTAGAATTTTTTTGAGGATCTGAGGACCCATGCCAAATCTTTTTAGTCTCCTGAGGGGAATAGGCTTTGTCGTGCCCTCTTCACGACTGTCTTGGTGTGTTTGGACCATGATAGTTCGTTGGTGATGTGGACACCAAGGAACTTGAAGCTCTCAACCTGTTCCACTACAGCCCCGTCGATGAGAATGGGGCGTGCTCAGTCCTCTTTTTTTTTCCTGTAGTCCACAATCATCTCCTTTGTCTTGGTCACGTTGAGGGAGAGGTTGTTGTCCTGGCACCACACGGCCAGGTCTCTGACCTCCTCCCTATAGGCTGTCTCATCGTTGTCGGTGATCAGGCCTACCACTGTTGTGTCGTCGGCAAACTTAATGATGGTGTTGGAGTCGTGCCTGGCCATGCAGTCATGGGTGAACAGAGAGTACAGGAGGGGACTGAGCATGCACCCCTGAGGGGCCCCCGTGTTGAGGATCAGTGTGGCAGATGTGTTGTTACCTACCCTTACCACCTGGGGGCGGCCCGTCAGGAAGTCCAGGATCCAGTTGCAGAGGGAGGTGTTTAGTCCCAGGATCCTTAGCTTAGTGATGAGCTTAGAGGGCACTATGGTGTTGAATGCTGAGCTGTAGTCAATGAATAGCATTCTCACGTAGGTGTTCCTCTTGTCCAGGTGGGAAAGGGCAGTGTGGAGTGCGATAGAGATTGCATCATCTGTGGATCTGTTGGGGCGGTATGCAAATTGGAGTGGGTCTAGGGTTTCTGGGATTATGCTGTTGATGTGAGCCATGACCAGTCTTTCAAAGCACTTCATGGCTACAGACGTCAGTGCTACTGGGTCGGTAGTCATTTAGGCAGGTTATCTTAGAGTTCTTGGGCACGGGGACTATGGTGGTCTGCTTGAAACATGTTGGTATTACAGACTCAGTCAGGGACATGTTGAAAATGTCAGTGAAGACACTTGCCAGTTGGTCAGCACATGCTCGGAGTACACGTCCTGGTAATCCGTCTGGCCCTGCGGCCTTGTGAATGTTGACCTGCTTAAAAGTCTTACTCACATCGGCTACGGAGAGCGTGATCACATAGTCATCCGGAACAGCTGGTGCTCTCATGCATGCTTCAGTGTTGCTTGCCTCGAAGCGAGCATAGAAGTGGTTTAGCTCGTCTGGTAGGCTTGTGTCACTGGGCAGCTCGCGGCTGTGCTTCCCTTTGTAGTCTGTAATAGTTTTCCAAGCCCTGCCACATCCGACGAGCGTCAGAGCCAGTGTAGTATGATTCAATCTTAGACCTGTATTGACTCTTTGCCTGTTTGATGGTTCGTCGGAGGTCATAGCGGGATTTCTTATAAGCGTCCGGGTTAGAGTCCCGTTCCTTGAAAGCGGCAGCTCTACCCTTTAGCTCAGTGCGGATGTTTCCCTGTAATCCATGGCTTCTGGTTGGGGTATGTACGTCACGGTCACTGTGGGGACGACATCATCGATGCACTTATTGATGAAGCCAGTGACTGATGTGGTGTACTCCTCAATGCTGTCTGAAGAATCCCCGGAACATGTTCCAGTCTGTGCTAGCAAAACAGTCCTGTAGCTTAGCATCTGCGTCATCTGACCACTTTTTTATTAACCGAATCACTGGTGCTTCCTGCTTCAGTTTTTGCTTATAAGCAGGAATCAGGAGGATAGAGTTATGGTCAGATTTGCCAAATGGAGGGCGAGGGAGAGCTTTGTATGCGTCTCTGTGTGTGGAGTAAAGGTGGTCTAGAGTTTTTTTCCCTCTGGTTGCACATTTAACATGCTGGTAGAAATTAGGTAGAACGGATTTAAGTTTCCCTGCATTAAAGTCCCCGGCCACTAGGAGCGCTGCATCTGGATGAGCGTTTTCATGTTGATTAATGGCCTTGTACAACTCATTCAGTGCAATCTTAATGCCAGCATTGGTTTGTGGTGGTAAATAGACAGCTATGAAAAATATAGATGAAAACTCTCTTGGTAAATAGTGTGGTCTACAGCTTATCATAAGATACTCTACCTCAGGCGAGCAAAACCTCGAGACTTCCTTAGTATTTGATTTTGTGCACCAGCTGTTGTTTACAAATATACACAGACCGCCACCCCTTGTCTTACCAGAGTCAGCCGTTCTGTCCTGCCGATGTAGCGTATAGCCTGCTAGCTGAATGTTATCATTGTTGTATATTCATGAGCTCGCCTTGACTGACAGCTCTATGAAACACCCTTGTGGTCGTTGCCAGGTAACAAGGTAAACGATGGACCCCATGTCATTCCGAGCCTAAGTAGTATGCCTTAACCCATGTTCTCTGCAAATTGCTCTCATGGTCAACAGAGTAGATCGTGGACTGTTGGATATCAGACAAACAGCAGCAATACACAATTTCATTTCTGTTGTTTTGTAACTAATTACAGAATACAGTTCACTGATACACTTCTTCACCAGAATTAGTAAAGCCAGAGTCACCTTAGAAGATTAGACATACGGGAATGTACATGAAAACAGCACACAATAAGTGGACTGGACAATTTATTGGTGCCTCTGCATTATCATTATAAATGCCAATATGTTCAGAATTGTGTGTATTGATCAGACATTTATTTAATCATTTACAATATGCCAGCATAGCCAAGATATTGATCAACATAATAAAGGTGAGAAATAATGGTGAGACGTCATTTGACAAAACAAATTCGAGCCATAAGCCTAATACAGGCACCCAGCCGCCCTACAGGACCCATTGGTTCATACAATTTGGAACACTCATCTCCCGTCCGAATGCTTGAAGAAATCAATTCAAAGTAACATAATGTTTGTTTTTGGAAATGTCTGTGTGCCTGAAATGCTCAATTGATGCAGATTTTAAATGAATAACTCTGACTTACAGAATATTGGGTCTGTCTTCAGTCTTCACAGTATATCCCCCCTTCTTTGGTCTGTCTTCACAGTATATCCCCCCTTCTTTGGTCTGTCTTCACAGTATATCCCCCCTTCTTTGGTCTGTCTTCACAGTATATCCCCCCCTTCTTTGGTCTGTCTTCACAGTATATCCCCTTCTTTGGTCTGTCTTCACAGTATATCCCCCCTTCTTTGGTCTGTCTTCACAGTATATCCCCCCCTTCTTTGGTCTGTCTTCACAGTATATCCCCCCCTTCTTTGGTCTGTCTTCACAGTATATCCCCCCTTCTTTGGTCTGTCTTCACAGTATATCCCCCCCTTCTTTGGTCTGTCTTCACAGTATATCCCCCCCTTCTTTGGTCTGTCTTCACAGTATATCCCCCCTTCTTTGGTCAGTCTTCACAGTATATCCCCCTTCTTTGGTCTGTCTTCACAGTATATCCCCCCTTCTTTGGTCTGTCTTCACAGTATATCCCCCCTTCTTTGGTCTGTCTTCACAGTATATCCCCCCCTTCTTTGGTCTGTCTTCACAGTATATCCCCCTTCTTTGGTCTGTCTTCACAGTATATCCCCCCCTTCTTTGGTCTGTCTTCAGGCTTCACAGTATATCCCCCTTCTTTGGTCTGTCTTCACAGTATATCCCCCCTTCTTTGGTCTGTCTTCACAGTATATCCCCCCCCTTCTTTGGTCTGTCTTCACAGTATATCCCCCCTTCTTTGGTCTGTCTTCACAGTATATCCCCCTTCTTTGGTCTGTCTTCACAGTATATCCCCCCTTCTTTGGTCTGTCTTCAGTCTTCACAGTATATCCCCCCTTCTTTGGTCTGTCTTCACAGTATATCCCCCCTTCTTTGGTCTGTCTTCAGTCTTCACAGTATATCCCCCCTTCTTTGGTCTGTCTTCAGTCTTCACAGTATATCCCCCCTTCTTTGGTCTGTCTTCACAGTATATCCCCCCTTCTTTGGTCTGTCTTCACAGTATATCCCCCCTTCTTTGGTCTGTCTTCACAGTATATCCCCCCTTCTTTGGTCTGTCTTCACAGTATATCCCCCCTTCTTTGGTCAGTCTTCACAGTATATCCCCCCTTCTTTGGTCTGTCTTCACAGTATATCCCCCCTTCTTTGGTCTGTCTTCACAGTATATCCCCCCTTCTTTGGTCTGTCTTCACAGTATATCCCCCCTTCTTTGGTCTGTCTTCACAGTATATCCCCCCTTCTTTGGTCTGTCTTCACAGTATATCCCCCCTTCTTTGGTCTGTCTTCACAGTATATCCCCCCTTCTTTGGTCTGTCTTCAGTATATCCCCCCCCTTCTTTGGTCTGTCTTCACAGTATATCCCCCCTTCTTTGGTCTGTCTTCACAGTATATCCCCCCTTCTTTGGTCTGTCTTCACAGTATATCCCCCCTTCTTTGGTCTGTCTTCACAGTATATCCCCCCTTCTTTGGTCAGTCTTCACAGTATATCCCCCTTCTTTGGTCTGTCTTCACAGTATATCCCCCCTTCTTTGGTCTGTCTTCACAGTATATCCCCCCCTTCTTTGGTCTGTCTTCACAGTATATCCCCCCTTCTTTGGTCTGTCTTCAGGCTTCACAGTATATCCCCCTTCTTTGGTCTGTCTTCACAGTATATCCCCCCTTCTTTGGTCTGTCTTCAGGCTTCACAGTATATCCCCCCCTTCTTTGGTCTGTCTTCACAGTATATCCCCCCCTTCTTTGGTCTGTCTTCAGGCTTCACAGTATATCCCCCTTCTTTGGTCTGTCTTCACAGTATATCCCCCCTTCTTTGGTCTGTCTTCACAGTATATCCCCCCCTTCTTTGGTCTGTCTTCAGGCTTCACAGTATATCCCCCCTTCTTTGGTCTGTCTTCACAGTATATCCCCCCTTCTTTGGTCTGTCTTCACAGTATATCCCCCCTTCTTTGGTCTGTCTTCACAGTATATCCCCCCTTCTTTGGTCTGTCTTCACAGTATATCCCCCCTTCTTTGGTCTGTCTTCAGGCTTCACAGTATATCCCCCCTTCTTTGGTCTGTCTTCACAGTATATCCCCCCTTCTTTGGTCTGTCTTCAGGCTTCACAGTATATCCCCCCTTCTTTGGTCTGTCTTCACAGTATATCCCCCCTTCTTTGGTCTGTCTTCACAGTATATCCCCCCTTCTTTGGTCTGTCTTCAGGCTTCACAGTATATCCCCCTTCTTTGGTCTGTCTTCACAGTATATCCCCCCTTCTTTGGTCTGTCTTCAGGCTTCACAGTATATCCCCCCTTCTTTGGTCTGTCTTCAGTCTTCACAGTATATCCCCCCTTCTTTGGTCTGTCTTCAGGCTTCACAGTATATCCCCCCTTCTTTGGTCTGTCTTCACAGTATATCCCCCCCTTCTTTGGTCTGTCTTCAGGCTTCACAGTATATCCCCCCTTCTTTGGTCTGTCTTCACAGTATATCCCCCCCTTCTTTGGTCTGTCTTCAGGCTTCACAGTATATCCCCCCTTCTTTGGTCTGTCTTCACAGTATATCCCCCCTTCTTTGGTCTGTCTTCAGGCTTCACAGTATATCCCCCTTCTTTGGTCTGTCTTCACAGTATATCCCCCCTTCTTTGGTCTGTCTTCACAGTATATCCCCCCTTCTTTGGTCTGTCTTCACAGTATATCCCCCCTTCTTTGGTCTGTCTTCACAGTATATCCCCCCTTCTTTGGTCTGTCTTCAGGCTTCACAGTATATCCCCCCTTCTTTGGTCTGTCTTCACAGTATATCCCCCCTTCTTTGGTCTGTCTTCAGGCTTCACAGTATATCCCCCTTCTTTGGTCTGTCTTCACAGTATATCCCCCCCTTCTTTGGTCTGTCTTCAGGCTTCACAGTATATCCCCCCTTCTTTGGTCTGTCTTCACAGTATATCCCCCCTTCTTTGGTCTGTCTTCACAGTATATCCCCCCTTCTTTGGTCTGTCTTCACAGTATATCCCCCCTTCTTTGGTCTGTCTTCACAGTATATCCCCCCTTCTTTGGTCTGTCTTCACAGTATATCCCCCCTTCTTTGGTCTGTCTTCACAGTATATCCCCCCTTCTTTGGTCTGTCTTCACAGTATATCCCCCCTTCTTTGGTATATCCCCCCAACTGATGGATCAGCTTCACTGGAAATGTGCACTACACGCGCGTGACCTGATGGTCATTTTCGGTGCAGCCTTTCCACCTTGAATTGAAAAGCAGCCACTGCTGTCGGACGTCTACATTCTTCTGAAAATAATGTAACTTTAAATCTACACTATGGTATCCAGTCACAACACAGTGCTGGCATGCTGGGAAGTAGCTTGCTAGCTGCAGTGCATTCGGAAAGTATTCAGACCCCTTGACTTTTTCCAAATCTTGTTATTTTACAGCCTTATTCTAAAATGAATTAAATTAAATTAAATCCTCAGCAATCTACACACACTACCCCATAATGATAAAGCAAAACGGGTTTCTAGAAATTTTTGCAAAATCTATTAAAAATAAAAAACAGAAATACTCTGTATTCAGATCCTTTGCTATGAGACTCGAAATTGAGCTCAGGTGCATCCTGTTTACATTGATCGTCCTTGATGTTTCTACAACTTGATTGAAGTCCACCTGTGGTAAATTCAATTGATTGGACATGATTTGGAAAGGCACACACCTGTCTATATAAGGTCCCACAGTTGACAGTGCATGTCAGAGCAAAAAACAAGCCATGAGGTCAAAGGAATTGTCCATAGAGCTCCGAGACAGGATTGTGTCGAGGCACAGATCTGGGGAAGGGTACCAAAACATGTCTGCAGCATTTAAGGTCCCCAAGAACACAGTGGCTTCCATCATTCTTAAATGGAAGAAGTTTGGGACCACCAAGACTCTTCCTAGAGCTGGCTGCCCGGCCAATGGGGGAGAAGGGCCTTGGTCAGGGAGTGGACCAAAAACCCGATGGTCCCTCTGACAGAGCTTTAGCGTTCCTCTGTGGAGATGGGAGAACCTTCCAGAAGGACAACCATCTCTGCAGCACTCCACCAATCAGGCCTTTATGGTAGAGTGGCCAGACGGAAGCCACTCCTCAGTAAAAATTTATATAAAAATCTGTTTTTGCTTTGTCATTATGGGGTATTGTGTGTAGATTGATGAGGGGAAAAAAACAATTTTTTAAAATCTGTTTTAGAATAAAGCTGTAACGTCATTTTTGGGGGAAAAAGTTAAGGTGTCTGAATACTTTCCGAACACACTGTAACCGTCACACCACATATGAAAGGTTACCAGTATCTAACAGTCACACCACAGATGAAAGGTTACCAGTATCTAACAGTCACACCACAGATGAAAGGTTACCAGTATCTAACAGTCACACCACAGATGAAAGGTTACCAGTATCTAACAGTCACACCACAGATGAAAGGTTACCAGTATCTAACAGTCACACCACAGATGAAAGGTTACCAGTATCTAACAGTCACACCACAGATGAAAGGTTACCAGTATCTAACAGTCACACCACAGATGAAAGGTTACCAGTATCTAACCGTCACACCACAGATGAAAGGTTACCAGTATCTAACCGTCACACCACAGATGAAAGGTTACCAGTATCTAACCGTCACACCACAGATGAAAGGTTACCAGTATCTAACCGTCACACCACAGATGAAAGGTTACCAGTATCTAACAGTCACACCACAGATGAAAGGTTACCAGTATCTAACAGTCACACCACAGATGAAAGGTTACCAGTATCTAACAGTCACACCACAGATGAAAGGTTACCAGTATCTAACAGTCACACCACAGATGAAAGGTTACCAGTATCTAACAGTCACACCACAGATGAAAGGTTACCAGTATCTAACAGTCACACCACAGATGAAAGGTTACCAGTATCTAACAGTCACACCACAGATGAAAGGTTACCAGTATCTAACAGTCACACCACAGATGAAAGGTTACCAGTATCTAACAGTCACACCACAGATGAAAGGTTACCAGTATCTAACAGTCACACCACAGATGAAAGGTTACCAGTATCTAACAGTCACACCACAGATGAAAGGTTACCAGTATCTAACAGTCACACCACAGATGAAAGGTTACCAGTATCTAACAGTCACACCACAGATGAAAGGTTACCAGTATCTAACAGTCACACCACAGATGAAAGGTTACCAGTATCTAACAGTCACACCACAGATGAAAGGTTACCAGTATCTTTGGTCTTGTAAACAAAGCAAGGCGAAGGAACACGTGAGGATGGTTTTAAGGCGGTACATATTTAAATGAGTTAAGATGATAAGACTCTACCATTTGGTTTATTACATTTCTAAATGAAGTAAATCCTTGGTAATACCTGCCTCCTGAATCCAAGTGTTTGACACGGGGGAAGGGACCAGTAACTTTATGATCAGACTTTATCAATGTACCAGCAACATTCATTTTTCATACTTAGGTCACCCTACTTTGAACTGGTTTCATCCAAATTTGATGGAAAACTTTTATTTTCACTGTTCGGTACCTTTTAAACTTTGAAATCAATGTTTTTTGACATTTTTAAAGTGAAAATCTGAGTCAAAGAGTAAATCCATTAGCGTAGATTTACCCCCTACACATCAGATGTTTTTCTAAATGCCCACCTGCTTTGCCACACCACACATGCTAATAAATAATAATAATAATATGCCATTTAGCAGACGCTTTTATCCAAAGCGACTTACAGTCATGTGCGCATACATTTTTACGTATGGGTGGTCCCGGGGATCGAACCCACTACCCTGGCGTTACAAGCGCCGTGCTCTACCAGCTGAGCTCTTTTACATTGTAGCTGAGTCTACCGCAACATTGACTGTAGACTTGGAAATAAATCTGTGTGGCAGAGATGTTGGGACAGGGAATTTATCTTGATAACTTGTCTTGTAGCTACAGCGATTCATTGACACCATGTGGCACTAGAGATGCTATAATCATTTGATATCAATTCCTACCAAGGGCTCTCTAATCACAGGTGAGCAAGCTGGAGATTTAGTTTACCAGCTTGTAAAGAACAAACTGTATCCTCTGGCCTGAATAACTTTTCATCTGTAGATGAGATGGCACAGAGCTGTCATTTAAAGCCATAAAATGTCAAAATGTCCCCTTTTTTAATAGTATTATTTCAAAATGGCCCCTTTAAATAGTATTATTTCAAAATGGCCCCTTTAAATAGTATTATTTCAAAATGGCCCCTTTAAATAGTATTATTTCAAAATGGCCCCTTTAATAGTATTATTTCAAAATGTCCTCTTTAAATAGTATTATTTCAAAATGGCCCCTTTAAATAGTATTATTTCAAAATGGCCCCTTTAATAGTATTATTTCAAAATGAATGAAACACAAATAATAACAAACACCAATTTGGCTTCTTTAGTTTTCTGTAGGTTACTGTAGGTTACTGCATCTTACTGTAGGTTACTGTAGGTTACTGTAGGTTACTGTAGGTTACTGTAGGTTACTGTAGGTTACTGTAGGTTACTGTAGGTTACTGTTGTTTCAGCGTGGGATGTCAGTGGCAGTCATGGGGCGCTCAGCCAAATGCCTGACAATATCTGTTCTGTGTTATCACCTGGGACATCTTGTCATTCTCTATGGGGAATGTTTATTGTACATAACTTTTAGTTTGCGAGATACTCAACAAAAAGCTTTGTTATTGCAAGAGAACCAACTCATTGGTTTTGTGGTCAGAGTATCCCTATAGAGAATGATGAGTATCCACCCTGAGATTGGTGTTCGATCCCTGGTCGAGTCATACCAAAGACTCTAAAAAATGGGACCCAATGCCTCTGCTTGGCGTTGTAGGTCGACATCACCCTGCCTCACACTACAGAAACAGGGCTCCTGCCCAGGGCTCCTGCCCTGTGGGTCGTCGTGGCAACACTTTACTATTGCAAGAGAAGGAGGAACACTTTAATGGCATCCTAACTCATAATCTTGGTTCAGCCATTCCTGGCGTTCCACAATCAAACGCATCACTAGCCTAATGTTGACCCTTAGCTCTCTAGGGGAACTAGATTGGCTTACATCACCCCCTCCTTAAACCTGTGCATTGGACTGAACATCAAGAAACACTTCCAAGAATGTGTTCTGCTGGGTTTTAGTTTCTTGGGTCAGTTGGCCTAAATGTGAACGACTTGATCCGAAGGTCATCGGAGTTTGTATACAATGAGGAACATCACGCCTATACTTAGTTTCAGCTCAGGAAATATCTGGAGGCTGTTTTTCCCTTATTTGCCAAGTCTCTACCAAGTAATGAATGCATGCGGAGTGACAGAGGGTGCAGTCCAAATAGCACCCTATTCCCTATATAGTGCGTTACTTTAGACCAGTGCCCGGAGGGTGCCATTTGGTATGTAGATTAGAATGTGTGACAGAAGGTCTTGTGATTAACATGGAGCCATGAAAGTTTATTTTGAGCTTGAAGTTCACCGCTGTCTGAAAACCTAAAGGGGGACTCCTACATGTGAATAGAGGCTAAAGAGCCGAATGACTTTGACCTGCTAAGCCTGGTTAGTAGCTGTTTTTAAATGTCCTGAGGCACGGCAGGAGTGTGTCCCTTTCTTCAGAACATGGCCATTTTTATACTATTTGTTATATTACAGAACAGGAAACAACTCTTGAACCACTTTTTTGTTCCAGTGTAAACTACGTTTTCCACTGTTTTACTTCTAGTCCTCCAGAAACGACAGAACAAATAATGCAACAAATATTGTTGTTAAACTCAAATATGCTAATTGGTGAAAAATCTTTCGGTAGGAATGGTGGAGTTATGTCGCACATGCAGCTAACAAAAACATATGGAAATGTCTGCTCTACCCAAAATTACAACCAAATAATTGCAGCATTACCGCAAAAATGGAAGAGGAAAGTGGAAGGGGGAGAAAGTAAGGAACTTGTCTGTTGGCCTTCCATTAAATAACATAATTGGTTATTAAAGAAAATTGTGATAAATAAAAAAGTATACCAGTTTCATTTAAGGACCAAAGGATTGACAGCCGTCCCATATAGATTGCAAAATAGTTGGGAAGAGATATTTGACGTACCGATCCCATGGCATAGTGTTTATGAACTGATACGCAAAACGACACCGGATTCAAAACGTTGTATTTTTCAATTTAAATTACTATATAAAGTTATTGCTACCAATATAATGTTATTTATATGGGGGATACAATCTTCCCAGCTCTGCAGATTTTGCTGCGAAGAGACAGAATCATTAGATCATTTGTTTTGGTACTGTCCATTTGTAGCTTGTTTTTGGACACAGGTCCAGGAATGGCTAAAGGATTGCAATATTTACCTGGAGCTAACCCTGCATTTAGCACTACTGGGTGATCTGAAAAGTCATAATCAATCGATCAATAATATAATAATACTTTTAGCAAAAATGTTTATTTTCAATTCACAAACTGTAGAAACAATGAGAATAGAAAGGTTCAGAACTTTTGTAAAACATCACAGTACAGTTGAAATATATATGGCAAATAGAAATCCAATATGGATGGTGTTAAGAGATAGATGGGAGGGGTTGAATGGAGTTGAAGGATGGGACTAATAACAACTAACAACTACTAATAACAACAAGATAACTAATGTAAAGCATACTGTGTCCATAATAAGTATATAGGTTAGGTTGAGAGCTTTTGTGAAAGAGCACAGTTAGAAAAATATGGTGTAGAAGCAAACCGAATTGGACATCATGAAAATGATCGGAGAGGTTGAGGGTAGAGGAAGTTCAGGAGTAAAAACAAACAAAATAGAATTATTGTAAAAGTGACTGTGTCCATAAAATGTATATAGTATGTATAGGCTGGAAGTAGAGGCCTAAGCATTGTTGTTCTCTAGTTTACTCCAATTAGGGAAAGGGTGGTGGGGTTGGAAAGTAATAAAGGGAAATATATATACTTTTAAAGGATATGTACAGTTGAAGTCGGAAGTTTACATACACCTTAGCCAAATACATTTAAACTCAGTTTTTCACAATTCCTGACATTTAATCCTAGTAAACATTCCCTGTCTTAGGTCAGTTAGGATCACCACTTTATTTTAAGAATGTGAAATGTCTGAATAATAGTAGAGAGAGTGATTTATTTCAGCTTTTATTTCTTTCATCAAATTCCCAGTGGGTCAGAAGTTTACATACACTCAATTAGTATTTGGTAACATTGCCTTTAAGTTGTTTAACTTGGGTCAAATGTTTGGGGTAGCCTTCCACAAGCTTCCCACAATACGTTGGGTGAACTTTGGCCCATTCCTCCTGACAGAGCTGGTGTAACTGAGTCAGGTTTGTAGGCCTCCTTGCTCGCACACGCTTTTTCAGTTCTGCCCACAAATGTTCTATAAGATTGAGGTCAGGGCTTTGTGATGGCCACTCCAATACCTTGACTTTGTTGTCCTTAAGCCATTTTGCCACAACTTTGGAAGTATGCTTGGGGTCATTGTCCATTTGGAAGACCCATTTGCGACCAAGCTTTAACTTCCTGACTGATGTCTTGAGATGTTGCTTCAATATATCCACATAATTTTCCTTCCTCATGGTGCCATCTATTTTGTGAAGTGCACCAGTCCCTCCTGCAGCAAAGCACCCCCACAGCATGATGCTGCCACCCCCGTGCTTCACGGTTGGGATGGTGTTCTTCGGCTTGCAAACAACCCCCTTTTTCCTCCAAACATAACAATGGTCATTATGGCCAAACAGTTCTATTTTTGTTTCATCAGACCAGAGGACATTTCTCCAACAAGTACGATCTTTGTCCCCATGTGCAGTTGCAAACCGTAGTCTGGCTTTTTTATGGCGGTTTTGGAGCAGTGGCTTCTTCCTTGCTGAGCGGCCTTTCAGGTTATGTCGATATAGGACTCGTTTTACTGTGGGTATAGATACTTTTGTACCTGTGTCCTCCAGCATCTTCACAAGGTATCACTTTGTGTGTGTATATATATATATATATATATATATATATATATACACACAGTGAGGGGGAAAAAGTATTTGATCCCCTGCTGATTTTGTACGTTTGCCCACTGACAAAGACATGATCAGTCTATAATTTTAATGGTAGGTTTATTTGAACAGTGAGAGACAGAATAACAACAAAAATATCCAGTAAAACGCATGTCAAAAATGTTATAAATTGATTTGCATTTTAATGAGGGAAATAAGTATTTGACCCCCTCTCAATCAGAAAGATTTCTTGCTCCCAGGTGTCTTTTATACAGGTAACGAGCTGAGATTAGGAGCACACTCTTAAAGGGAGTGCTCCTAATCTCAGCTTGTTACCTGTATAAAAGACACCTGTCCACAGAAGTAATCAATCAATCAGATTCCAAACTGTTCCCTGTTAACAAAGTATGCATGAGATTTTGTTGTCGGTAAAAGGCATCGGTGTAGGATTCTATTGCATTGACAGGCACTACTCAGCCCCTACTCTACACAGACTGGTGCGGCATAACCAATCAGAGCTGCAGTAGGCCTATACGCAAAATGACCATTGCCATATATGGACCTGTGCCATTTACTTTGAACTGGACTCTGTTTACAGCATGAGCGGTCGTGAGTAGATGTGCTTGTTTTGAGATCAAAGTGAGACCTGCATGTAGCCACGTGTGCACATAGCTTTTTTTTGTCTTAAATGGACAGTGTTGTGTTTTGAGACAGGCTTGAATAACCTAAGTAGCCAATAGGCAGAGGGTAGAGTAATTTTTCTGATACTCTGTTGTAATGGTATGGGAATTCTAATGCATTTTATTTTGTAAAGTGGTTTCTTGCATCAAACAACAAAACAACGTTTTCAGTCACCTCCTTGTCTGAATGACAAGTGGATAAACGGGTTAATGTCAAGCCCTGCATGTTCTTTCTTCAAAGGTCTCATGGAATGTAGGCCGACATTGAACACCACACATTGGCTGCTACTGTAGGCTGAATGATAGAACAGCTATTTCCATGTTAAAATGTTATGGGATGCATTTTCTCCATTGTTTTTGATGGTAGGCCACTCTGGTAGGCCTACATTATGATCAAATAGCCACAGTAGCCTACTGGGCCACTGTTAAAACTGTAACTTAAAACGGGTTCAGCCTCAGTGTTCAATTTAAACGCGTGCGCTGGAAGTTGCACAGAATTTTCACAAAGTTTCAGTTCGCACTCAGCAGACCTGACATTTTCTCAGTGCCAAAAAGGATAGAGGGACATTGGGAATGACCAAGTCAGAGAGATGGGTAGGAGCAAGCCCATGTAATGCTTTGTAGGTTAGCAAGTAACACCTTGAAGTCAGCACTAGCCTGAACAGGAAGCCTAGCACTGGAGTAATATGATCACATTAACATGTTTTGGTGGGTTCTAGTCCAGATTCTAGCAGCCGTATGTAGCTGAAATGCATGTAGTGCTTTATCTGGCTAGCCAGACAGTAGAGCATTGCAGTAGTCTAATTTATGAAGGCAAACTTGCCTTGAGGCCACAGATATGTGACGCCGCAGTCAGACGAGCTTCCGAAGCAACCACAGAACATGGAATCCAAAGCTCCGATAGTGTAAAAACAAACATTTGTTTTCCAAACAAAATAAAAGCAGTAACACCTTGATGTCATCACTTTAGACCTCTCCCTCTCCCTCTCTCTCTCTCTCTCTCTCTCTCTCTCTCTCTCTCTCTCTCTCTCTCTCTCTCTCTCTCTCTCTCTCTCTCTCTCTCTCTCTCTCTCTCTCTCTCTCTCTCTCTCTCTCTCTCTCTCTCTCTCTCTCTCTCTCTCTCTCTCTCTCTCTCTCTCTCTCTCTCTCCTTGAAGTCAGCACTTTAGACCTCTCTCTCTCCCTCCTCTCTCTCCCTCTCCCTCTCCCTCTCCTTGAAGTCAGCACTTTAGACCAGAGACCATAGGGCGCCATTTGGGATGCAGACATACTAATGATGTTGCTATTTACTTCCTGTTTCCTGCTTCTAGGACCTGAGTCTGCCCAACGGGACGCCGGTGGAGACATCTAGTCCCGCCTCCTCATCTTCCCTCCTGAACCGGCTGCAGCTGGACGACGACCTGGACGGAGAAACACGTGACCTCTTTGTTACTGTCGACGACCCGAAGAAACACGTCTCCACTATGGAGACCTACATCACCTACAAGGTCGCCACTAAGGTAACCCTAACCCTAACCTGTAATGTGGATGGAAGCTGAAGGTACACTGAACAAAAATATTTTACATTTACATTTTTACATTTTTAGTCATTTAGCAGACGCTCTTATCCAGAGCGACTTACAGGAGCAATTAGGGTTAAGTGCCTTGCTCAAGGGCACATCGACAGATTTTTCACCTAGTCGGCTCGGGGATTAGAACCAGCGACCTTTCGGTTACTGGCACAACGCTCTTACCCACTAAGCTACATGTAAAGCATTGGTCCCATGTTTTCATGAGCTGAAATAAAAAGATCCCAGAAATGTCTCTCAAATGTTGTGCACAAATTAGTTTACATCCCTGTTAGTGAGCATTTATCCTTTGCCAAGATAATCCATCCACCTGACAGGTCTGGCATATCAAGAAGCTGATTAAACAGCATGATCATTACACAGGTGCACCTTGTGCTGGGGACAATAAAAGGCCACTTTAAAATTTTGAAGTTTTGTCAAACAACACAATGCCACAGATGTCTCAAGATTTGAGGGAGCATGTAATTGGCATGCTGACTGCAGGAATGTCCACCAGAGCTGTTGCCAGAGAATTGAATGTTCATTTCTCTACCATATGAACTGAGGCTCGCATCTACTACAAGACCATGGTGCTTGCCTACGGAGCTGTGAGGGGAACGGCACCTCCTTTCCTTCAGGCTCTGATCAGACCCTACACCCAAACGAGGGCACTACGTTCATCCACCTCTGGCCTGCTAGCCCCCCTATCTCTGCGGAAGCACAGTTCCCGCTCAGCCCAGTCAAAGCTATTCGCTGCTCTGGCACCCCAATGGTGGAACAAGCTCCCCCACGACGCCAGGACAGCGGAGTCACTGACCACCTTCCAGAGACACTTGAAACCCCACCTCTTTAAGGAATACCTGGAATAGTATAAAGTAATCCTTCTGTGATAAGGGTTGTATGGCAGGTGATTGATGAACTCAGTCAGTGTATACGTCAGTGTTATTCTCAGAGGCAACCCGGAACATATCCCAGTCCGTTTGATCAAAACAATCTTGAAGCATGGATTCCGATTGGTCAGACCAGAGTTGAATAGACTTTAGCACGGGTACTTCCTCTTTTTAGTTCCTGCCTATAGGAAGGGAGGAGCAGAATGGTGTTGTGACCTGATTTGCCAAAGGGAGGGCGGGGGAGGGCCTTGTAGCCATCCCGGAAGGGAGAGTAACAGTGGTCGAGAGTTTTTGAAGCACGACTACTACTTCGGTAGCTTTTTTCTCATAGTTGCTTTGTTAAAGTCCCCAGTTTCAATAAATGCAGCCTCAGGATATGTGGTTTCCAGTTTGCACAAAGTCCAGTGTAGTTATTTTGAGGGCCGTCGTGGTATCGGCTTGAGGGGGAATATACACGGCTGTGACTATAACCGAAGAGAATTCTCTTGGGAGGTAATACGGTCGGCATTTGATTGTGAGGTGTTCTAGGTCGGGTGAACAAAAGGACGTGAGTTCCTGTACGTTATCACAATCACACCATGAGTAGTTAATCATGAAACATACACTGCTGTCGTGGAAAATTCTAATCAAGCGAGAGAGACTTGGTCATTTTTTCAAACAATCAATCTTTATTTGATATCGATTAATTATCGCAAAAATGGAGCTTGTCAGCGACCACCCGTAGGTGATTCGTGTTGGGGCGTGGCTTATATAGCCCAACCTGGTTACATGTCCTTAATCCACCACATCTGTGTCAATGTGTCAAACCAACGGATATCTACTGAATGAGTTGGCCAAATATTCGGTGTCCTCTGTGTTCTCATGCGAGTACTAAGAACTGTTAGGATGAGGAGAGACTTCGTTTGAACAGACACCTCGTTCCGAACATGCAAGTTTCAGAGTACAGAGGGTAAGAACACGATGTGCACAGCCTAACCCTAATCCTAACCCCAACCCCAACCCCTAACCCCGACCCCTGACCCTAACCAGTATTAGGTACAGAGTTATGTTAAAACAGCAACTTACACAACCAGAGTAACAGGATTGAACCTATCATTTACATAAACCTTAAAGTAATGCTAATACTAATTTTTCCCCTTTTTCTTAACGGGGACAGTATATCCTGAGAGAGAGCAATGATTCCGTGAAACAGAGAATGTTACAGTCCCTGATGTGTCTCTGGAAGGAGATCCTCGCCCTGAGCTCGTCTACTTTATTGTCCAGGGACTGAACATTAGCGGGTAATATGCTCGGAAGCGGTGGATGGTGTGCGCGCCTCCTGAGTCCGACTAGAAGTCCACTTGGTTCTATTTGTGACGCTCAACGCGCTGCAAGTCCCGCCTCGCCCATCTCCTCATTGGTTTTTAGGAGCATCTACCCACTTGGGTGATTGAAAGATGAACTGAGGTCTACGCTCCAGTCCAACGGAGTGCTTATGGATAACCCTGACCCCAACCCCAACCCCTAACCCCTAACCCCAACCCCTAACCCCTGACCTTTACCCTAACCCTAGGTCTACGCTCCAGTCCAACGGAGTGCTTATGGATAATGTGAACGAGGCTTTGCCCATAAGCACTCCGTTACGTTTCACCAGATGTCATGAATTTCAAATGGGGACGTCCACTACTGAGTGGAATCGCAATGCCCCCTTGCAGTTCAAGGCTCCGTTGGAGACTTAGACACATTTCTAACTTTGCGTCCTCTTCAGTCCAGCCAGAGTCCGTCGAAAAACAGGAAGTTACTAAACCACAGAAGAAGATAAAAATATGTGTGGCTTTATGGGATAACTAACAACTTGTAAACAATTACCCATTCCTATAAGTGAGCACTATTTTAATAGTAATGTTAAATAATACACACATTGGCAGTAATTCCAATGATATTATGACTGTTACCTCCCTTTTGAAGTTGATTGTGATGGTAATGAGGTTTTGTTTTTGATAATTTGTAAGTCGCTCTGGATAAGAGCGTCTGCTAAATGACGTAAATGTAAAATAATTATTAGGTGGAGGTCGCTTGCTACAATGGTATCTTTAGCCTAGCTTTTAGCTAGCTAGTTAGCTGCTCTGCAGTGCAAGCTAGCTTGACTTGCTATAAAGTTAGAGAAACAAGTTTAGGAAAAAGTAACTAAACAAAACATGTTTTATTGTCACCTTGTATGAAAATATCATATTTTGCAATCTCCCAAAATAAATGCGTTCTCTGACGAGAGACAGGCTCTTCTCCATCTTGCGTTACAAACACTACACTTGTCCATTCAATAGCGGAGCAAGACTTAGTGAATGCATAATGAAATACACTATAAATACAAAAGTGTGTGGAGACCCCTTCAAATTAGTGGATTTGGCTATTTCAGCCACACCCGTTGCTGACAGGTGTATAAAATCGAGCACACAGCCATGCAATCTCCATACACAAACATTGGCAGTAGAATGGCCTTACTGAAGAGCTCAGTGAATTTCAACCTGGCACCGTCATAGGATGCCAGGAGAACGCTACCTGCCCAAATGCATAGTGGCAACTGTAGTTTGGTGGAGGAGGAATAATGGTCTGGGGCTGTTTGTCATGGTTCAGGCTCCTTAGTTCCAGTGAAGGGAAATCTTAACGCTACAGCATACAATGACATTCTAGACGATTCTGTGCTTCTATCTTTGTGGCAACAGTTTGGGGAAGGCCCTTTCCTGTTTCAGCATGACAATGCCCCCATGCACAAAGCGATGTCTATACAGAAATGGTTTGTCGAGATCGGTGTGGAAGAACTTGACTGGCCTGCACAGAGCCCTGACCTCAACGAACACCTTTGGGATGAATTGGAACGCTGACTGCGAGCCAGGCCTAATCGCCCAACATCAGTGCCCGACCTCACTAATGCTCTTGTGGCTGAATGGAAGCAAGTCCCCGCAGCAATGTTCCAACATCTAGTGGAAAGCCTTCCCAGAAGAGTGGAGGCTGTTATAGCAGCAAAGGGGGGGACCAACTCCATATTAATGCCCATGATTTTGGAATGAGATGTTCGACGAGCAGGTGTCCACATACTTTTAGTCAAGTGGTATACATCACAATGTAAACGGGATGATTTTTTGAGGGAAAGTTGGTGGAGTGCTGCAGCAATGAGTCTCTCCAACAGCACCCTGGATTTACAAGATAAATATTTTGCGCCGTTGCCTTTGACAAAGTGAGCACTGCTTATCACAGGGCGGCATCACCTAAAAAGCCCATTTGCCACTGGTTGAGAGAAATTGTCATTGTTTTTGGGCAGAATGATGTGAGGTGTTAAGTGTTGTTGGACGTGTTGAGGCGTCTTGGAAAATCTACCACCTAGTCCTAATAGCCGGGATAGCCGGCCCCTCTCCCTGCGTCTCCCTCCAGACCACCTGGGTGGAGTTTCACCTGCCAGAGTACCCTGTCAGGGTTTAGAGTCAGGGTTAGGATTAGGATTAGGTAACACAGTGTAACCCTCTCGCTCTCTCTCTCTCTCTCTCTCTCTCTCTCTGTCTCTCTCTGTCTCTCTCTCTGTCTCTCTCTCTCTCTCTGTCTCTCCCTCCAGACAACGCGGGTGGAGTTTGACCTACCAGAGTACTCTGTGAGGCGGCGCTACCAGGACTTTGACTGGCTCAGGACCAAGCTGGAGGACACTCAGCCCACACATCTCATACCAGTAGGTTAATCCTGACCCTAACCCTAGACTACACATCTCATACCAGTAGGTTAATCCTGACCCTAACCCTAGACTACACATCTCATACCAGTAGGTTAATCCTGACCCTAACCCTAGACTACACATCTCATACCAGTAGGTTAATCCTGACCCTAACCCTGACCCTAACCCACACATCTCTTACCAGTAGGTTAACCCTGACCCCTAACCCTGACCCTAACCCTTGACTACACATCTCAGACCAGTAAGTTATGTACTAGCGTAACTGGTAGGATCTGAACCCCAGTTTCCCACTCGGAAAACCAACGTCTTAACCATTAGAATGACTCTCTCTCTCTCACTTTCTGCCCCCTATCTCTCGCTGTCTCTCGCCCTGCCCCCCCCAGCCTCTCCCTGAGAAGTTTGTGATGAAGGGGGTGGTGGACCGGTTCTCTGAGGAGTTTGTAGAGACGAGGAGGAAGGCTCTGGATAAGTTCCTGAAGAGAGTGGCTGACCATCCTGTCCTGTCGTTCAACCAACACCTCAACGCCTTCCTCTCTGCCAAGGTATGTTATAGGCTGGGGCAGTATACCGTATATATACCCTATACCGGGGTATTTTGAAATAGCCACGGGATAATTTTTCAATAACGTCAATACTGCCATTGAATGTTTAAAAAAATATATATATACATTTTAATATTTGTAGCTACTTTTTAAGTAAATACTTGCAGTCAGAGCTCTAAAATGCGACCAGATAGGTCGCGTATTCAACAAAATATTGGGCTGTCGACCAGGAGTTTTAATTTGGGTGCGACTATGGAGAAAATATATTGTTGTAATGATAACGCTTGGCTGTACCATTTTGTTTCTGAGAGCCCTGGGGAAACAAGCGAGTGCAGATTCGTTAGCGTCATGGTTGCCTGCTTTTAAACCATGTCAAAAGATCTGACCAGTGCAATATTTTTATGTTCCTGTAGCGGATCGCCTCCTCATTTCACATTCATAAACCATGTCGTGGGCCGTTCTGAAACTACTCACACGTCAACGTTGTTAACCATTTGTTGACACTCTGTTCAGTCCTGTTACCTCATTGGCTAGCTAGTTACCATTCTGGTATCTTGACCAGTACATGTAAACATTCAGGGACACAGACAGAAAGGAAAAGGATGATCAATGATCATAGCAATGAATGAATGACTGACGTCTTGCATGTCATTCATCACAAACCTGACGTTTTTTAAAGAGACAGTGTAACATTTTCTATGTAATGCATCTCAATAGGATATTAGTGCTTTTACACAACGTATTCGTATCAACATTTTAGCTTTTATAATAAATTAATGTATTTACATATTCGTTTCTGGGGCACAACGTGCTTCAAAAGTAGCTAGAATAATTCATATAGGCCCAACATTGCTTTATCTAAATCAATTTAAAAAATCATATTTTCTGCTGCTCCTAAATTTCATGTGGTGCTCCTAACTTTTTAAAGTTAGGAGCACCAGTGCTACAAATGAATAATGTTAATTTAGAGCCCTGTCTGCAATTAACTTGTGCAATACTTTAGAAGATAAAGCAGATCGCGTTCTTCATTTCACCCGTCACATTATTTTACCGGTAGTCCCCGGTCACATGGTGTGTGTTAGGGATTAGCATGGGTAACAGGGATTAGCATGGGTAACCGGGATTAGCATGGGTAACCGGGATTAGCATGGGTAACCGGGATCCCGTCAACACTTCACTTTTACTGAAAAAAATGGAATGACAAGACCCGGGAAATTACAACATTTTCCCCCAACATGAGCAGCATTAGATTAGCAAAAACTAAAATAGCACATTATCCAAACAGGTTGTGGCATGGAAGACTTTAGCCTAATGTTTTTACTTCACACTAAGTCGCCATGAATTCAAAGCTTTATTGACACTGCACACACGACCCGAATAAATGCTTCACGGAGTTCAAGTAACAGACACGTCTCAACATCAACTGTTCAGAGGAGACTGTGTGAATCAGACCTTCGTGGTCGAATTGCTGGAAAGAAACCACTACTAAAGGACACCAATAAGAAGAGACTTTCTTGGGCCAAGAAACACGAGCAATGGACATTAGACCGGTGGAAATTTGAAATTTGAGTCCAAATTGGAGATTTTTGGTTCCAACCGCCGTGTCTTTGTGACATGTGGTGTGGGTGAACGGATGATCTCTGCATTTGTATTTCCCACCATAAAGCATGGAGGAGGAGGTGTTATGGTGTGGGGGGTGCTTTGCTGGTGACACTGTCTGTGATTTATTTAGAATTCAAGGCACGCTTAACCAGTATGGCTACCACAGCATTCTGCAGTGATACGCCATCCCATCTGATTTGGGCTTAGTGGGATTATCATTTGTTTTTCAACAGGGCAATGACCCAACACACCTCCAGGCTGCGTAAGGGCTATTTCACTGTTCTGCAGCACGAATTCACAGCTAAATGTTTTCCAGCTAGATGCACTACATTACCAAAAGTATGTGGACACCTAATCGTCGAACATCTCATTCCAAAATCATTGGCATTAATATGGAGTTGGTCCCCCCCTTTGCTGCTATAACAGCCTCCACTCTTCTGGGAAGGCTTTCCACTAGATGTTGGAACATTGCTGCGAGGACCTGCTTCCATTCAGCCAAAAGCGCATTAGTGAGGTCGGGCACTGATGTTGGGCGATTAGGCCTGGCTCGCAGTCGGCGTTCCAATTCATCCCAAAGGTGTTCGATGGGGTTGAGGTCAGGGCTTTGTGCAGGCCAGTCAAGTTCTTCCACACACAAACTATTCTGTATGGACCCCGCTTTGTGCACGGAGGCATTGTCATGCTGAAACAGGGAAGGGCCTTCCCCAAACTGTTGCCACAAAGTTGGAAGCACAGAATTGTCTAGAATGTCATTGTATGCTGTAGCGTTAAGATTTCCCTTCACTGGAACTAAGGGGGCTAGCCCGAACCATGAAAAACAGCCCCAGACCATTATTCCTTCTTCACTAAACTTTACAGTTGGCACTATGGTAGCATTCTCCTGGCATTCGCCAAACCCAGATTCGTCCGTCGGACTGCCAGATGGTGAAGCGTGACTCATCACTCCAGTGAATGCGTTTCCGCTGCTCCAGAGTCCAATGGCGGCGAGCTTTACACCACTCCAGCCGACACTTGGCATTGCACATAGTGATCTTAGGCTTGTGTGTGGCTGCTCGGCCATCGAAACCCATTTCATGAAGCTTCCGACGAACAGTTATTGTGCTGACGTTGCAGTTTGGAACTCAGAAGTGAGTGTTGCAACCGAGGACAGACGATTTTTACTTGCTTCAGCACTCGTCGGTCCTCTTCTGTGGCCTACCGTTTCGCAGCTTAGCCGTTGTTGCTCCTAGACGTTTCCACTTCACAATAACAGCACTTAGTTGACCGGGGCAGCTCTAGCAGGGCAGAAATTTGATTAACTGACTTTTTGGAAAGGTGGCATCCTATGACGGTGCCAGGTTGAAAGCCACTGAGCTCTTCAGTAAGGCCATTCTACTGCCAATGTTTTTCTATGGAGATTGCATGGCGGTGTGCTCGATTTTATACAGCAACGGGTGTGGCTGAAATAGGGGTGTCCACATACTCGATATTCTGGATGCAGTAATTGCAAAATTACTGCAGTAAAAAAAAACGTATTTTGGACACAGTATTTGAAGTATACTGCAGTTATACTGCACTCTGACTGCAACATTTTTCCGTAAGGGCATACTTTTGTATGTAAAGTGTATCTTATAACTTTTAAGTTAACTGTTTAAAATCTGCTTGTAGTAACCTGGTATATTTATGTTAAGTATTATGTTTACCAATCGATGGCAGTATTGACTCAATACCACGTTTGCTTTCCGCCATCCCGTAACCGTTTAAATAGCTGAAATTATATTTTTTGTTGTTGCCTGTTTTGTATGTTATTTTGGCATTAATACGTGTCACATATCAGTTTGCAAACAATGTAAAAACGAAAAAACATTGAGTTAATAAAGCCGCATGCAAACATGGTCTCTTTTTTGCTTTCTTGAGTAAAGGCAGCTCCAAAATGCAGGTGTTTCAGCCTAGCTCAGTGCTTTCTGTGGTGGTGGGGCAGCCAGCGGAAAATACAAAGGGTAAGGGTTGGTAATGTTCTCTAAGTATGATGTTGACATGATCAGTCCAATCAAAGCTACTGTAGATATAACGTGATTTGACGTCATTTTATCTGTGGCCAAAGACCCTTGAGCCTTCTTGGATGGGCACTTCTAATGTAACTCTATGGCAGCACCCAAGGGGCTTGAATTTTCGAGCTCTACCCTTAGATTTGGCAGACATAGTGTCCCCATGAGTGACAGAACACTGAGCCAATCACGGCGCAACTACAGAACATTACCAACCCCTACGCTCCGTATGTTCCGCTGGCTGCCCCACCACCACAGAAAGCACTGAGCTAGGCTGAAACACCTGCATGTTGGAGCTGCCTTTACTCAGCTAGGCTGAAACACCTGCATGTTGGAGCTGCCTTTAAATAATAAATAAAATAAATAATATGCCATTTAGCAGATGCTTTTATCCAAAGCGACTTACAGTCATGCGTGCATACATTTTTGTGTATGGGTGGTCCCGGGGATCGAACCCACTACCTTGGCGTTACAAGCGCCGTGCTCTACCAGCTGAGCTACAGAGGACCAGCTAGGCTGAAACACCTGCATGTTGGAGCTGCCTTTACTCAGCTAGGCTGAAACACCTGCATTTTGGAGCTGCCTTTACTCAAGAAAGCGAAAAAAGAGACCATGTTTGCATGCGGCTTTATTAACTTTGGGTCTCTGCCCCACTTGCCCTGAATGACTGGTCACCACTGACTGAGAGACACCCCCCATTAAACTCATAACATACACACGGGAGAAAATTACGGTGATTTGGAGTTGCTGATGTTCAAGTGGAATATCAAGGACAAAAATAAAAGTCTGCCTCTTTTAGTAGTGGGTACTGGCCCCAGCTTACTAGGGAGAGGTCGGTTGGAGGAAATCAAACATGTCACCACAGAGACATTGACAGTGCAGCAGGTGCTATCAAAGCATGAGTGTGTTTTCAAAGAAGAGCTAAGGAAATTTAAAAGGGGTCCAAGCTACAGATGCAACTCTCAGATTCATTAGGCCAAGATCAATTCCATATGCCATGAACCCTAAAGTGGATATGGAAATTGACACTCTTAAAAGAGGATATAATTATTCCTGTCAAGTTCTCTGAGTAGGCAGCACCAGTTGTTCCCATACTCGGACCAAATGGTTAAATCTATGTGGTGACTCTCTGGAGCAGTACCTCATACCCAGAGTGGAGGACTTGCTTTCAGCGTTAACTGGAGGGCAACAGTTCACAAAACTGGATGGAGAATGACGCAGAGAAACCTATCGGGTCCATGTCAAGAACATTGTCGCCAGCGGAGGAAAAAGTACTCCCAGCTGGACAAGGAAGGACTGGCTGTCAAGTGCTAATGGATGAAACTTCACAGAAGTACCTGACCATAAACACCCACAGAGGGATGTTTACCTACAAACGTTTACCTTTCAGGGTGTCCTCCGTGCCAGTTATCTTCCAAAGAACCGTGGAGGGAGTTCTGCAGGGGATACCCAAGGTAGCAGTTTACCTCGACGACATTCTTGTCACGAAGGAGGAGCATCTCAGAAACTTGGGTGAAGATTTGAGGAGGATAGAAGAGGCCGGTCTCCGGCTGAAGAGGAGCAAGTGTACGCTGTTTGCTGATGAAGTGCAGTACCTGGGTCACAAGGTGGACGCCAAGGGGTTAAAAGCTAAAGTGAGGGCCGTCATGGAAGCTCCAGCTCCGACGGTGTTACGGAGCTGAGGGTCTATCTAGGCTTATTGAACTATTACAATCGCTTCCACCCTGAACTCTCTACCCTCTTAGCGCCACTGCATCAACTGTTAAGGAAGGACGTGGCCTGGAAATGGTCAGAAAGACAGGAAGAAGCTTTTGCAAAGTCAAAGGAGTTACTGCAATCGGCAGACGTGCTGGTGCACTACTCAGCAGACAGAGACCTCATCTTATCATGTGACGCCTCATTGTATGGTGTGGGGGAAGTTTCTATGGCGCAGAGAAATCTATCGGGTTCATGTCAAGAACATTGTCGCCAGCGGAGGAAAAAGTACTCCCAGCTGGACAAGGAAGGACTGGCTGTCATATTCGGAATGGACAAGTACTTATACGGGAGAACATTCACTATTGTGACCGACCAGAAGCCTCTGTTCTCTCTGTTCCATGAACAAAAGCCAGTACCAGAAATGGTCTCTCCAAGAGTTCAACGTAGGGCTGTGTGGCTCAGGGCCTACTAGTACAGAATAATCTACAAGCCAGGTAGATACAATGAGAACACTGATGCTCTAAGTAGGCTGCCCGTTCCAGAAATAATCCCTCAGGAAGGAGAAAATGACCAAGTCTTGAAGATCGATGTGTTGGATGATGCTTAAACAAGCAGGATAGGACATTGGAACGTTCCCCAGAGTTGCAGTTGGACAAACAACCTGAGACCACCAGGACACTGGAACGTTCCCCAGAGTTGCAGTTGGACAAACAACCTGAGACCTCCAGGACACTGGAACGTTCCCCAGAGTTGCAGTTGGACAAACAACCTGAGACCACCAGGACACTGGAACGTTCCCCAGAGTTGCAGTTGGACAAACAACCTGAGACCACCAGGACACTGGAACGTTCCCCAGAGTTGCAGTTGGACAAACAACCTGAGACCACCAGGACATTGGAACGTTCCCCAGAGTTGCAGTTGGACAAACAACCTGAGACCACCAGGACATTGGAACGTTCCCCAGAGTTGCAGTTGGACAAACAACCTGAGACCACCAGGACTTTGGAACGTTCCCCAGAGTTGCAGTTGGACAAACAACCTGAGACCACCAGGACACTGGAACGTTCCCCAGAGTTGCAGTTGGACAAACAACCTGAGACCACCAGGACTTTGGAACGTTCCCCAGAGTTGCAGTTGGACAAACAACCTGAGACCACCAGGACTTTGTTGTGGTGAAGTGGTGAAGTGCTGTTGGCACCAGCTACACCACCTCTGAGACGATCCATTAGAGAGAGAGACATCCGCCAGACTATTCCAGATCCTAAGGAAGATCATGTTCCTAGAGGTCACTGAAGTAAAAAAAATAAAAACAAGTAAATATATAAATAATGAATTATGAATAGGATTGTAAAAAACAAACAAGAAATGTGATTGTTATGAAAAATCATAAATGTTTAGTTGGCAGCCTAGCTCAGAAAGGAATGAAGTTGATTTATTAGCCAAAAAGGGGGGAATGTAGTAACCTGGGAAATGTATGTTAAGTATTATGTTTACCAATAGATGGCAGTATTGACTCAATACGGGGTTTGCGTTCCGCTATCCGTAGCCGTTTCAATGTCTGACCATATAACCGTGCTCAGATAGCTTACACCAGGTGAATTCCTGTAATGTTATTCTAAGTTACAATTAAATACTAAAACGTACGTACTTGTCCGGTGTCATCGATCTAAGAAGCATCCTAAGATACCACAGTGCTAAATGCTCTGAAGTGGTGCATTTGGTTTGCTAACTTAGTAGGTATCTAGCTCAGGGGTCTTCAGACAATTTCAAAAAATTTTTTTATAGCTTTCGTTGTAAGGCACATTCCTCTCTACCCTGAAACTCTTCCCCGGGTCCGTGATATACAAGATATGTGTTTTCTGTCAATATACCTGGTACAGTAATGGTTAATAAACAACTCTTAAGGGGGCCCCATCAAATATTTGTGGGTATTTTCCGGAATTCTGTTTTATATTTCCAGTTTTTTTTTCCTTCTTCAGTTTTTTACTCTAATGGATGTTCTGAGTCCATGTCAATGCTTAAATCACATCAGAAGACCAATTTGTGAGCTCTCAGGAAAAAAAAGCAAACACATTGAGTGTGATTCCCGTTTAATTGTGTATTAAGCGAAAGCGGAACGTGTCGGTCTAGTGATGTTTCTGCTGTTAGCCCCACTGCTACAGAACATGTCACGGCAGAGTTTGCAAAACAATGGCCACCCAATTGATACAAATATTCATGAGATCTTTGTCAGGTAAGCCTACTTTGCAGTTCACATTTAATTGAGAAGGTTTTTGGGGAAAGTATTTGTCTACCCACAAAACGGTTATCATTAGCATTGCTTACTGGCTACATACGGAGTGATAGACAAATGCGTGCACCAAACAGAAAGACGGGCAATATTGCTGGAAATTAATTGGCAGATATTGTTACGTTTGGCTTTTTAAGCCAATAGTGGCTAACCAGGAGTGGGATAATGTTGATGTAGCTTTGATTAGATAGTTGCTGGGAGCTTTATGTTTATGACAGTTTGCGATTGAACACATGAAAAAAAAAATTATTTCAGCTTGGCGAGCTACTGGTAGCTGGTGATCTGCCTGTTGAAGGCCCCTGATGTAGCTGGTGATCTGCCTGTTGAAGGCCCCTGATCTAGCTGGTTATCTGCCTGTTGAAGGCCCCTGATCTAGCTGGTTAGCTTCTTGCGAAATCAAACTCCTCTTGGTAACACCAGAGAATCCCCTCCTGGATCAAGAGCCTTGCTGTCTAATATTTGTTTTGTGCGTGCCTGGGATGTCTGTCCTGTAAATAGCTTATGTCAGAGACGGCATAAAATCCCACTTCTGACACCAATGTAGCGAACAGCAGGGCAGGGGAACGAAACCGGGTCGCTGGTGTGAAAGATCACATGTAGCTCAGTTGGTAGAGCATGGTGCTTGCAACACCAGGGTTGTGGGTTCGATTCTCACGGGGGACCAGTATGAAAATGTAGGTACTCACTACTGTAAGTCGCTTTGGATAAAAGTGTCTGCAAAATGGCATATTCTTCTAATCTGAACAAAAATATAATTGCAACATGTGAAGTGTTGGTCCCATGTTTCATGAGCTGAAATAAAATATCCCAGAAATGTTGCATACTCACAAAAAACGTATTTCTCAAAAATGTTGTGCACAAATTTGTTTACATCCCTGTTAGTTAGCTTTTCTCCTTTACCAAGACAATCCATCCACCTGACAGGTGTGGCATATCAACAAGCTGATTAAACAGCATGATCATTACACAGGTGCACCTTGTGCTGGGGACAATAAAATGGCACTCAAAAATTTGCACACAACACAATGCCAAAGATGTCTCAAGTTTTGAGGGAGCGTGCAATTGGCATGAAGATTGCAGGAATGTCCACCTGAGCTGTTGCCAGTGAATTGAATGTTAATTTCTCTAACATCGTTGTTTTAGAGAATTTGGCAGTACGTCCAACTGACCTCACAACCGCAGACCACGTGTAACCACGCCAGCCCAGGACCTCCACATCCGGCTACTTCACCTGCTGGATCGTCTGAAACCAGCCGCCTGGACAGCTGATGAAACTGTGGATTTGCACAACCAAAGAATTTCTGCATAAACTGTCAGAAACCGTCTCAGGGAAGCTCATCTGCGTGCTCGTCATCTTCACCAGGGTCTTGGCCTTACTGCAGTCCGGCGTTGTAACTGACCTGTGGGAAAATGCTCACCTTCGATGGCCACTGGCACGCTGGAGAAGTATGCTTTTCACGGATGAATCCCGGTTTCAACTATACCTGGCAGATGGCAGACAGTGTATATGGCGTCGTGTGGGTTCGAGCGGTTTGCTGATGTCAACGTTGTGAACAGGTTATGGTAAGGGCAAGTCTAAGCTACGGACAACTAACACAATTGCATTTTATGGATGGCAATTTGAATGCACAGAGATACCGTGACGAGATCCTGAGGCCCATTGTCATGCCATTCATCCGCCGCCATCACCTCATGTTTCAGCATGATAATGCACGGCCCCATGTCGCAAGGATCTGTACACAATTTCTGGAAGCTGAAAATGTCCCAGTTCTTCCATGGCCTGCATACTCCCCAGACATGTCAGTCATTGAGCATGTTTGGAATGCTCTGGATCGACGTGTACGACAGCGTGTTCCAGTTCCCACCAATAGCCAGCAACTTCGCACAGCCATTGAAGAGAAGTTGTTTTCTGATCCACGCCCCTACTTTTTTTAAAGGTATCTGTGTCCAACAGATGCATATCTGTATTCCCAATCATGTGAACTCCATAGTTTAGGGCCTAATGAATTTATTTAAATTGACTGATTTCCTTATATGAACTGTAACTCAGTAAAATCTTTGAAATTGTTGCGTTTATATTTTTGTTCACTGTATATTCTTCTAAAATGTTTGCAAATCATAAATTAGCATTTAACTAGCATTCGCTATGGGATTTTACGTGTACTTGTTAGCATTGCTAACCTTCGGATTACAGAGACTCAGTGGGGTTTGAAAATAGCGGCCCTTATATTCAGTGCCGGTATTACTGAATATCCCGGTTTGGCACAAGGTCGGTATGAAGGTATGACAATCTGGATACCGCCTAGTATGTTAGATGGGAGAGAAATGAGCAAATACTGTAGGCATTACAGTCCTGTATGTATTTCTGACTCGTACCTCCCACAGTGAATAAAGCTTGAAGGAATCTCCAATCAAAGTCTCTGAGACATCAAATCACATTTTTATTTGCCACATGCGCCGAATACAACAGGTGTAGACCTTACAGTGAAATGCTTACTTACAAGCCCTTAACCAACATTGCAGTTTTAAGAAGAAAAAAAATAGTGTTAAATAAAATAATTGAAGAGCAGCAGTAAAATAAAATAACAGTAGGGAGGCTATATACAGGGGGTACCGGTACAGAGTCAATGTGCGGGGGCACCGGTTAGTCTTCATCTGTTGGTGTAATGTTGTAACCGTGGTGGAAGGCTCTAAACGTTGTGTTTTGTGTGTGATTGCGTGTTGAGGTGTTAACCTGCGTGTTGAGGTGGTAACCTGCGTGTTGAGGTGGTAACCTGCGTGTTGAGGTGGTAACCTGCGTGTTGAGGTGTTAACCTGCGTGTTGAGGTGTTAACCTGCGTGTTGAGGTGTTAACCTGCGTGTTGAGGTGGTAACCTGCGTGTTGAGGTGGTAACCTGCGTGTTGAGGTGGTAACCTGCGTGTTGAGGTGTTAACCTGCGTGTTGAGGTGTTAACCTGCGTGTTGAGGTGGTAACCTGCGTGTTGAGGTGGTAACCTGCGTGTTGAGGTGTTAACCTGCGTGTTGAGGTGGTAACCTGCGTGTTGAGGTGGTAACCTGCGTGTTGAGGTGGTAACCTGCGTGTTGAGGTGTTAACCTGCGTGTTGAGGTGTTAACCTGCGTGTTGAGGTGGTAACCTGCGTGTTGAGGTGGTAACCTGCGTGTTGAGGTGGTAACCTGCGTGTTGAGGTGGTAACCTGCGTGTTGAGGTGGTAACCTGCGTGTTGAGGTGGTAACCTGCGTGTTGAGGTGGTAACCTGCGTGTTGAGGTGGTAACCTGCGTGTTGAGGTGTTAACCTGCGTGTTGAGGTGGTAACCTGCGTGTTGAGGTGTTAACCTGCGTGTTGAGGTGGTAACCTGCGTGTTGAGGTGGTAACCTGCGTGTTGAGGTGTTAACCTGCGTGTTGAGGTGTTAACCTGCGTGTTGAGGTGTTAACCTGCGTGTTGAGGTGGTAACCTGCGTGTTGAGGTGGTAACCTGCGTGTTGAGGTGGTAACCTGCGTGTTGAGGTGGTAACCTGCGTGTTGAGGTGGTAACCTGCGTGTTGAGGTGGTAACCTGCGTGTTGAGGTGGTAACCTGCGTGTTGAGGTGGTAACCTGCGTGTTGAGGTGTTAACCTGCGTGTTGAGGTGGTAACCTGCGTGTTGAGGTGGTAACCTGCGTGTTGAGGTGGTAACCTGCGTGTTGAGGTGTTAACCTGTGTGTTGAGGTGGTAACCTGCGTGTTGAGGTGGTAACCTGCGTGTTGAGGTGGTAACCTGCGTGTTGAGGTGTTAACCTGTGTGTTGAGGTGTTAACCTGCGTGTTGAGGTGTTAACCTGCGTGTTGTGTTTTCTCCCCAGGACCTGAATAAGAGACAAGGCCTAGCCCTGCTCTCTAAGATGGGGGAGTCGGTGAAGTACGTGACAGGAGGGTACAAGCTGAGGGGCCGACCCATGGAGTTTTCTGTTATGGGAGACTACCTGGATTTGTTCACACAGAAGCTGGGTACCATCGACAGGATAGCGCAGAGAATCATCAAAGAACAGTCCGGTAGGTAGCAGTGAGGTAAAGGTTATTGCTGGGTCTTTTCTGACTGTTGCTTTGCCTCTAGCTGGGCTGTGACTCTCTGTCTGACTCTGTGTCAGTGACTCCCTGGTGTGTGTGTGTGTGTGTGTGTGTGCAGCTAACTCTCTGTCTGTTTGTGTGTGTGCAGCTAACTCTCTGTGTGTGTGTGTGTGTGCAGCTAACTCTCTGTCTGTTTGTGTGTGTGCAGCTAACTCTCTGTGTGTGTGTGTGTGTGCAGCTAACTCTCTGTGTGTGTGTGTGTGTGTGTGTGTGTGCAGCTAACTCTCTGTCTGTTTGTGTGTGTGCAGCTAACTCTCTGTGTGTGTGTGTGTGTGCAGCTAACTCTGTCTGTGTGTGTGTGTGTGTGTGTGTGTGTGCGTGCAGCTAACTCTCTGTCTGTTTGTGTGTGTGCAGCTAACTCTCTCTGTGTGTGTGTGTGTGTGCAGCTAACTCTGTCTGTGTGTGTGTGTGTGTGTGTGCAGCTAACTCTGTCTGTGTGTGTGTGTGTGTGTGTGTGCGTGCAGCTAACTCTCTGTCTGTTTGTGTGTGTGCAGCTAACTCTCTGTGTGTGTGTGTGTGTGTGTGTGTGTGTGTGCAGCTAACTCTCTCTGTGTGTGTGTGTGTGTGTGTGTGTGTGTGTGTGTGTGTGCAGCTAACTCTCTGTCTGTTTGTGTGTGTGCAGCTAACTCTCTGTGTGTGTGTGTGTGTGTGTGCAGCTAACTCTCTGTCTGTTTGTGTGTGTGCAGCTAACTCTCTGTCTGTGTGTGTGTGTGTGTGTGTGTGTGCAGCTAACTCTCTGTCTGTTTGTGTGTGTGCAGCTAACTCTCTGTCTGTGTGTGTGTGTCTGTGTGTGTCTGTGTGTGTCTGTGTGTGTCTGTGTGTGTGTGTGTGTCTGTGTGTGTGTGTGTGTGTGTGTGTGTGTGTGCAGCTAACTCTCTGTGTGTGTGTGTGTGCAGCTAACTCTCTGTGTGTGTGTGTGTGCAGCTAACTCTCTGTGTGTGTGTGTGTGTGCAGCTAACTCTCTCTGTGTGTGTGTGTCTGTGTGTGTCTGTGTGTGTCTGTGTGTGTGTGTGTGTGTGTGTGCAGCTAACTCTCTGTGTGTGTGTGTGTGTGTGTGTGTGCAGCTAACTCTCTGTCTGTGTGTGTGTGTGTGTGTGTGTGTGCAGCTAACTCTGTCTGTGTGTGTGTACCTGGTAGAGCTGCGTGAGTACGGTCCTGTCTACACCAGCTAACTCTCTGTCTGTGTGTGTGTACCTGGTAGAGCTGCGTGAGTACGGTCCTGTCTACACCAGCTAACTCTCTGTGTGTGTGTGTGTGTGTGTGCAGCTAACTCTGTCTGTGTGTGTGTACCTGGTAGAGCTGCGTGAGTACGGTCCTGTCTACACCACCTGGACTGCCTCCTCTTTCCTCTCTGCTCTCTCTGACTACTGTGTCCCTCCTCCCCTGTGTACTCAGAGTACCTGGTAGAGCTGCGTGAGTACGGTCCTCTCTACACCACCTGGGCGGCGTCGGAGGCGGAGCTACAGGAGCCCCTGGAGGGCGTGTCCGGCTGCATAGCTAACTGCTCCAGCGCTCTGGACGAACTCACCGAGGACATGAGCGAAGACTTCCTGCCCGTGCTCCGAGAATACGTCCTCTACATTGAGTCCGTAAAGGTACAGTAGAATGCAGTAGAATGATTCCATGAAGGTACAGTAGAATACAGTAGAATGATTCCATGAAGGTACAGTAGAATGATTCCATGAAGGTACAGTAGAATACAGTAGAATGATTCCATGAAAGTACAGTAGAATACAGTAGAATGATTTTTTTACTGACTGTTGAATCATGATTCATTTTTCTGAGTACGTTTTTTGTCATTCGTTTGACCTGCTGGCTGGCCGCAATGAATTCTAAAGCAGGATTAATACGCACTCCTCCGGCTCAGCGGCTCTGGAGACGTGCTCAGTTTTCTCCACACACAGCCATTAAACTCTGTAAAGTCACCGTTGGCCTCATGGTGAAATCCCTGAGCGATTTCCTTCCTCTCCGGCAACTGAGTTAGGAAGGACGCCTGTATGTTTGTAGTGACTGGATGTATTGATATACCATCCAAAGTGTAATTAATAACTTCACCATGGTCAAAGGGATATTCAATGTCTGCTTTATTTTTAAAAAAATTTTTTAACCCATCTACCAATAGGAGCCCTTCTTTGCGAGGCATTGGAAAACCTCCCTGGTCTTTGTGGTTGAATCTGTGTTTGAAATTCACTGCTCGACTGAGGGACCTTACAGATAATTGTATGTGTGGGGTACAGAGATGAGGTAGTCATTCAAAAACCATGTTAAACACTTATGTGACTTGTTAAGCACATTTGTACTCCTGAACTTATTTAGGCTTGCCATAACAAAGGGGTTGAATACTTATTGACTCGAGACATTTCAGCTTTTCATTTTTAATTTAATTTGTCAAAGTTTTTAAAAACATAATTCCACCTTGCCATTATGGGGTGCTGTATGTAGGCCAGTGATAAGCCATTTGCATTTGAATGTGCTGTAACACAACAACATGTGGAAACAGTCGAGGGGTGGGAAATACTTTCTGAAGGCACATATTTCAGTCAAATTGCTTTTCAGCCTGGAGAGTCTGGTTTCCTCTCTCTCTCTCTCTCTAATGTCCTCTCACCTGCCAGACTGCTGAGGAAGCAGACTTTCACCACATCAGGACGTGTCGCTTCCTCTTTCCCTAGAATGACTTATTGCTGACAAGTCATGTTTGTGTTGAGACAGAATGAGAGCTGTCTTGGGGTTAAGGTTTCCTCAGGCAATAGAATTTGGTGTTTATCTCAGATTTTCACTTCCACCCATCCTAACCCTAACCTATCATTGTTTTAAGTTTAGATTGGTATACACTACGCCTTGCAAAAGTATTCAGACCCCTTTTAATTTCTTCACGTTTTATTGTGTTACAAAGCGGGATTAAAATTGATTTAATTGTCAGTTTTTGTCAACAATATACACAAAATACTCTGTCAAAGTGGAAGAAAGATTAATAAACATATTATATAACTCAAGTATAGTCGTTGCATAAGTATTCAGCCCCTTTGTTTAGGCAAGCCTAAATTAGTTCAGGAGTAGAATTTGGCTTAACAAATCACTTAATAAGTTACATGGACTCACTCTGTGTGAAATAATAGTGGTTGACACTAAATTACTAACCCTTCCTCTGTCCTCCATACATACATCTGTAAGTCCCTCAGTCAAGTATTGAATTTCAAGCACAGATTCAACTACAAAGACCAGGGAGCTTTTAGAAAGCCTCATAAAGAAGGGCAGTGATTGGTAGATGATTAACAATAACAAATCAGACATTGAATATCTCTTTAAGCCGTGGTCAAGTTAATAATGATGCTGTGGATTATATATTAAACCACCCAGACACATCAAAGATACGGTCGTCCTTCGGAACTGAGCTGCAGGGCAGGAAGGAAACTGCTCAGGGATGTCACCGTGAGGCCATTGGTGATTTTAAAATGGCTACAGAGTTCAATGGCTGTGATGGGAGAGAACTGAGGATGGATCAACAACATTGTAGTGACTCCACAATAATGACCTAAATGACAGAGTGAAAAGAACACAAATATAAAAAATATTCCAAAACATGAATCTTGTTTAGAAAACAAGGCACTAAAGTAATACTGCAACAGCAACAAAACATGGCAAAGGAATACACTTTCTGGCATAAATGCAAAGCCTTATGTTTGGGGCAAATCCAACACATCACTGAGTACCACTCTTCGTATTTTCAAGCATGGTGGTGACTGCATCGGGTTATGGGTGTGCTTGACATTGGCAAATACTGGGGAGATTTTCAGGATAAAAATAAACGGGATAGGGCTAAGCACAGGCAAAATCCTAGAGGAAAACCTGGTTCAGTCTGCTTTACACCAGACACTGGGAGAGGAATTCGCCTTTCAGCAGGACAATAACCTAAAACACAAGGCCAAATCTACACTGGAGTTGGTTACCAAGACGACAGTGAATGTTCTTAAGTGACCAAGTTACGGTTGCTTGAAATACTATGGCAAGACTTGAAAATTGCTGTCTATCCATAATCAATAACAATAGGCAAATATCGTAGGCTTGGGCTGTATACCGTATATACCGTTTGCTAATTTAGTAGCTAGTTCGCTGTCTAGCTAAGTGGTTAGCTTCTTCCAAAATCAAGCATTTGCTTGGTAACAGCAGAGAATCCCCTCCTGGATTAACCTTGCTGGCTAATATTCATTTTGCGCGTGCAGCTAACTGTCTCGCAATTTGGAGTTACTTTTATACTTGTATAGTTTAGGTCACAAAATACAAAATGTTTGCAATGCGCTCGTTAGCATTCTCTATGAGGATTCCTTAGTGTTTGTTAGCATTCTGGTAAGTTATGTTTTTTGGGCATTGAATATTAGTACTTTTTAGAGCGACTTACAGTTATTGAGTGCATACATTATTGGGGAAGGTTTAGAAAACTTGAAAAAGCGTCCGGGAGACTTGGCGAACATAATGCTAGGCCACTGATTTTTAACCACCGTGTTTCGCGATACTAATCTGTATCGCGATACTTAGCCTGGTATCGTGTCATTTGTAAAATGTTGTTATCGTGACAACACTAGTCCAAATACTTTTGTATATATATAGTGTACTTGCATAACTTTGAGCTGGGTTGTCTCTCCTAGTAGTAAATGTTTGCATGCGCTCGTTAGCATTTGCCTAGCATCCGCTATGAGAATTCCTTAGTACGTGTTAGCATTTTGTTAGCATTCTGCGAAGTGACGTTTTTTGGGGGCTTTGAATATTAGTACTTTTTAAATAAATACCTGCAGTCAACTTGTGCACTAGGTAATAGATAAAGCAAAAAAAATTATTGCCCCTTGTGTGCACTACTGGTAATACCATATATCCCGGGATGGCACAGGCACGGTAATACCATATATCCCGGGATGGCACAGGCACGGTATGGAAATCAGTATACCGTCCAACCCTATGATATTGTACAATCCAGGTGTGCGTAGCGCTTAGAGATTTACCCAGAAAGCCTCACAGCTGTAATCGCTGCCAAAGGTGTTTCTAACATGTATGGACTCAGGGAGATGAATACTTATGCAACAACTATATTTAATTTATTACATTTTTATTAATCTTTTAAAAAATATAAATACTTTTGCAAGGCACTGTAAATGTTGTTTTTATTCAAGATGAAAACGAATATTAAATTATGATTAAACTATGATTTTAATTAAGAAGTTTGGATTGCAATTATGAGCATAATGAATGCCTCCAGACAGGGGGGGGATCTCTGAGGGGGATCTCTGAGGGGGATCTCTGAGGGGGATCTCTGAGGGGGATCTCTGAGGGGGATCTCTGAGGGGGATCTCTGAGGGGGATCTCTGAGGGGGATCTCTGAGGGGGATCTCTGAGGGGGATCTCTGAGGGGGATCTCTGAGGGGGATCTCTGAGGGGGATCTCTGAGGAGGGTGTGTGAACCTCAGCCATTCTTAGGCTTCCAAGTGGCTGTAGCGGTCTGGCTTGTCTCTGCAGCCGGCTGCTAACATCTGCCGTGTTTTGCTCTGTCAGGCTGCTCTAAAGGAGAGGGACTGTGTGTGTGTTATTTTACATCTGGGGCGGCAGGTAGCTCAGTGGTTAAGAGCGTTGTCCCCGAGCTGACTAGGCGAAAAATCTGTCAATGTGCCCTTAACCCGAATTGCTCCTGTAAGTCGCTCTGGATAAGAGCGTTTGCTAAATGACTAAAATATAAATGTAAAATGTGTTTGCTCTGCTGTCAGGCTGTTCTGAAGAAGAGGGACAACATCCAGGCGGAATACGAGGCCAAACTGGAAGCTGCTGCCTTCCAGAAAGAAGAGAGGCCAGCAGCCACAGTGAGTCCTGTGGGCCCTAGAGTCTAGTCTACTCAACACCCTGTGGACCCTAGAGTCTAGTCTACTGAACACCCTGTGGGCCCTAGAGTCTAGTCTACTCAACACCCTGTGGACCCTAGAGTCTAGTCTACTCAACACCCTGTGGGCCCTAGAGTCTAGTCTACTCAACACCCTGTGGGCCCTAGAGTCTAGTCTACTCAACACCCTGTGGGCCCTAGAGTCTAGTCTACTCAACACCCTGTGGGCCCTAGAGTCTAGTCTACTCAACACCCTGTGGGCCCTAGAGTCTAGTCTACTCAACACACTTGTGGGCCCTAGAGTCTAGTCTACTCAACACCCTGTGGGCCCTAGAGTCTAGTCTACTCAACACCCTGTGGGCCCTAGAGTCTAGTCTACTCAACACCCTGTGGGCCCTAGAGTCTAGTCTACTCAACACCCTGTGGGCCCCTAGAGTCTAGTCTACTCAACACCCTGTGGGCCCTAGAGTCTAGTCTACTCAACACCCTGTGGGCCCTAGAGTCTAGTCTACTCAACACCCTGTGGGCCCTAGAGTCTAGTCTACTCAACACCCTGTGGGCCCTAGAGTCTAGTCTACTCAACACCCTGTGGGCCCTAGAGTCTAGTCTACTCAACACCCTGTGGGCCCTAGAGTCTAGTCTACTCAACACCCTGTGGGCCCTAGAGTCTAGTCTACTCAACACCCTGTGGGCCCTAGAGTCTAGTCTACTCAACACCCTGTGGGCCCTAGAGTCTAGTCTACTCAACACCCTGTGGGCCCTAGTCTAGTCTACTCAACACCCTGTGGGCCCTAGAGTCTAGTCTACTCAACACCCTGTGGGCCCTAGAGTCTAGTCTACTCAACACCCTGTGGGCCCTAGAGTCTAGTCTACTCAACACCCTGTGGGCCCTAGAGTCTAGTCTACTCAACACCCTGTGGGCCCTAGAGTCTAGTCTACTCAACACCCTGTGGGCCCTAGAGTCTAGTCTACTCAACACCCTGTGGGCCCTAGAGTCTAGTCTACTCAACACCCTGTGGGTGCTGTCCCCTCCCTACAGCAGGTGCTGTTCCCTGTCCCCTCCCTACAGCAGGTGCTGTTCCCTGTCCCCTCCCTACAGCAGGTGCTGTTTCCTGTCCCCTCCCTACAGCAGGTGCTGTTCCCTGTCCCCTCCCTACAGCAGGTGCTGTTTCCTGTCCCCTCCCTACAGCAGGTGCTGTTCCCTGTCCCCTCCCTACAGCAGGTGCTGTTTCCTGTCCCCTCCCTACAGCAGGTGCTGTTTCCTGTCCCCTCCCTACAGCAGGTGCTGTTCCCTGTCCCCTCCCTACAGCAGGTGCTGTTCCCTGTCCCCTCCCCACAGCAGGTGCTGTTCCCTGTCCCCTCCCTACAGCAGGTGCTGTTCCCTGTCCCCTCCCTACAGCAGGTGCTGTTCCCTGTCCCCTCCCTACAGCAGGTGCTGTTCCCTGTCCCCTCCCCACAGCAGGTGCTGTTCCCTGTCCCCTGTCCCCTCTCTACAGAAGGTGCTTAGTTCTGTTTCCTGTCCCCTCCCTACAGCAGGTGCTGTTCCCTGTCCCCTCCCTACAGCAGGTGCATAGTTCTGTCCCCTGTCCCCTCCCTACAGCAGGTGCTGTTTCCTGTCCCCTCCCTACAGAAGGTGCTTAGTTCTGTCCCCTGTCCCCTCTCTACAGAAGGTGCTTAGTTCTGTTTCCTGTCCCCTCCCTACAGCAGGTGCATAGTTCTGTCCCCTGTCCCCTCCCTACAGCAGGTGCTGTTCCCTGTCCCCTCCCTACAGCAGGTGCTGTCCCCTGTCCCCTCCCTACAGCAGGTGCTTAGTTCTGTTCCCTGTCCCCTCCCTACAGCAGGTGCTTAGTTCTGTCCCCTGTCCCCTCCCTACAGCAGGTGCTGTTCCCTGTCCCCTCCCTACAGCAGGTGCTTAGTTCTGTCCCCTGTCCCCTCCCTACAGAAGGTGCTTAGTTCTGTTCCCTGTCCCCTCCCTACAGCAGGTGCTTAGTTCTGTCCCCTGTCCCCTCTCTACAGAAGGTGCTTATTTCTGTCCCCTGTCCCCTCCCTACAGCAGGTGCTGTTCCCTGTCCCCTCCCTACAGAAGGTGCTTAGTTCTGTCCCCTGTCCCCTCTCTACAGAAGGTGCTTAGTTCTGTTCCCTGTCCCCTCCCTACAGCAGGTGCTGTTTCCTGTCCCCTCCCTACAGCAGGTGCTGTTTCCTGTCCCCTCCCTACAGCAGGTGCTGTTCCCTGTCCCCTCCCTACAGCAGGTGCATAGTTCTGTTCCCTGTCCCCTCCCTACAGCAGGTGCTGTTTCCTGTCCCCTCCCTACAGAAGGTGCTTAGTTCTGTCCCCTGTCCCCTCTCTACAGAAGGTGTTTAGTTCTGTCCCCTGTCCCCTCCCTACAGAAGGTGCTTAGTTCTGTTTCCTGTCCCCTCCCTACAGCAGGTGCTGTTTCCTGTCCCCTCCCTACAGCAGGTGCTGTTCCCTGTCCCCTCTCTACAGAAGGTGCTTAGTTCTGTTTCCTGTCCCCTCCCTACAGCAGGTGCTGTTTCCTGTCCCCTCCCTACAGAAGGTGCTTAGTTCTGTCCCCTGTCCCCTCCCTACAGCAGGTGCTGTTTCCTGTCCCCTCCCTACAGAAGGTGCTTAGTTCTGTCCCCTGTCCCCTCTATACAGAAGGTGCTTAGTTCTGTTTCCTGTCCCCTCCCTACAGCAGGTGCTGTTCCCTGTCCCCTCCCCACAGCAGGTTCTGTTCCCTGTCCCCTCCCTACAGCAGGTTCTGTTCCCTGTCCCCTCCCTACAGCAGGTTCTGTCCCCTGTCCCCTCCCTACAGAAGGTGCATAGTTCTGTCCCCTGTCCCCTCCCTACAGAAGGTGCTGTTCCCTGTCCCCTCCCTACAGAAGGTGCTGTTCCCTGTCCCCTCCCTACAGCAGGTGCTGTTCCCTGTCCCCTCCCTACAGAAGGTGCTGTTCCCTGTCCCCTCCCTACAGCAGGTGCTGTTCCCTGTCCCCTCCCTACAGCAGGTGCATAGTTCTGTCCCCTGTCCCCTCCCTACAGCAGGTGCTGTTTCCTGTCCCCTCCCTACAGAAGGTGCTTAGTTCTGTCCCGTGTCCCCTACCTACAGTAGGTGCTGTTTCCTGTCCCCTCCCTACAGCAGGTGCTGTTCCCTGTCCCCTCTCTACAGAAGGTGCTGTTCCCTGTCCCCTCCCTACAGAAGGTGCTTAGTTCTGTCCCCTGTCCCCTCTCTACAGAAGGTTCTGTTCCCTGTCCCCTCCCTACAGCAGGTGCTGTTTCCTGTCCCCTCCCTACAGCAGGTGCATAGTTCTGTTTCCTGTCCCCTCCCTACAGCAGGTGCTGTTCCCTGTCCCCTCCCTACAGCAGGTGCTGTTTCCTGTCCCCTCCCTACAGAAGGTGCTTAGTTCTGTCCCCTGTCCCCTCCCTACAGCAGGTGCTGTTCCCTGTCCCCTCCCTACAGCAGGTTCTGTTCCCTGTCCCCTCCCTACAGCAGGTGCTGTTCCCTGTCCCCTCCCTACAGCAGGTGCTGTTCCCTGTCCCCTCCCTACAGAAGGTGCATAGTTCTGTTTCCTGTCCCCTCTCTACAGCAGGTGCTGTTCCCTGTCCCCTCTCTACAGCAGGTGCTGTTCCCTGTCCCCTCCCTACAGCAGGTGCATAGTTCTGTCCCCTGTCCCCTCCCTACAGCAGGTTCTGTTCCCTGTCCCCTCCCTACAGAAGGTGCATAGTTCTGTTTCCTGTCCCCTCTCTACAGCAGGTGCTGTTCCCTGTCCCCTCCCTACAGCAGGTGCATAGTTCTGTTCCCTGTCCCCTCCCTACAGCAGGTGCTGTTTCCTGTCCCCTCCCTACAGAAGGTGCTTAGTTCTGTCCCCTGTCCCCCCTCTACAGAAGGTGCTTAGTTCTGTTTCCTGTCCCCTCCCTACAGCAGGTGCATAGTTCTGTCCCCTGTCCCCTCCCTACAGCAGGTTCTGTTTCCTGTCCCCTCCCTACAGAAGGTGCTTAGTTCTGTTCCCTGTCCCCTCTCTACAGAAGGTGCTTAGTTCTGTCCCCTGTCCCCTCCCTACAGCAGGTGCTGTTCCCTGTCCCCTCCCTACAGAAGGTGCTTAGTTCTGTCCCCTGTCCCCTCCCTACAGCAGGTGCTGTTCCCTGTCCCCTCTCTACAGAAGGTGCTTAGTTCTGTTTCCTGTCCCCTCCCTACAGCAGGTGCTGTTCCCTGTCCCCTCCCTACAGCAGGTGCTGTTTCCTGTCCCCTCCCTACAGCAGGTGCTGTTCCCTGTCCCCCTCCCTACAGCAGGTGCTGTTCCCTGTCCCCCTCCCTACAGAAGGTGCTTAGTTCTGTCCCCTGTCCCCTCCCTACAGCAGGTGCTGTTCCCTGTCCCCTCTCTACAGAAGGTGCTTAGTTCTGTTTCCTGTCCCCTCCCTACAGCAGGTGCATAGTTCTGTCCCCTGTCCCCTCCCTACAGCAGGTGCTGTTCCCTGTCCCCTCCCTACAGAAGGTGCTTAGTTCTGTTCCCTGTCCCCTCCCTAAAGCAGGTGCATAGTTCTGTCCCCTGTCCCCTCCCTACAGCAGGTGCTGTTTCCTGTCCCCTCCCTACAGAAGGTGCTTAGTTCTGTCCCCTGTCCCCTCTCTACAGAAGGTGCTTAGTTCTGTCCCCTGTCCCCTCCCTACAGCAGGTGCTGTTCCCTGTCCCCTCCCTACAGCAGGTGCTGTTCCCTGTCCCCTCCCTACAGCAGGTGCTTAGTTCTGTTTCCTGTCCCCTCCCTACAGAAGGTGCTTAGTTCTGTCCCCTGTCCCCTCCCTACAGCAGGTGCTGTTCCCTGTCCCCTCTCTACAGAAGGTGCTTAGTTCTGTTTCCTGTCCCCTTCCTACAGCAGGTGCTGTTCCCTGTCCCCTCCCTACAGCAGGTGCTGTTTCCTGTCCCCTCCCTACAGCAGGTGCTGTTCCCTGTCCCCTCCCTACAGCAGGTGCTGTTCCCTGTCCCCTGTCCCCTCTCTACAGAAGGTGCTTAGTTCTGTCCCCTGTCCCCTCCCTACAGCAGGTGCTGTTCCCTGTCCCCTCTCTACAGAAGGTGCTTAGTTCTGTTTCCTGTCCCCTTCCTACAGCAGGTGCTGTTCCCTGTCCCCTCCCTACAGCAGGTGCTGTTCCCTGTCCCCTCCCTACAGCAGGTGCATAGTTCTGTCCCCTCCCTACAGCAGGTTCTGTTCCCTGTCCCCTCCCTACAGAAGGTGCTTAGTTCTGTCCCCTGTCCCCTCCCTAAAGCAGGTGCATAGTTCTGTCCCCTGTCCCCTCCCTACAGCAGGTGCTGTTTCCTGTCCCCTCCCTACAGAAGGTGCTTAGTTCTGTCCCCTGTCCCCTCTCTACAGAAGGTGCTTAGTTCTGTCCCCTGTCCCCTCCCTACAGCAGGTGCTGTTCCCTGTCCCCTCCCTACAGCAGGTGCTGTTCCCTGTCCCCTCCCTACAGCAGGTGCTTAGTTCTGTTTCCTGTCCCCTCCCTACAGAAGGTGCTTAGTTCTGTTTCCTGTCCCCTCCCTACAGCAGGTGCTGTTCCCTGTCCCCTCCCTACAGCAGGTGCTGTTCCCTGTCCCCTCCCTACAGAAGGTGCTGTTCCCTGTCCCCTCCCTACAGCAGGTGCTGTTCCCTGTCCCCTCCCTACAGAAGGTGCTGTTCCCTGTCCCCTCCCTACAGCAGGTGCTGTTCCCTGTCCCCTCCCTACAGCAGGTGCTGTTCCCTGTCCCCCTCCCTACAGCAGGTGCTGTTCCCTGTCCCCTCCCTACAGCAGGTGCTGTTCCCTGTCCCCTCCCTACAGAAGGTGCTTAGTTCTGTTCCCTGTCCCCTCCCTACAGCAGGTGCTGTTCCCTGTCCCCTCCCTACAGCAGGTGCTGTTCCCTGTCCCCTCCCTAAAGCAGGTGCATAGTTCTGTTCCCTGTCCCCTCCCTACAGCAGGTGCTGTTCCCTGTCCCCTCCCTACAGAAGGTGCTTAGTTCTGTTCCCTGTCCCCTCCCTACAGCAGGTGCTGTTCCCTGTCCCCTCTCTACAGCAGGTTCTGTTCCCTGTCCCCTCCCTACAGCAGGTGCTTAGTTCTGTTTCCTGTCCCCTCCCTACAGAAGGTGCTTAGTTCTGTCCCCTGTCCCCTCCCTACAGCAGGTGCTGTTCCCTGTCCCCTCCCCACAGCAGGTGCTGTTCCCTGTCCCCTCTCTACAGAAGGTGCTTAGTTCTGTTTCCTGTCCCCTCTCTACAGAAGGTGCTTAGTTCTGTTTCCTGTCCCCTCTCTACAGAAGGTTCTTAGTTCTGTCCCCTGTCCCCTCCCCACAGCAGGTGCTGTTCCCTGTCCCCTCCCCACAGCAGGTGCTGTTCCCTGTCCCCTCCCTACAGAAGGTGCTTAGTTCTGTCCCCTGTCCCCTCCCTACAGCAGGTGCTGTTCCCTGTCCCCTCTCTACAGAAGGTGCTTAGTTCTGTCCCCTGTCCCCTCTCTACAGAAGGTGCTTAGTTCTGTCCCCTGTCCCCTCCCTACAGCAGGTTCTGTCCCCTGTCCCCTCCCTACAGCAGGTTCTGTCCCCTGTCCCCTCCCTACAGAAGGTGCTTAGTTCTGTCCCCTGTCCCCTCTCTACAGCAGGTGCTGTTCCCTGTCCCCTCTCTACAGAAGGTGCTTAGTTCTGTCCCCTGTCCCCTCCCTACAGCAGGTGCTGTTCCCTGTCCCCTCCCTACAGCAGGTGCTGTTCCCTGTCCCCTCCCTACAGCAGGTTCTGTTCCCTGTCCCCTCTCTACAGAAGGTGCTTAGTTCTGTCCCCTGTCCCCTCCCTACAGCAGGTGCTGTCCCCTGTCCCCTCTCTACAGCAGGTGCTTAGTTCTGTCCCCTGTCCCCTCTCTACAGCAGGTGCTTAGTTCTGTCCCCTGTCCCCTCTCTACAGCAGGTGCTTAGTTCTGTTCCCTGTCCCCTCTCTACAGCAGGTGCTTAGTTCTGTCCCCTGTCCCCTCTCTACAGCAGGTGCTTAGTTCTGTTCCCTGTCCCCTCTCTACAGCAGGTGCTGTCCCCTGTCCCCTCTCTACAGAAGGTGCTTAGTTCTGTCCCCTGTCCCCTCCCTACAGCAGGTGCTGTCCCCTGTCCCCTCCCTACAGCAGGTGCTTAGTTCTGTCCCCTGTCCCCTCTCTACAGCAGGTGCTTAGTTCTGTCCCCTGTCCCCTCCCTACAGAAGGTGCTTAGTTCTGTCCCCTGTCCCCTCCCCACAGCAGGTGCTGTCCCCTGTCCCCTCTCTACAGAAGGTGCTTAGTTCTGTCCCCTGTCCCCTCCCTACAGCAGGTGCATAGTTCTGTTCCCTGTCCCCTCCCTACAGCAGGTGCTGTTCCCTGTCCCCTCCCTACAGCAGGTGCTGTCCCCTGTCCCCTCCCTACAGCAGGTGCTTAGTTCTGTCCCCTGTCCCCTCTCTACAGCAGGTGCTTAGTTCTGTCCCCTCCCTACAGAAGGTGCTTAGTTCTGTCCCCTGTCCCCTCCCTACAGCAGGTGCTGTTCCCTGTCCCCTCCCTACAGAAGGTGCTTAGTTCTGTCCCCTGTCCCCTCCCCACAGCAGGTGCTGTCCCCTGTCCCCTCCCTACAGAAGGTGCTTAGTTCTGTCCCCTCTCTACAGCAGGTGCCTACAGACGTGGAGAAGTGCCAGGACAGAGTGGAGTGTTTCAATGCTGACCTGAAGTCAGACTGGGACCGCTGGCAGAACAACAAGAGACAAGACTTCAGACAGCTACTCACTGGCATGGCCGACCACAACATCCACTACTATGAGAAGGTAAGAGGGGAGACTTCAGACAGCTACTGACTGGCATGGCCGACCACAACATCCACTACTATGAGAAGGTAAGAGGGGAGACTTCAGACAGCTACTGACTGGCATGGCCGACCACAACATCCACTACTATGAGAAGGTAAGAGGGGAGACTTCAGACAGCTACTGACTGGCATGGCCGACCACAACATCCACTACTATGAGAAGGTAAGAGGGGAGACTTCAGACAGCTACTGACTGGCATGGCCGACCACAACATCCACTACTATGAGAAGGTAAGAGGGGAGACTACCCACTGACTTTTGTTATAATATGTCTAATTGGCCCTTACCAAAATCTTAATCCAAACCCAGCCCTTATCTTGACCCTTACATAAATGGTTTCTAGTGGTTTTCTTGGTGTAACCCAGGTGATGATGGTTCAACTAGAAGAAAATGGTCTCAGCTCGGCTTTCCCCTCTGGTCCCTCTACCGCCTCTTCCCTCTTGGTCCAGACCTCTGGTCCCTCTACCGCCTCTTCCCTCTTGGTCCAGACCTCTAGTCCCTCTACCGCCTCTTCCCTCTTGGTCCAGACCTCTAGTCCCTCTACCGCCTCTTCCCTCTTGGTCCAGACCTCTAGTCCCTCTACCGCCTCTTCCCTCTTGGTCCAGACCTCTAGTCCCTCTAGTCAAATCAAATGGATTTATTAAGCCCTTTTCACATCAGCAGATGTAACAAAGTGCTTATACAGAAACCCGGCCTAAAACCCCAAACAGCAAGCAGTGCAGATGTAGAAGCACGGTGGCTAGGAAAAACTCCCTAGAAAGGCAGGAACCTAGGAAGAAACCTAGAGAGGAACCAGGCTCTGAGGGGTGGCCAGTCCTCTTCTGACTGTGCTGGGGGGAGATTATAAGAGTTCATGGCCATTAAGGCCAGATTGTTCTTCAAGATGTTCAAACGTTCATAGATGACCAGCAGGGTCAAATAATAATCCCAGTGGTTGTAGAGGGTGCAACAGGTCAGCACCTCAGGAGTAAATGTCCTTTGGCTTTTCATAGCCGAGCATTCAGAGGTCGAGACAGCAGTGTTGTGTTCGAGATCACCTAAAGCGAGACCGATTGAAGACCAAGACCGGAGCAAAACAAGTCAGAGTCAAGACTAATACCGGAGGGGGGGGTGAGACCAAGTCAAGACCGAGACCAGGAGGGGGACAAGGGGTCCGAGACCGAGTCAAGACCGAGACCAGAAAAATGCGAGTCCAATTCAAGACCATGATTGTAATTTTGTCAATTCACCACCTTAATAAGAGTTCAAAATGTCCAGTATTTCTGTGTTCATATTTCAGAGCAACATATGGGTTCTTTAGACATTCAGAAATAGCAAAAAAAAAAACATTCTGAAGGAAAATAGAGCCACTCTAAAAATTATTACTGACCCAAACACAGTGGGGAACAATGGGCCTTCTGCACCTTCCGAGAAGGGCAAAATATTTATAAAATTATAGTTATTATAATATAATAATAGTTCTGATTTATTCTCTTCAGTTTTTGTTGGAAAGGATAGGGTTAAAAAAAGATCCAATCAGGATTATTATTTGCTGGTCTCTGGAGAGATAAATCTAGCTAGCTAAGTCAGCCATTGGCTAGGCCATCAGAAGCTAGATAGAAGGCATCTGCCATTCAACTGTATTAGGGCAACATTTTTGGAGTGACAGTGGAATCAACCAATCACATTTTGACTTAATGGTTGGGACTGGTTTTACAAAAAACGTGGAAACTTCTGCCTTCTTGAAGGCCAACAGGTCACTGCGCAATAGCGAGCAGTAGTTTTCCCACGGTCTAGCTAGCTTTTGTTGTCGGCTAGTCAAAAGGATGTTGTTGCTGATTTGTTAGCTTAGTGAAACATTGTTGTATTTAAAGTGGAACTGACTGCATTTTGGCAACATTAAATCTTATTAAAATCTGTTTATATACACCCCTAGGAAGAATATGACAACATTTTAAACATTTTCTGACAAGCGACCACTTAGATATGGTCATTTTCACATATTCATACATTCTTAGGATGTTTGGGAATTATGTATTCTAACACATTTGTGAAAATTCTATAGTAATATAGAGTGGGAAAGCGGCCGTGCTTTTGGACAATAAATAGATGCAGTAAATAAAACTGAATAAAAACATCTGTCTTGTCCAGGACCGCTATAGCCAAGCAGAGCTACAGTAGGCCTTTATACAAACAAGCCATTTGCCACACGGGCCTGCCATCACTCACTTTGAACTGGACTGTGTGTTTACAGGCAGTTGCAACAGAGCGTCTTTAGATCATTAGAACGCATTCGCCAAAAGCCACGAAATACACCTGAATGGATTTCTGCAAATATGTAAATACCACGGGAGTCCTCTTACATTTGGGAACTTTACAGTCCTATTGATCAAACAACCATGAAAAGGTAGGCTCGCTCTCTCCCTCAGTTATGCACATCAACAACAACAAGATCAACAACTAATGCTATCCAGAGCAAGAAGAGCTCAAATCTAACGAAGGAACATTAGACAAACCCTCTCAAACTCTAGCTTGCTAGCTAGCTACTTCTAGGCACAAATGAGAGAACAACTCACTGACCATTTTACTCGCCGTAGCAGAGCTGGTTAGGCTGTTTACATGTTATCTAGAACGTTCTTGACTAACTATTACTTTTTCTGCCTGCATTTACTGACACTGGTCATATTCAGCGGGTATTAGGCGTTCGCGAGGCATCAGTTAGCTGCTGCAAATGACTGGAACGAACTGCAAACATCTCTGAAGCTGGAGACACTTATCTCCCTCACTGTCTTTAAGCATCAGTTGTCAGAGCACCTTACCGATCACTGCACCTGTACACAGCCCATCTGTAATTAGCCCACCCAACTACCTCATCCCCATATTGTTATTTATTTTGCTCATTTGCACCCCAGTATCTCTATTTGCACATGTTCTGCACATCTATCACTCCAGTGGTAATACTAAATTATAATTGTAATTATTTTGCACTATGGCCTATTTATTGCCTTACCTCCATAACTTACTACATTTGCACACACTGTATATATATATTTTCTGTTGTATTTTTTGACTGTATGTTTTTTTACCCCATATGTAACTCTGTGTTGTTGTTTTTATCACACTGCTTTGCTTTATCTTGGCCAGGTCGCAGTTATAAATGAGAACTTGTTCTCAACTGGCTTACCTGGTTAAATAAAGGTAAAATAAATAAATAAATAAAATCAGTTTTTCTGCGCTCTGGCACAATCAGATGAGAGTGCTTTGAAATCGGAGTAGATGGCCAGAGTGAATTTGAGAACGCAAGAGATATGCTAACTGGATAACAGTCGTTCAAGTTCTTGCTAGCTAACCAAATGACACCTGCATCTCTAGCTGTGTATAGCCACCGAAAAAACTATAGTCACTCACCCACTCCCCCAATGACATGACATCCTCCTAGCAGCTAGCTAGCTATCTAGCTAACGTTAGGCTCCCCGTGTTTTTAGCTTGCTACATAAATAGATCCGCTAGCCTATTAGCCACGTTATGACTGACTTGTGATCATTGCCCTTGCTAGTTTGATTGTATTGACATTCCCAGCCTTAGTTACATTCATCTGTTTTTGTCCAGAATATTGAGTCATTGAAACTGAAACAGTGCATCCCGAATGGACGCAGCAAACAATGTATCAGTCCAGCTGTGGTATACAACTTGATAGTAACATTTTATGGACTACCAAGAAATGTATTGGTCAATTATATGAATCATGCGTTGAACTGCATCCATGTATTCTGTCAACAACGCCTTAGTGTACGTCATGGAACGTTGAGTCAAATATAACCTATTTTTAAAACCGCTTATAAAGTTGGTTTTGTAGCATAAATTATATTCTTCTGATTGGGACCTACTGGCTTCTTATGTCCGAGTTTATGGACTGCTTATCCGTTAACATCATGCTGTGTGACTGCTTATCCTTTAACATCATGCTGTGTGACTGCTTATCCTTTAACATCATGCTGTGTGACTGCTTATCCTTTAACATCCTGCTGTGTGACTGCCTATCCTTTAACATCATGCTGTGTGACTGCTTATCCTTTAACATCATGCTGTGTGACTGCTTATCCTTTAACATCATGCTGTGTGACTGCTTATCCTTTAACATCATGCTGTGTGACTGCTTATCCTTTAACATCATGCTGTGTGACTGCTTATCCTTTAACATCATGCTGTGTGACTGCTTATCCTTTAACATCATGCTGTGTGACTGCTTATCCTTTAACGTCATGCTGTGTGACTGCTTATCCTTTAACATCATGCTGTTATTGAGGTTGAGGGCATCTAGTTTGGATTGTAGGATGGCCGGGGTGTTAAGCATATCACAGTTTAGGTCACCAAGCAGTACGAACTCTGAGGATAGATGGGGGGCAATCAATTCACATATGGTGTCCAGGGCACAGCTGGGGGCTGAGGGGGGTCTGTAGCAAGTGGCAACAGTGAGAGACTTATTTCTGGAAAGGTGGATTTTTAGAAGTAGGAGCTCAAACTGTTTGGGCACAGACCTGTATAGTATGATAGAGCTCTGCAGGCTATCTCTACAGTAGATTGCAACTCCACCCCCTTTGGAAGTTCTATCTAGACGGAAAATGTTGTAGTTGGGGATGGACATTTCTGAATTTTTGGTGGCCTTCCTAAGCCAGGATTCAGACACTGCTAGAACATCAGGGTTGGCGGAGTGTGCTAACGCAGTGAATAACTCAAACTTGGGGAGGAGACTTCTGATATTAACATGCAAGAAACCAAGGCTTTTACGGTTACAGAAGTCAACAAATGATAACTCCTGGGGAGTAGGAGTGATACTGGGGGCTACAGGGCCTGGGTTAACATCGACATCACCAGAGGAACAGAGGAGGACTAGAATAAGGATACGGCTAAAGGCTTTAAGAACTGGTCTTCTAGTGCGTTGGGTACAGAGAATAAAATGGGCAGATTTCCGGGCGTTGTAGAATAGATTCAGGCCATTATGTACAGACAAGGATATGGAAGGATATGAGTACAGTGGAGGTAAACCTAAGTGTTGGGTAACAATGAAAGCGATAGCATCACTGGAGGCACCGATTGAGCCGGTCTCGGCGTGTATAAGGGGTGGATCAAAGGAGCTATTTGAGGCAGTTTGAGAATGACTTGGGGTTCTATATTGAAATTGTATAATAAGAACTAACCGAAACAGCAATAGGCAAGGCATATTGACATGGGAGAGAGGCATAAAGCAATCACAGGTGTTATTAGAGAGAGCTAAGACAACAACTGGTAATGGCGATGAAGGTTTGGGCTGAGGCTAAACAGATAAACAGGACAGGGTACCGTGTAAAGGAACTGTCCAGCAGGCATCAGCTGTGCAGCTGAGTGATCATAAGGTCCAGTGAACAGCAATATGTGAGTCCGAGAGCAGTTCGAATTGGTGCTACAGCACAGCGAGCAGGAAGCACGGCTGTTGTTTGCGTGTGCTAGCGGGCCGGGGCTAGCAGATGGATCTTCGTGGTCGTCGCAACGGGAAGCCTGTCGAAACCACAGACGATTACGTCGGCAGACCAGTCGTGATGGATCGGGGGGCTCCGTGTCGACTCTAGGAGGTCCCGTCCGGTTGACAGAAAGGTAGATAGCCGGGAGATGTGCCGGACTCGAGGCTAGCTCAAGGCTGATTAGCCAACAACAACATCCATTTGGTTGCAGCTAGCTAGTTGTTCTAGTCCCTCTAGTACTTCCTATACTTCTAGTCCCTCTAGTACTTCTACTACCTCTAGTCCCACTAGTACCTCTAGTCCCACTAGTACCTCTAGTCCCTCTAGTACTTCTAGTCCCTCTAGTACTTCTAGTACCTCTAGTACTTCTAGTCCCTCTAGCACTTCTAGTCCCTCTAGTACTTATAGTACTTCTAGTCCCTCTAGTACTTCCTATACTTCTAGTCCCTCTAGTACTTCTAGTCCCTCTAGTACTTCTAGTCCCTCTAGTACTTCCTATACTTCTAGTCCCTCTAGTACTTCTAGTCCCTCTAGTACTTCTAGTACCTCTAGTCCCACTAGTACCTCTAGTACTTATAGTACTTATAGTCCCTCTAGTACCTCTAGTCCCTCTAGTACTTCTAGTCCCTCTAGTACTTCAAGTACCTCTAGTACTTCTAGTCCCTCTAGCACTTCTAGTCCCTCTAGCACTTCTAGTCCCTCTAGCACTTCTAGTCCCTCTAGTACTTCTAGTCCCTCTAGCACTTCTAGTCCCTCTAGTACTTCCTATACTTCTAGTCCCTCTAGTCCCTCTAGTACTTCTAGTCCCTCTAGTACTTCTAGTCCCTCTAGTCCCTCTAGTACTTCTAGTCCCTCTAGTAGTTCTAGTCCCTCTAGTACTTCTAGTCCCTCTAGCACATATAGTCCCTCTAGTACTTATAGTACTTATAGTCCCTCTAGCACATCTAGTCCCTCTAGTACTTATAGTACTTATAGTCCCTCTAGTACCTCTAGTCCCTCTAGTACTTCTAGTCCCTCTAGTACTTCAAGTACCTCTAGTACTTCTAGTCCCTCTAGCACTTCTAGTCCCTCTAGTACTTATAGTCCCTCTAGTACTTATAGTCCCTCTAGTACTTCTAGTCCCTCTAGTCCCTCTAGTACTTCTAGTCCCTCTAGTACTTCTAGTACTTCTAGTCCCTCTAGTACTTCTAGTCCCTCTAGTACTTCTAGTCCCTCTAGCACTTCTAGTCCCTCTAGTACTTCTAGTACTTCTAGTACTTCCTATACTTCTAGTCCCTCTAGTACTTCTAGTCCCTCTAGTACTTCTAGTCCCTCTAGTACTTATAGTACTTCTAGTCCCTCTAGTACTTCTAGTCCCTCTAGTCCCTCTAGTACTTCTAGTCCCTCTAGTACTTCTAGTCCCTCTAGTACTTCTAGTCCCTCTAGCACTTATAGTACTTATAGTCCCTCTAGTACTTCCTATACTTCTAGTCCCTCTAGTCCCTCTAGTACTTCTAGTCCCTCTAGTACTTCTAGTCCCTCTAGTACTTCCTATACTTCTAGTCCCTCTAGTACTTCTAGTCCCTCTAGTACTTCTAGTACCTCTAGTCCCACTAGTACCTCTAGTACTTATATTACTTCTAGTCCCTCTAGTACCTCTAGTCCCTCTAGTACTTCTAGTCCCTCTAGTACTTCAAGTACCTCTAGTACTTCTAGTCCCTCTAGCACTTCTAGTCCCTCTAGTACTTATAGTACTTCCTATACTTCTAGTCCCTCTAGTCCCTCTAGTACTTCTAGTCCCTCTAGTACTTCTAGTCCCTCTAGCACTTCTAGTCCCTCTAGTACTTATAGTACTTCTAGTCCCTCTAGTACTTCCTATACTTCTAGTCCCTCTAGTACTTCTAGTCCATCTAGTACTTCTAGTCCCTCTAGTCCCTCTAGTAATTCTAGTAGTTCTAGTACCTCTAGTACTTCTAGTCCCTCTAGCACTTCTAGTCCCTCTAGTACTTATAGTACGTATAGTCCCTCTAGCACTTCTAGTCCCTCTAGTACTTCTAGTACTTCTAGTCCCTCTAGTACTTCTAGTCCCTCTAGTACTTATAGTCCCTCTAGTACTTCTAGTCCCTCTAGTACTTCTAGTCCCTCTAGTACTTATAGTCCCTCTAGTACTTCTAGTCCCTCTAGTACTTTTAGTCCCTTTTGTACTTCTAGTCCCTCTAGTACTTCTAGTCCCTCTAGTACTTCTAGTACTTCTAGTCTCTCTAGTACTTATAGTACTTCTAGTACTTCTAGTCCCTCTAGTACTTCTAGTCCCTCTAGTCCCACTAGTACCTCTAGTACCTCTAGTACTTCTAGTCCCTCTAGTACTTCTAGTCCCTCTAGTCCCTCTAGTACTTCTAGTCCCTCTATTACTTCTAGTCCCTCTAGCACTTATAGTACTTATAGTCCCTCTAGTACTTCTAGTCCCTCTAGTACTTCTAGTCACTCTAGTACTTCTAGTCCCTCTAGTACTTCTAGTCCCTCTAGTCCCTCTAGTACTTCTAGTCCCTCTAGTACTTCTAGTCCCTCTAGTACTTTTAGTCCCTCTAGTACTTTTAGTCCCTCTTGTACTTCTAGTACTTCTACTCCCTCTAGTACTTCTAGTCCCTCTAGTACTTTTAGTCCCTCTAGTACTTCTAGTCCCTCTAGTACTTTTAGTCCCTCTTGTACTTCTAGTACTTCTAGTCCCTCTAGTACTTCTAGTCCCTCTAGTACTACTAGTCCCTCTAGTACTTCTAGTCCCTCTAGTACTTTTAGTCCCTCTTGTACTTCTAGTCCCTCTAGTACTTCTAGTCCCTCTAGTACTTCTAGTCCCTCTAGTACTTCTAGTCCCTCTAAAACGTATTATTTTATTTTTTGGAGGTATTTTATTAGGATCCCCATTAGCTGTTGCAAAAGCAGCAACTACTCTTCCTGGGGTCCACACAGAACATGGGGCGGCAGGTAGCTTAGTGGTTAAGAGCGTTGTGCCAGTAACCGAAAGGTCGTTGGTTATAATCCCAGAGCCGACTACGTGAAAAATCTGTCTGTGCCCTTGAGCAAGGCACTTAACCCTAATTGCTCCTGTAAGTCGCTCTGGATAAGAGCGTCTGCTAAATGAAAAAAAAATAAAAAATAAACATGAAACATGACATAATACAGAACATGAATAGACAAGAACAGCTCAAGGACAGAACTACATACATTTATGTGACTTGTTAAGCACATTTTTAATCCTGCACTTCTTTAGGCTTGCCATAACAAAGGGGTTGAATACTTATTGACTCAAGACATTTCAGCTTTTCATTTTTATTTAATTTGTAAACAAAATTCCACTTTGACATTATGGGGTATTGTGTGTAGGTCAGTGACACAATCTCAATTTAATCCATTTTAAATTCAGGCTGTAACACAACAAAATGTGGAAAAAGTAACGGGGTGTGAATACTTTCTGAAGGCGCTGTATCAGATGATTATTCTTCTGATTCTGAGCCTCTGCCTGAAAAGACGCCTCACAGGTCCTCAACTGGCAGCTTCATTAAATAGTACTCGCAAAACACCAGTCTCAACGTCAACAGTGAAGAGGCGACTCCGGGATGCTGACCTTCTAGGCAGAGTTGCAAAGAAAAAGCCATATCTCAGACTGGCCAATAAAAAGAAAAGATTAAGATGGGCAAAAGAACACAGACACTGGACTTTTTATTTGCAACTCTGCCTAGAAGGTCAGCATCCCGGAGTTGCCTCGTCACTGTTGACGTTGAGACTGGTGTTTTGCGGGTACTATTTAATGAAGCTGCCAGTTGAGGACCTGTGAGGCGTCTGTTTCTCAAACTAGACACTCTAATGTATTTGTCCTCTTGCTCAGTTGTGCACCGGGGCCTCCCACTCCTCTTTCTATTCTGGTTAGAGCCAGTTAGTGCTGTTCTGTGAAGGGAGTAGTACACAGCGTTGTACGAGATCTTCAGTTTCTTGGCAATTTCTCGCATGGAATAGCCTTCATTTCTCAGAACAAGAATAGACTGACGAGTTTCAGAAGAAAGTTATTTGTTTCTGGCCATTTTGAGCCTGTAATCGAACCCACAATTGCTGATGCTCCAGATACTCAACTAGTCTCAAGAAGGCCAGTTTTATTGCTTCTTTAATCAGCACAACAGTTTTCAGCTGTGCTAACATAATTACAAAAGGGTTTTCTAATGATCAATTAGCCTTTTAAAATGATAAACTTGGATTAGCAAACACAACGTGCCATTGGAACACAGGACTGATGGTTGCTGATAATGGGCCTCTGTACGCCTATGTAGATATTCCATAAAATATCAGCCGTGTCCAGCTACAATAGCCATTTTAACAATGTCTACACTGTATTTCTGATGAATTTGATGTTATTTTAATTGGCAAAAAAATTGCTTTTCTTTAAAAAACAAGGGAATTTCTAAGTGACCCCAAACTTTTGAACTGAAGTGTATATTCATTATTTATCAAGGCTATTTGGTGCTTATAATGATGTTTAGGGTACTGATGTTTCATCATTTAACCACGTGACTTGCTGACCGTGCGTCTTGGTGGTTTGGGAATGTTTTTATTTATAAAAACATAAGCTCTTCCCGCGTTCCAATACATGTAGCCTGAAATTGTTTTTTTCATATGCTAATGTTACCTAAGACCTTCATAAACACAACCAAATTGTAATTTTTGAGGTAGCTTATATGAAATGTATTAATTCCACTGTTAGAATGTTAATTAGAATGACTGCTCATTTAGCTTGAAGAGGGGGGTCCCTCTAGTGGTAATATAGTGTTAATATGCCTTTAGTTACAATGTGGTTCTAGTGTTAATACGCCTTTAGTTACAATGTGGTTCTAGTGTTAATACGCCTTTAGTTACAATGTGGTTCTAGTGTTAATACGCCTTTAGTTACAATGTGGTTCTAGTATTAATACGCCTTTAGTTACAATGTGGTTCTAGTGTTAATACGCCTTTAGTTACAATGTGGTTCTAGTGGTAATACGCCTTTAGTTACAATGTGGTTCTAGTGGTAATACGCCTTTAGTTACAATGTGGTTCTAGTATTAATACGCCTTTAGTTACAATGTGGTTCTAGTGGTAATACGCCTTTAGTTACAATGTGGTTCTAGTGTTAATACAAGCCTTTAGTTACAATGTGGTTCTAGTGTTAATACAAGCCTTTAGTTACAATGTGGTTCTAGTGTTAATACGCCTTTAGTTACAATGTGGTTCTAGTGGTAATACGCCTTTAGTTACAATGTGGTTCTAGTGGTAATACGCCTTCAGTTACAATGTGGTTCTAGTGTTAATACAAGCCTTTAGTTACAATGTGGTTCTAGTATTAATACGCCTTTAGTTACAATGTGGTTCTAGTGTTAATACGCCTTTAGTTACAATGTGGTTCTAGTGTTAATACGCCTTTAGTTACAATGTGGTTCTAGTATTAATACGCCTTTAGTTACAATGTGGTTCTAGTGGTAATACGCCTTTAGTTACAATGTGGTTCTAGTGGTAATACGCCTTTAGTTACAATGTGGTTCTAGTGTTAATACGCCTTTAGTTACAATGTGGTTCTAGTGTTAATACAAGCCTTTAGTTACAATGTGGTTCTAGTGTTAATACACCTTTAGTTACAATGTGGTTCTAGTGTTAATACACCTTTAGTTACAATGTGGTTCTAGTGTTAATACGCCTTTAGTTACAATGTGGTTCTAGTGGTAATACGCCTTTAGTTACAATGTGGTTCTAGTGTTAATATGCCTTTAGTTACAATGTGGTTCTAGTATTAATACGCCTTTAGTTACAATGTGGTTCTAGTATTAATACGCCTTTAGTTACAATGTGGTTCTAGTGGTAATACGCCTTTAGTTACAATGTGGTTCTAGTATTAATACGCCTTTAGTTACAATGTGGTTCTAGTGTTAATACGCCTTTAGTTACAATGTGGTTCTAGTGTTAATACGCCTTTAGTTACAATGTGGTTCTAGTGTTAATACGCCTTTAGTTACAATGTGGTTCTAGTGGTAATATGCCTTTAGTTACAATGTGGTTCTAGTGTTAATACGCCTTTAGTTACAATGTGGTTCTAGTGTTAATATGCCTTTAGTTACAATGTGGTTCTAGTGTTAATACGCCTTTAGTTACAATGTGGTTCTAGTGGTAATACGCCTTTAGTTACAATGTGGTTCTAGTGGTAATACAAGCCTTTAGTTACAATGTGGTTCTAGTATTAATACGCCTTTAGTTACAATGTGGTTCTAGTGTTAATACGCCTTTAGTTACAATGTGGTTCTAGTGTTAATACGCCTTTAGTTACAATGTGGTTCTAGTGTTAATACGCCTTTAGTTACAATGTGGTTCTAGTGTTAATACACCTTTAGTTACAATGTGGTTCTAGTGTTAATACAAGCCTTTAGTTACAATGTGGTTCTAGTATTAATACGCCTTTAGTTACAATGTGGTTCTAGTGTTAATACGCCTTTAGTTACAATGTGGTTCTAGTGTTAATACGCCTTTAGTTACATTGTGGTTCTAGTGTTAATACAAGCCTTTAGTTACAATGTGGTTCTAGTGTTAATATGCCTTTAGTTACAATGTGGTTCTAGTGTTAATACGCCTTTAGTTACAATGTGGTTCTAGTGGTAATACGCCTTTAGTTACAATGTGGTTCTAGTGGTAATACGCCTTTAGTTACAATGTGGTTCTAGTGTTAATACAAGCCTTTAGTTACAATGTGGTTCTAGTGTTAATATGCCTTTAGTTACAATGTGGTTCTAGTGTTAATACGCCTTTAGTTACAATGTGGTTCTAGTGTTAATACGCCTTTAGTTACAATGTGGTTCTAGTGTTAATACGCCTTTAGTTACAATGTGGTTCTAGTGGTAATACGCCTTTAGTTACAATGTGGTTCTAGTGGTAATACGCCTTTAGTTACAATGTGGTTCTAGTGGTAATACGCCTTTAGTTACAATGTGGTTCTAGTGTTAATACAAGCCTTTAGTTACAATGTGGTTCTAGTATTAATACGCCTTTAGTTACAATGTGGTTCTAGTGTTAATACGCCTTTAGTTACAATGTGGTTCTAGTATTAATACGCCTTTAGTTACAATGTGGTTCTAGTGTTAATACGCCTTTAGTTACAATGTGGTTCTAGTGTTAATACGCCTTTAGTTACAATGTGGTTCTAGTATTAATACGCCTTTAGTTACAATGTGGTTCTAGTGTTAATACGCCTTTAGTTACAATGTGGTTCTAGTGTTAATACACCTTTAGTTACAATGTGGTTCTAGTGTTAATACAAGCCTTTAGTTACAATGTGGTTCTAGTGTTAATACACCTTTAGTTACAATGTGGTTCTAGTGGTAATACGCCTTTAGTTACAATGTGGTTCTAGTGTTAATACGCCTTTAGTTACAATGTGGTTCTAGTGTTAATACAAGCCTTTAGTTACAATGTGGTTCTAGTGTTAATACACCTTTAGTTACAATGTGGTTCTAGTGTTAATACACCTTTAGTTACAATGTGGTTCTAGTGTTAATACAAGCCTTTAGTTACAATGTGGTTCTAGTGTTAATATGCCTTTAGTTACAATGTGGTTCTAGTGTTAATATGCCTTTAGTTACAATGTGGTTCTAGTGTTAATACGCCTTTAGTTACAATGTGGTTCTAGTGTTAATACAAGCCTTTAGTTACAATGTGGTTCTAGTATTAATACGCCTTTAGTTACAATGTGGTTCTAGTGTTAATATGCCTTTAGTTACAATGTGGTTCTAATGTTAATACGCCTTTAGTTACAATGTGGTTCTAGTGTTAATATGCCTTTAGTTACAATGTGGTTCTAGTGTTAATACGCCTTTAGTTACAATGTGGTTCTAGTGTTAATACAAGCCTTTAGTTACAATGTGGTTCTAGTGTTAATACGCCTTTAGTTACAATGTGGTTCTAGTGTTAATACAAGCCTTTAGTTACAATGTGGTTCTAGTATTAATACGCCTTTAGTTACAATGTGGTTCTAGTGTTAATATGCCTTGAGTTACAATGTGGTTCTAGTGTTAATACACCTTTAGTTACAATGTGGTTCTAGTGTTAATACACCTTTAGTTACAATGTGGTTCTAGTGGTAATATGCCTTTAGTTACAATGTGGTTCTAGTGGTAATATGCCTTTAGTTACAATGTGGTTCTAGTGTTAATACACCTTTAGTTACAATGTGGTTCTAGTGTTAATACGCCTTTAGTTACAATGTGGTTCTAGTATTAATACGCCTTTAGTTACAATGTGGTTCTAGTGGTAATACGCCTTTAGTTACAATGTGGTTCTAGTGTTAATACGCCTTTAGTTACAATGTGGTTCTAGTGGTAATACGCCTTTAGTTACAATGTGGTTCTAGTGTTAATACGCCTTTAGTTACAATGTGGTTCTAGTGTTAATACACCTTTAGTTACAATGTGGTTCTAGTGGTAATATGCCTTTAGTTACAATGTGGTTCTAGTGTTAATACGCCTTTAGTTACAATGTGGTTCTAGTGTTAATACAAGCCTTTAGTTACAATGTGGTTCTAGTGTTAATACACCTTTAGTTACAATGTGGTTCTAGTGGTAATACGCCTTTAGTTACAATTTGGTTCTAGTGTTAATACGCCTTTAGTTACAATGTGGTTCTAGTGTTAATACGCCTTTATTTACAATGTGGTTCTAGTGTTAATACGCCTTTAGTTACAATGTGGTTCTAGTGTTAATACGCCTTTAGTTACAATGTGGTTCTAGTGTTAATACGCCTTTAGTTACAATGTGGTTCTAGTGGTAATACGCCTTTAGTTACAATGTGGTTCTAGTGTTAATACGCCTTTAGTTACAATGTGGTTCTAGTGTTAATACGCCTTTAGTTACAATGTGGTTCTAGTGGTAATACGCCTTTAGTTACAATGTGGTTCTAGTGGTAATACAAGCCTTTAGTTACAATGTGGTTCTAGTATTAATACGCCTTTAGTTACAATGTGGTTCTAGTGTTAATACAAGCCTTTAGTTACAATGTGGTTCTAGTATTAATACGCCTTTAGCTACAATGTGGTTCTAGTGTTAATACGCCTTTAGTTACAATGTGGTTCTAGTGTTAATACGCCTTTAGTTACAATGTGGTTCTAGTGTTAATACGCCTTTAGTTACAATGTGGTTCTAGTGTTAATACACCTTTAGTTACAATGTGGTTCTAGTGTTAATACAAGCCTTTAGTTACAATGTGGTTCTAGTGTTAATATGCCTTTAGTTACAATGTGGTTCTAGTGTTAATACGCCTTTAGTTACAATGTGGTTCTAGTGGTAATACGCCTTTAGTTACAATGTGGTTCTAGTGGTAATACGCCTTTAGTTACAATGTGGTTCTAGTGTTAATACGCCTTTAGTTACAATGTGGTTCTAGTGTTAATACACCTTTAGTTACAATGTGGTTCTAGTGTTAATACAAGCCTTTAGTTACAATGTGGTTCTAGTGTTAATATGCCTTTAGTTACAATGTGGTTCTAGTGTTAATACGCCTTTAGTTACAATGTGGTTCTAGTGTTAATACGCCTTTAGTTACAATGTGGTTCTAGTGTTAATACGCCTTTAGTTACAATGTGGTTCCTAGTGGTAATACGCCTTTAGTTACAATGTGGTTCTAGTGGTAATACGCCTTTAGTTACAATGTGGTTCTAGTGTTAATACGCCTTTAGTTACAATGTGGTTCTAGTGTTAATACAAGCCTTTAGTTACAATGTGGTTCTAGTATTAATACGCCTTTAGTTACAATGTGGTTCTAGTGTTAATACGCCTTTAGTTACAATGTGGTTCTAGTATTAATCGCCTTTAGTTACAATGTGGTTCTAGTGTTAATACGCCTTTAGTTACAATGTGGTTCTAGTGTTAATACGCCTTTAGTTACAATGTGGTTCTAGTATTAATACGCCTTTAGTTACAATGTGGTTCTAGTGTTAATACGCCTTTAGTTACAATGTGGTTCTAGTGTTAATACACCTTTAGTTACAATGTGGTTCTAGTTTTAATACAAGCCTTTAGTTACAATGTGGTTCTAGTGTTAATACACCTTTAGTTACAATGTGGTTCTAGTGGTAATACGCCTTTAGTTACAATGTGGTTCTAGTGTTAATACGCCTTTAGTTACAATGTGGTTCTAGTGTTAATACAAGCCTTTAGTTACAATGTGGTTCTAGTGTTAATACACCTTTAGTTACAATGTGGTTCTAATGTTAATACACCTTTAGTTACAATGTGGTTCTAGTGTTAATACAAGCCTTTAGTTACAATGTGGTTCTAGTGTTAATATGCCTTTAGTTACAATGTGGTTCTAGTGTTAATATGCCTTTAGTTACAATGTGGTTCTAGTGTTAATACGCCTTTAGTTACAATGTGGTTCTAGTGTTAATACAAGCCTTTAGTTACAATGTGGTTCTAGTATTAATACGCCTTTAGTTACAATTTGGTTCTAGTGTTAATATGCCTTTAGTTACAATGTGGTTCTAGTGTTAATACGCCTTTAGTTACAATGTGGTTCTAGTGTTAATACGCCTTTAGTTACAATGTGGTTCTAGTGTTAATATGCCTTTAGTTACAATGTGGTTCTAGTGTTAATACGCCTTTAGTTACAATGTGGTTCTAGTGTTAATACAAGCCTTTAGTTACAATGTGGTTCTAGTGTTAATACGCCTTTAGTTACAATGTGGTTCTAGTGTTAATACAAGCCTTTAGTTACAATGTGGTTCTAGTATTAATACGCCTTTAGTTACAATGTGGTTCTAGTGTTAATATGCCTTTAGTTACAATGTGGTTCTAGTGTTAATACACCTTTAGTTACAATGTGGTTCTAGTGGTAATATGCCTTTAGTTACAATGTGGTTCTAGTGGTAATATGCCTTTAGTTACAATGTGGTTCTAGTGTTAATACACCTTTAGTTACAATGTGGTTCTAGTGTTAATACGCCTTTAGTTACAATGTGGTTCTAGTATTAATACGCCTTTAGTTACAATGTGGTTCTAGTGGTAATACGCCTTTAGTTACAATGTGGTTCTAGTGTTAATACGCCTTTAGTTACAATGTGGTTCTAGTGGTAATACGCCTTTAGTTACAATGTGGTTCTAGTGTTAATACGCCTTTAGTTACAATGTGGTTCTAGTGTTAATACACCTTTAGTTACAATGTGGTTCTAGTGTTAATATGCCTTTAGTTACAATGTGGTTCTAGTGTTAATACGCCTTTAGTTACAATGTGGTTCTAGTGTTAATACAAGCCTTTAGTTACAATGTGGTTCTAGTGTTAATACACCTTTAGTTACAATGTGGTTCTAGTGGTAATCGCCTTTAGTTACAATGTGGTTCTAGTGTTAATACGCCTTTAGTTACAATGTGGTTCTAGTGTTAATACGCCTTTAGTTACAATGTGGTTCTAGTGTTAATACGCCTTTAGTTACAATGTGGTTCTAGTGTTAATACGCCTTTAGTTACAATGTGGTTCTAGTGTTAATACGCCTTTAGTTACAATGTGGTTCTAGTGGTAATACGCCTTTAGTTACAATGTGGTTCTAGTGGTATTACGCCTTTAGTTACAATGTGGTTCTAGTGGTAATACGCCTTTAGTTACAATGTGGTTCTAGTATTAATACGCCTTTAGTTACAATGTGGTTCTAGTGTTAATACGCCTTTAGTTACAATGTGGTTCTAGTGTTAATACAAGCCTTTAGTTACAATGTGGTTCTAGTATTAATACGCCTTTAGTTACAATGTGGTTCTAGTGTTAATACGCCTTTAGTTACAATGTGGTTCTAGTGTTAATACGCCTTTAGTTACAATGTGGTTCTAGTGTTAATACACCTTTAGTTACAATGTGGTTCTAGTGGTAATACGCCTTTAGTTACAATGTGGTTCTAGTGTTAATACGCCTTTAGTTACAATGTGGTTCTAGTGTTAATACGCCTTTAGTTACAATGTGGTTCTAGTGTTAATACACCTTTAGTTACAATGTGGTTCTAGTGGCAATAAGCCTTTAGTTACAATGTGGTTCTAGTGTTAATACGCCTTTAGTTACAATGTGGTTCTAGTGTTAATACGCCTTTAGTTACAATGTGGTTCTAGTGTTAATATGCCTTTAGTTACAATGTGGTTCTAGTGTTAATACGCCTTTAGTTACAATGTGGTTCTAGTGTTAATACAAGCCTTTAGTTACAATGTGGTTCTAGTTTTAATACACCTTTAGTTACAATGTGGTTCTAGTGGTAATACGCCTTTAGTTACAATGTGGTTCTAGTGTTAATACGCCTTTAGTTACAATGTGGTTCTAGTGTTAATACGCCTTTAGTTACAATGTGGTTCTAGTGTTAATACGCCTTTAGTTACAATGTGGTTCTAGTGTTAATACGCCTTTAGTTACAATGTGGTTCTAGTGGTAATACGCCTTTAGTTACAATGTGGTTCTAGTGGTAATACGCCTTTAGTTACAATGTGGTTCTAGTGGTAATACGCCTTTAGTTACAATGTGGTTCTAGTATTAATACGCCTTTAGTTACAATGTGGTTCTAGTGTTAATACGCCTTTAGTTACAATGTGGTTCTAGTGTTAATACAAGCCTTTAGTTACAATGTGGTTCTAGTATTAATACGCCTTTAGTTACAATGTGGTTCTAGTGTTAATACGCCTTTAGTTACAATGTGGTTCTAGTGGTAATACGCCTTTAGTTACAATGTGGTTCTAGTGGTAATACGCCTTTAGTTACAATGTGGTTCTAGTGTTAATACGCCTTTAGTTACAATGTGGTTCTAGTGTTAATACGCCTTTAGTTACAATGTGGTTCTAGTGTTAATACGCCTTTAGTTACAATGTGGTTCTAGTGGTAATACGCCTTTAGTTACAATGTGGTTCTAGTGTTAATATGCCTTTAGTTACAATGTGGTTCTAGTGTTAATACACCTTTAGTTACAATGTGGTTCTAGTGGTAATACGCCTTTAGTTACAATGTGGTTCTAGTGTTAATACGCCTTTAGTTACAATGTGGTTCTAGTGTTAATACGCCTTTAGTTACAATGTGGTTCTAGTGGTAATACGCCTTTAGTTACAATGTGGTTCTAGTGTTAATACAAGCCTTTAGTTACAATGTGGTTCTAGTATTAATACAAGCCTTTAGTTACAATGTGGTTCTAGTGTTAATACGCCTTTAGTTACAATGTGGTTCTAGTGTTAATACGCCTTTAGTTACAATGTGGTTCTAGTGGTAATACGCCTTTAGTTACAATGTGGTTCTAGTGTTAATACAAGCCTTTAGTTACAATGTGGTTCTAGTATTAATACGCTTTTAGTTACAATGTGGTTCTAGTGTTAATACGCCTTTAGTTACAATGTGGTTCTAGTGGTAATACGCCTTTAGTTACAATGTGGTTCTAGTGTTAATACGCCTTTAGTTACAATGTGGTTCTAGTATTAATACGCCTTTAGTTACAATGTGGTTCTAGTGTTAATACAAGCCTTTAGTTACAATGTGGTTCTAGTATTAATACGCCTTTAGTTACAATGTGGTTCTAGTGTTAATACAAGCCTTTAGTTACAATGTGGTTCTAGTATTAATACGCCTTTAGTTACAATGTGGTTCTAGTGTTAATACGCCTTTAGTTACAATGTGGTTCTAGTGGTAATACGCCTTTAGTTACAATGTGGTTCTAGTGTTAATACGCCTTTAGTTACAATGTGGTTCTAGTGTTAATACACCTTTAGTTACAATGTGGTTCTAGTGTTAATATGCCTTTAGTTACAATGTGGTTCTAGTGTTAATACGCCTTTAGTTACAATGTGGTTCTAGTGTTAATACAAGCCTTTAGTTACAATGTGGTTCTAGTGTTAATACACCTTTAGTTACAATGTGGTTCTAGTGGTAATACGCCTTTAGTTACAATGTGGTTCTAGTGTTAATACGCCTTTAGTTACAATGTGGTTCTAGTGTTAATACGCCTTTAGTTACAATGTGGTTCTAGTGTTAATACAAGCCTTTAGTTACAATGTGGTTCTAGTGTTAATACACCTTTAGTTACAATGTGGTTCTAGTGTTAATCGCCTTTAGTTACAATGTGGTTCTAGTGTTAATACGCCTTTAGTTACAATGTGGTTCTAGTGTTAATATGCCTTTAGTTACAATGTGGTTCTAGTGTTAATACGCCTTTAGTTACAATGTGGTTCTAGTGTTAATACAAGCCTTTAGTTACAATGTGGTTCTAGTGTTAATACACCTTTAGTTACAATGTGGTTCTAGTGGTAATACGCCTTTAGTTACAATGTGGTTCTAGTGTTAATACGCCTTTAGTTACAATGTGGTTCTAGTGTTAATACGCCTTTAGTTACAATGTGGTTCTAGTGTTAATACAAGCCTTTAGTTACAATGTGGTTCTAGTGTTAATACACCTTTAGTTACAATGTGGTTCTAGTGTTAATACGCCTTTAGTTACAATGTGGTTCTAGTGTTAATACGCCTTTAGTTACAATGTGGTTCTAGTGTTAATATGCCTTTAGTTACAATGTGGTTCTAGTGTTAATACGCCTTTAGTTACAATGTGGTTCTAGTGTTAATACAAGCCTTTAGTTACAATGTGGTTCTAGTGTTAATACACCTTTAGTTACAATGTGGTTCTAGTGGTAATACGCCTTTAGTTACAATGTGGTTCTAGTGTTAATACGCCTTTAGTTACAATGTGGTTCTAGTGTTAATACGCCTTTAGTTACAATGTGGTTCTAGTGTTAATACGCCTTTAGTTACAATGTGGTTCTAGTGTTAATACGCCTTTAGTTACAATGTGGTTCTAGTGTTAATACGCCTTTAGTTACAATGTGGTTCTAGTGTTAATACGCCTTTAGTTACAATGTGGTTCTAGTGGTAATACGCCTTTAGTTACAATGTGGTTCTAGTGGTAATACGCCTTTAGTTACAATGTGGTTCTAGTATTAATACGCCTTTAGTTACAATGTGGTTCTAGTGTTAATACGCCTTTAGTTACAATGTGGTTCTAGTGTTAATACAAGCCTTTAGTTACAATGTGGTTCTAGTATTAATACGCCTTTAGTTACAATGTGGTTCTAGTGTTAATACGCCTTTAGTTACAATGTGGTTCTAGTGGTAATACGCCTTTAGTTACAATGTGGTTCTAGTGGTAATACGCCTTTAGTTACAATGTGGTTCTAGTGTTAATACGCCTTTAGTTACAATGTGGTTCTAGTGTTAATACGCCTTTAGTTACAATGTGGTTCTAGTGTTAATACGCCTTTAGTTACAATGTGGTTCTAGTGGTAATACGCCTTTAGTTACAATGTGGTTCTAGTGTTAATATGCCTTTAGTTACAATGTGGTTCTAGTGTTAATACACCTTTAGTTACAATGTGGTTCTAGTGTTAATACACCTTTAGTTACAATGTGGTTCTAGTGGTAATACGCCTTTAGTTACAATGTGGTTCTAGTGTTAATACGCCTTTAGTTACAATGTGGTTCTAGTGTTAATACGCCTTTAGTTACAATGTGGTTCTAGTGTTAATACGCCTTTAGTTACAATGTGGTTCTAGTGGTAATACGCCTTTAGTTACAATGTGGTTCTAGTGTTAATACAAGCCTTTAGTTACAATGTGGTTCTAGTATTAATACAAGCCTTTAGTTACAATGTGGTTCTAGTGTTAATACGCCTTTAGTTACAATGTGGTTCTAGTGTTAATACGCCTTTAGTTACAATGTGGTTCTAGTGTTAATACGCCTTTAGTTACAATGTGGTTCTAGTGTTAATACGCCTTTAGTTACAATGTGGTTCTAGTGTTAATATGCCTTTAGTTACAATGTGGTTCTAGTGTTAATACGCCTTTAGGTACAATGTGGTTCTAGTGTTAATACAAGCCTTTAGTTACAATGTGGTTCTAGTGTTAATACGCCTTTAGTTACAATGTGGTTCTAGTGTTAATACAAGCCTTTAGTTACAATGTGGTTCTAGTATTAATACGCCTTTAGTTACAATGTGGTTCTAGTGTTAATATGCCTTTAGTTACAATGTGGTTCTAGTGTTAATACACCTTTAGTTACAATGTGGTTCTAGTGGTAATATGCCTTTAGTTACAATGTGGTTCTAGTGGTAATATGCCTTTAGTTACAATGTGGTTCTAGTGTTAATACACCTTTAGTTACAATGTGGTTCTAGTTTTAATACGCCTTTAGTTACAATGTGGTTCTAGTATTAATACGCCTTTAGTTACAATGTGGTTCTAGTGGTAATACGCCTTTAGTTACAATGTGGTTCTAGTGTTAATACGCCTTTAGTTACAATGTGGTTCTAGTGGTAATACGCCTTTAGTTACAATGTGGTTCTAGTGTTAATACGCCTTTAGTTACAATGTGGTTCTAGTGTTAATACACCTTTAGTTACAATGTGGTTCTAGTGTTAATATGCCTTTAGTTACAATGTGGTTCTAGTGTTCAAATCAAATCAAATCAAATCAAATTTTATTGGTCACATGCGCCGAATACAACAAGTGCAGACATTACAGTGAAATGCTTACTTACAGCCCTTAACCAACAGTGCGTTTATTTTAAAAAACAAAAAAAAAAAGTAAGAATAAAACAACAACAAAAAAAAGTGTTGAGAAAAACAAAGAGCAGAAGTAAAATAAAGTGACAGTAGGGAGGCTATATATACAGGGGGTAACGGTGCAGAGTCAATGTGCGGGGGCACCGGCTAGTTGAGGTAGTTGAGGTAATATGTACATGTGGGTAGAGTTAAAGTGACTATGCATAAATACTTAACAGAGTAGCAGCAGCGTAAAAAGGATGGGGTGGGGGGGCAGTGCAAATAGTCCGGGTAGCCATGATTAGCTGTTCAGGAGTCTTATGGCTTGTGGGTAGAAGCTGTTGAGAAGTCTTTTGGACCTAGACTTGGCACTCCGGAACCGCTTGCCGTGCGGTAGCAGAGAGAACAGTCTATGACTAGGGTGGCTGGAGTCTTTGACAATTTTGAGGGCCTTCCTCTGACACCGCCTGGTATAGAGGTCTTGGATGGCAGGGAGCTTTGCCCCAGTGATGTACTGGGCCGTACGCACTACCCTCTGTAGTGCCTTGCGGTCAGAGGCCAAGCAGTTGCCATACCAGGCGGTGATGCAACCAGTCAGGATGCTCTCGATGGTGCAGCTGTAGAATTTTTTTGAGGATCTGAGGACCCATGCCAAATCTTTTTAGTCTCCTGAGGGGAATAGGCTTTGTCGTGCCCTCTTCACGACTGTCTTGGTGTGCTTGGACCATGATAGTTCGTTGGTGATGTGGACACCAAGGAACTTGAAGCTCTCAACCTGTTCCACTACAGCCCCGTCGATGAGAATGGGGGCGTGCTCAGTCCTCTTTTTTTTCCTGTAGTCCACAATCATCTCCTTTGTCTTGGTCACGTTGAGGGAGAGGTTGTTGTCCTGGCACCACACGGCCAGATCTCTGACCTCCTCCCTATAGGCTGTCTCATCGTTGTCGGTGATCAGGCCTACCACTGTTGTGTCGTCGGCAAACTTAATGATGGTGTTGGAGTCGTGCCTGGCCATGCAGTCATGGGTGAACAGAGAGTACAGGAGGGGACTGAGCACGCACCCCTGAGGGCCCCCGTGTTGAGGATCAGTGTGGCAGATGTGTTGTTACCTACCCTTACCACCTGGGGGCGGCCCGTCAGGAAGTCCAGGATCCAGTTGCAGAGGGAGGTGTTTAGTCCCAGGATCCTTAGCTTAGTGATGAGCTTAGAGGGCACTATGGTGTTGAATGCTGAGCTGTAGTCAATGAATAGCATTCTCACGTAGGTGTTCCTCTTGTCCAGGTGGGAAAGGGCAGTGTGGAGTGCGATAGAGATTGCATCATCTGTGGATCTGTTGGGGCGGTATGCAAATTGGAGTGGGTCTAGGGTTTCTGGGATTATGCTGTTGATGTGAGCCATGACCAGTCTTTCAAAGCACTTCATGGCTACAGACGTCAGTGCCACGGGTCGGTAGTCATTTAGGCAGGTTATCTTAGAGTTCTTGGGCACGGGGACTATGGTGGTCTGCTTGAAACATGTTGGTATTACAGACTCGGTCAGGGACATGTTGAAAATGTCAGTGAAGACACTTGCCAGTTGGTCAGCACATGCTCGGAGCACATGCTCGGAGTACACGCCCTGGTAATCCGTCTGGCCCAGCGGCCTTCTAATACAAGCCTTTAGTTACAATGTGGTTCTAGTGTTAATACAAGCCTTTAGTTACAATGTGGTTCTAGTGTTAATACACCTTTAGTTACAATGTGGTTCTAGTGGTAATACGCCTTTAGTTACAATGTGGTTCTAGTGTTAATACGCCTTTAGTTACAATGTGGTTCTAGTGTTAATACGCCTTTAGTTACAATGTGGTTCTAGTGTTAATACGCCTTTAGTTACAATGTGGTTCTAGTATTAATACGCCTTTAGTTACAATGTGGTTCTAGTGGTAATACGCCTTTAGTTACAATTTGGTTCTAGTGGTAATACGCCTTTAGTTACAATGTGGTTCTAGTGGTAATACGCCTTTAGTTACAATGTGGTTCTAGTGGTAATACGCCTTTAGTTACAATGTGGTTCTAGTATTAATACGCCTTTAGTTACAATGTGGTTCTAGTGTTAATACGCCTTTAGTTACAATGTGGTTCTAGTGTTAATATAAGCCTTTAGTTACAATGTGGTTCTAGTATTAATACGCCTTTAGTTACAATGTGGTTCTAGTGTTAATACGCCTTTAGTTACAATGTGGTTCTAGTGTTAATACGCCTTTAGTTACAATGTGGTTCTAGTGTTAATACACCTTTAGTTACAATGTGGTTCTAGTGGTAATACGCCTTTAGTTACAATGTGGTTCTAGTGTTAATACGCCTTTAGTTACAATGTGGTTCTAGTGTTAATACGCCTTTAGTTACAATGTGGTTCTAGTGTTAATACGCCTTTAGTTACAATGTGGTTCTAGTGTTAATACGCCTTTAGTTACAATGTGGTTCTAGTGTTAATACGCCTTTAGTTACAATGTGGTTCTAGTGGTAATACGCCTTTAGTTACAATGTGGTTCTAGTGTTAATACACCTTTAGTTACAATGTGGTTCTAGTGGTAATACGCCTTTAGTTACAATTTGGTTCTAGTGGTAATACGCCTTTAGTTACAATGTGGTTCTAGTGTTAATACGCCTTTAGTTACAATGTGGTTCTAGTATTAATACGCCTTTAGTTACAATGTGGTTCTAGTGGTAATACGCCTTTAGTTACAATTTGGTTCTAGTGGTAATACGCCTTTAGTTACAATGTGGTTCTAGTGGTAATACGCCTTTAGTTACAATGTGGTTCTAGTGGTAATACGCCTTTAGTTACAATGTGGTTCTAGTATTAATACGCCTTTAGTTACAATGTGGTTCTAGTGTTAATACGCCTTTAGTTACAATGTGGTTCTAGTGTTAATACAAGCCTTTAGTTACAATGTGGTTCTAGTATTAATACGCCTTTGGTTACAATGTGGTTCTAGTGTTAATACGCCTTTAGTTACAATGTGGTTCTAGTGTTAATACGCCTTTAGTTACAATGTGGTTCTAGTGTTAATACACCTTTAGTTACAATGTGGTTCTAGTGGTAATACGCCTCTAGTTACAATGTGGTTCTAGTGTTAATACGCCTTTAGTTACAATGTGGTTCCTAGTGTTAATACGCCTTTAGTTACAATGTGGTTCTAGTGTTAATACGCCTTTAGTTACAATGTGGTTCTAGTGTTAATACGCCTTTAGTTACAATGTGGTTCTAGTGTTAATACGCCTTTAGTTACAATGTGGTTCTAGTGGTAATACGCCTTTAGTTACAATGTGGTTCTAGTGTTAATACACCTTTAGTTACAATGTGGTTCTAGTGGTAATACGCCTTTAGTTACAATGTGGTTCTAGTGGTAATATGCCTTTAGTTACAATGTGGTTCTAGTGTTAATACACCTTTAGTTACAATGTGTTTCTAGTGTTAATACGCCTTTAGTTACAATGTGGTTCTAGTGGTAATACGCCTTTAGTTACAATGTGGTTCTAGTGTTAATACGCCTTTAGTTACAATGTGGTTCTAGTGTTAATACACCTTTAGTTACAATGTGTTTCTAGTGTTAATATGCCTTTAGTTACAATGTGGTTCTAGTGTTAATACGCCTTTAGTTACAATGTGGTTCTAGTGTTAATACAAGCCTTTAGTTACAATGTGGTTCTAGTGTTAATACGCCTTTAGTTACAATGTGGTTCTAGTGTTAATATGCCTTTAGTTACAATGTGGTTCTAGTGTTAATACACCTTTAGTTACAATGTGGTTCTAGTGGCAATAAGCCTTTAGTTACAATGTGGTTCTAGTGTTAATACGCCTTTAGTTACAATGTGGTTCTAGTGTTAATACGCCTTTAGTTACAATGTGGTTCTAGTGTTAATATGCCTTTAGTTACAATGTGGTTCTAGTGTTAATACGCCTTTAGTTACAATGTGGTTCTAGTGTTAATACAAGCCTTTAGTTACAATGTGGTTCTAGTGTTAATACACCTTTAGTTACAATGTGGTTCTAGTGGTAATACGCCTTTAGTTACAATGTGGTTCTAGTGGTAATACGCCTTTAGTTACAATGTGGTTCTAGTGTTAATACGCCTTTAGTTACAATGTGGTTCTAGTGTTAATACGCCTTTAGTTACAATGTGGTTCTAGTGTTAATACGCCTTTAGTTACAATGTGGTTCTAGTGGTAATACGCCTTTAGTTACAATGTGGTTCTAGTGGTAATACGCCTTTAGTTACAATGTGGTTCTAGTGGTAATACGCCTTTAGTTACAATGTGGTTCTAGTGGTAATACGCCTTTAGTTACAATGTGGTTCTAGTGTTAATACGCCCTTTAGTTACAATGTGGTTCTAGTGTTAATACGCCTTTAGTTACAATGTGGTTCTAGTGTTAATACAAGCCTTTAGTTACAATGTGGTTCTAGTATTAATACGCCTTTAGTTACAATGTGGTTCTAGTGTTAATACGCCTTTAGTTACAATGTGGTTCTAGTGGTAATACGCCTTTAGTTACAATGTGGTTCTAGTGGTAATACGCCTTTAGTTACAATGTGGTTCTAGTGTTAATACGCCTTTAGTTACAATGTGGTTCTAGTGTTAATACGCCTTTAGTTACAATGTGGTTCTAGTGTTAATACGCCTTTAGTTACAATGTGGTTCTAGTGGTAATACGCCTTTAGTTACAATGTGGTTCTAGTGTTAATATGCCTTTAGTTACAATGTGGTTCTAGTGTTAATACGCCTTTAGTTACAATGTGGTTCTAGTGGTAATACGCCTTTAGTTACAATGTGGTTCTAGTGTTAATACGCCTTTAGTTACAATGTGGTTCTAGTGTTAATACGCCTTTAGTTACAATGTGGTTCTAGTGTTAATACGCCTTTAGTTACAATGTGGTTCTAGTGTTAATACGCCTTTAGTTACAATGTGGTTCTAGTGGTAATACGCCTTTAGTTACAATGTGGTTCTAGTGTTAATACAAGCCTTTAGTTACAATGTGGTTCTAGTATTAATACGCCTTTAGTTACAATGTGGTTCTAGTGTTAATACGCCTTTAGTTACAATGTGGTTCTAGTGTTAATACGCCTTTAGTTACAATGTGGTTCTAGTGTTAATACGCCTTTAGTTACAATGTGGTTCTAGTGTTAATACACCTTTAGTTACAATGTGGTTCTAGTGTTAATACGCCTTTAGTTACAATGTGGTTCTAGTGTTAATACGCCTTTAGTTACAATGTGGTTCTAGTGGTAATACGCCTTTAGTTACAATGTGGTTCTAGTGTTAATACGCCTTTAGTTACAATGTGGTTCTAGTATTAATACGCCTTTAGTTACAATGTGGTTCTAGTGTTAATACAAGCCTTTAGTTACAATGTGGTTCTAGTATTAATACGCCTTTAGTTACAATGTGGTTCTAGTGTTAATACGCCTTTAGTTACAATGTGGTTCTAGTGGTAATCGCCTTTAGTTACAATGTGGTTCTAGTGTTAATACGCCTTTAGTTACAATGTGGTTCTAGTGTTAATACACCTTTAGTTACAATGTGGTTCTAGTGTTAATACGCCTTTAGTTACAATGTGGTTCTAGTGTTAATACAAGCCGTTAGTTACAATGTGGTTCTAGTGTTAATACACCTTTAGTTACAATGTGGTTCTAGTGGTAATCGCCTTTAGTTACAATGTGGTTCTAGTGTTAATACGCCTTTAGTTACAATGTGGTTCTAGTGTTAATCGCCTTTAGTTACAATGTGGTTCTAGTGTTAATACAAGCCTTTAGTTACAATGTGGTTCTAGTGTTAATACACCTTTAGTTACAATGTGGTTCTAGTGTTAATACGCCTTTAGTTACAATGTGGTTCTAGTGTTAATACGCCTTTAGTTACAATGTGGTTCTAGTGTTAATATGCCTTTAGTTACAATGTGGTTCTAGTGTTAATACGCCTTTAGTTACAATGTGGTTCTAGTGTTAATACAAGCCTTTAGTTACAATGTGGTTCTAGTGTTAATACACCTTTAGTTACAATGTGGTTCTAGTGGTAATACGCCTTTAGTTACAATGTGGTTCTAGTGTTAATACGCCTTTAGTTACAATGTGGTTCTAGTGTTAATACGCCTTTAGTTACAATGTGGTTCTAGTGTTAATACAAGCCTTTAGTTACAATGTGGTTCTAGTGTTAATACACCTTTAGTTACAATGTGGTTCTAGTGTTAATACGCCTTTAGTTACAATGTGGTTCTAGTGTTAATACGCCTTTAGTTACAATGTGGTTCTAGTGTTAATATGCCTTTAGTTACAATGTGGTTCTAGTGTTAATACGCCTTTAGTTACAATGTGGTTCTAGTGTTAATACAAGCCTTTAGTTACAATGTGGTTCTAGTGTTAATACACCTTTAGTTACAATGTGGTTCTAGTGGTAATATCGCCTTTAGTTACAATGTGGTTCTAGTGTTAATACGCCTTTAGTTACAATGTGGTTCTAGTGTTAATACGCCTTTAGTTACAATGTGGTTCTAGTGTTAATACGCCTTTAGTTACAATGTGGTTCTAGTGTTAATACGCCTTTAGTTACAATGTGGTTCTAGTGTTAATACGCCTTTAGTTACAATGTGGTTCTAGTGGTAATATCGCCTTTAGTTACAATGTGGTTCTAGTGGTAATACGCCTTTAGTTACAATGTGGTTCTAGTGTTAATACGCCTTTAGTTACAATGTGGTTCTAGTATTAATACGCCTTTAGTTACAATGTGGTTCTAGTGTTAATACGCCTTTAGTTACAATGTGGTTCTAGTGTTAATACAAGCCTTTAGTTACAATGTGGTTCTAGTGTTAATACGCCTTTAGTTACAATGTGGTTCTAGTGTTAATACGCCTTTAGTTACAATGTGGTTCTAGTGTTAATACACCTTTAGTTACAATGTGGTTCTAGTGTTAATACGCCTTTAGTTACAATGTGGTTCTAGTGTTAATACGCCTTTAGTTACAATGTGGTTCTAGTGGTAATACGCCTTTAGTTACAATGTGGTTCTAGTGTAAATACGCCTTTAGTTACAATGTGGTTCTAGTATTAATACGCCTTTAGTTACAATGTGGTTCTAGTGTTAATACAAGCCTTTAGTTACAATGTGGTTCTAGTATTAATACGCCTTTAGTTACAATGTGGTTATTTTGTCTTTATTTAACCAGGTAAGTCATTGAAAACACATTATCTTTATGATGACCTTACCAAGAGGGAGCGATTAACATACAAGCATACATGTCTCTGTTGCAGTGCTAAGCAGCGTCTCTTCTCTCTCCCCCTCTCTCTCTCTCCCTCTCTCTATCTCTCCCCCTCTCTCTCTCTCTCTCCCCCTCTCTCCTCCCTCTCTCTGTTGCAGTGCTAAGCAGCGTCTCTCCTCTCTCCCCCTCTCTCTCTCCCTCTCTCTATCTCTCATACTGTATCTAACTCCATTCCTTGTCTCACTCTTTGTTTCAGTGCCTTGCAGCATCTCTCTCTCCCCCTCTCTCTCTCTCTCTCTCTCTCTCTCTCTCTCTCTCTCTCTCTCTCTCTCTCTCTCTCTCTCTCTCTCTCGCTCTGTCTCTCTGTCTCTCGCTCTGTCTCTCTGTCTCTCTGTCTCTCTCTCTCTCTCTCCCTCGCTCTCTCTCTCTCTCTCCCTCGCTCTCTCTCTCCCTCTGTCATGTCTCTTTCTCTCTCCTCTCTCTCTCTCTCTCTCTCTCTCTCTCTCTCTCTCTCTCTCTCTCTCTCTCTCTCTCTCTCTCTCTCTCTCGTTCTCTCGCTCTCTCTCTCTCTCTTGCTCTCTCTCTCTCTCTCTCTCTTGCTCTCTCTCTCTCTTGCCTCTCTCTCTCTCTCTCTCTCTCTCTCTCTCTCTCTCTCTCTCTCTCTCTCTCTCTCTCTCTCTTGCTCTCTCTCTCTAACTCCTGTCCTTGTCTCTCTTTCTGTTTCAGTGCCTTGCAGCGTGGGAGTCTGTCATTCCACTATTACGGGACAAGCAGCCACAGGAGACAGAAACAGAGGAAGACTGAGAGACGGCCACCTTTCCTCTGGACATTACATCTCAAACACTTCCTCTACCTGAGTTACCAGTGTCAACAGACACATACACTCTCAAAAGAGAGATTGCCAAGGAAACGAGCCTTTGGGGCTACCGACGGAAGTCTTTTTAGTTTTGGTGTTTCTATTTGTGAAACCCAGTCAGTCCAACGTCCCATCCTGCCTGCTGGGAAGATCTATGGAGCAGAGTGGATGGGATGGTACTATCTCTGTCTGGAAGGCCCATTTTTTTCCTTGTTGCACACCAAACTAGCCTTGGTCGTATTCACTAGAAACCAAACGGGGAAAAAACAGAACGAAACTGGGAGGAACTACCTGAACTTGTCCAATAAGAAACTAATTTTCTTTGCCAAATGCTTTCTGTTGCAAAACGGTTTGCTACGGTGTGCACTAATGAATGCAGCCAAGAAGCTTTTTGCCACAGCGACCAGCCAAAGGAAAAGGTAAACTAATATGTAAAATTTTTCTGTTATAATTTTCTAGTCTGTTGAGAAAGGTTGGTGGCCAATGATCCCTTTTTTTGTAAACAATGCTGATCTTTGATTGTCTTTGATGTAGCCTTTTTATTGTCTTTGATGGTCTCTTGATGATTTTTGATGGCCTTTTGAATAGTGAAGCAGCATCATCACGTATCTGTCTGTTTACAGTATGTTGAAGCATGTGTCTGTCTGTTTACAGTGTGTTGAAGCATGTGTCTGTCTGTTTACAGTGTGATGAAGCATGTGTCTGTCTGTTTACAGTGTGATGAAGCACTAGCTAATCCTCCTGAGCAGAGCAGCTATCCTCTGGCCAAAGAGGAACCAACTTTACTGCTAAACATACTGTCTGACTTCTCCTGGTTGATGGTCTTGCACACCAGGGTGTGTTCACTAGTATTCAAACCAAAGCAAACAGGCTGAAATGGGGGAGATAATAACCTTAACTTGTCCGATAAGAAATGTTTTCCGTGCACTAATGAGAACACACCTAGTCTCTCGTGACAAAGAAACATGAAACAACCGCGAGATCACACAAGATTTGGTTCTGGGTTGCCAAGATTACACACACCAGACCCACCACACCACACCAGACCCTTCCTCCTTTGCCCAGACCCTTCCTCCTGTGCCCAGACCCTTCCTCCTGTGCCCAGACCCTTCCTCCTGTGCCCAGACCCTTCCTCCTGTGCCCAGACCCTTCCTCCTTTGCCCAGACATTTCCTCCTGTGCCCAGACCCTTCCTCCTGTGCCCAGACCCTTCCTCCTGTGCCCAGACCCTTCCTCCTGTGCCCAGACCCTTCCTCCTGTGCCCAGACCCTTCCTCCTGTGCCCAGACCCTTCCTCCTGTGCCCAGACCCTTCCTCCTGTGCCCAGACCCTTCCTCCTGTGCCCAGACCCTTCCTCCTGTGCCCAGACCCTTCCTCCTGTGCCCAGACCCTTCCTCCTTTGCCCAGACCCTTCCTCCTGTGCCCAGACCCTTCCTCCTGTGCCCAGACCCTTCCTCCTGTGCCCAGACCCTTCCTCCTGTGCCCAGACCCTTCCTCCTGTGCCCAGACCCTTCCTCCTGTGCCCAGACCCTTCCTCCTTTGCCCAGACCCTTCCTCCTGTGCCCAGACCCTTCCTCCTGTGCCCAGACCCTTCCTCCTGTGCCCAGACCCTTCCTCCTGTGCCCAGACCCTTCCTCCTTTGCCCAGACCCTTCCTCCTGTGCCCAGACCCTTCCTCCTGTGCCCAGACCCTTCCTCCTGTGCCCAGACCCTTCCTCCTGTGCCCAATAGCCTGGGGATGAGGTTGAAGGTTAACTGGTGGAATCCATGGCTGCGTCTCAAATGCCACCCTTTTCCCTTTATTTAAAAAAGCAGAGAGCAGAGCAGCAGAGAGCAGAGCAGCAGAGCAGCAGAGCAGCAGAGCAGCAGAGCAGCAGAGAGCAGAGCAGCAGAGAGCAGAGCAGCAGAGAGCAGAGCAGCAGAGAGCAGAGCAGCAGAGAGCAGAGCAGCAGAGAGCAGAGCAGCAGAGAGCAGAGCAGCAGAGAGCAGGGCAGAGCAGCAGAGAGCAGAGCAGCAGAGAGCAGAGCAGCAGAGAGCAGAGCAGCAGAGCAGCAGAGAGCAGAGAGCAGAGCAGCAGAGAGCAGAGCAGCAGAGAGCAGAGCAGCAGAGAGCAGAGCAGCAGAGAGCAGAGCAGCAGAGAGCAGGCCACGCCAACAAGGTGACTACTGCTGTGTGCACACAGGGGGGGGGAATTGATGCACACAGATGGGAAAGGTTCCCCCTGGTCTAGTCCCAGGGGGATGGTTTAACATGATGCACTCAAAGGGGGGTCTAGTCCCAGAGAATCAACTACTTTTGGGTTCAGTGTGCGTCCAAATTAGCATTCTATTCCCTATTAAAAGTGCACTACGTTTGGTTAGGTTCCATAGGGCTCTAGTCAAAAATAGTGCACTATATAGCGAATAGGGTGCCATTTGGGATACACTCGGTCTGACAGGACTGGCTAGGTGTAAACAGTATGCTGATGGCTCCAACTAGACCTACGATATGTAAATATTCACTGAGTGTACAAAACATTAAGAACACCTTCCTAATATTGAGTTGCACCCCCCCTTTTACCCTCAGAACAGCCTCAATTCGTCTGGACATGGACTCTACAAGGTGTCGAAAGCGTTCCACAGGGATGCTGGCCCATGTTGACTCCATGCTTCCCACAGTTGTGTCAAGTTGGCTGGATGTCCTTTGGGTGGTGGACTGTTCTTGATACACAGGAAACTGTTGAGCGTGAAAAACCCAGCAGCGTTGCAGTTCTTGACACACTCAAACTGTTGCGCCTGGCACCTGCTACCATACCCCGTTCAAAGGCACTTAGATATTGTGTCTTGCCCATTCACCCTCTGAATGGCACACATACACAATCCATCTCTCAATTGTCTCAAGGCTTAAAAAACCTTCTTTAACCTGTCTCCTCCCCTTCAGCTACACTGATGGAAGGTGATTTAACAAGTGACATCAATAAGGGATCATAGCTTTCACCTGGATTCACCTGGTCAATATATGTCATGGAAAGAGTAGGTGTTCATAATGTAACCACTCTCATAGACAGAGCTGTGGATGCAAGGGACTGACCATCCATGATATCAACATGATGTTCTGAGGCTATACAGTGTTAATTTACATCGTTTACAAACAATGGAGAAAAACTGTGTATGTTGGTTTCTGAAGGGGAACGACACTTCAACTAAGCTCATGAGACATTTAGAAGTTTATATTCTTCCAGAATCAATTGGTATATATCATTAAATTAATTAAAGTCCAAAAAGGCATGTAGCAACTATGGATTCCAGCTTTAAAAGTCCAAATATGGATGAACCGTTCCCAGATTGCCCCTTTAAGTAGAGCTACAGGACTATATACTCTGCTGCTGAATGGCTTTCACCTAGCTAGTCCTTTCAGATCTGTGGCACGTCACAAATGGCATCCTATTCCCTATATAGGGCACTACTTTAGACCGGAGAATGGCACCCTATTCCCTATATAGTGCACTACTTTAGACCAGAGAATGGCACCCTATTCCCTATATAGTGCACTACTTTAGACCAGAGAATGGCACCCTATTCCCTATATAGTGCACTACTTTAGACCAGAGAATGACACCCTATTCCCTATATAGTGCACTACTTTAGACCAGAGAATGGCACCCTATTCCCTATATAGTGCACTACTTTAGACCAGAGAATGACACCCTATTCCCTATATAGTGCACTACTTTAGACCAGTGCCCTATGTAGGGAATAGGGTGCCATTTGGGACTCAATCTGTGAACACCAAAAGGGTATGGAGCCAGAGGCTGAAAGGGGACAGGACAGGTTCAACTGTGATGGGGTCAGGCTCTCTGTTTGGCTCCAAGGTGTGGAAGTGTGTTGTTTCGTCTGCTCTCCCCTTGGCTGTATGCATTTACCCTGATGGGCTCTCTTTTCACTATATCATGTTTGTAGAGTGGGGATGCTGTAACTCACAGTCTCTGTGTTTCATGAAGGATACTTTAGGAGGACTGTATTGGCTGTGTCCCAAATTGCACCCTATCCCCTACCTAGAGTCCTTATGGGCCGTGGTCAAAAGTAGTGCACTATAAATGGAATAGGGTGCCATTTGGGACTCAGGCATTGTCTCTCATATGAATGTGGCACATCGTCTCTCTGCTCTACAGGCCTGTGTCTGGCCTCAGCCCAGCGTCTCTTTCATAGGCTTCATCCCAAATGGTACCCTACTGCCTTTATAGTACACTACTTTTGATTAGGTCCCATAATAGGGAATAGGGTTAACATACTGTTACACATTTAGATTTTTCTGTATAATCGTTTTTTTTTTTAACAATCTGACCATGGTGAAACTGTCATTTCTCCCTAACGTTAGCGTTCGTGAAAAAGCTTCAGCCAGGAAAGAACTATTCTGATGTGTTTTATGTTTGAATAATTAATGATGCGTGTTCTAAAACCACTTGGAATATAAACTAATATGTTTCATCATCATCATCATCATCATCATGTTGCTTTGGGGGGGAAGATGGAGACCCCAGATAGAAACAGTCCTGCTGTCTGGTTGTGTCCCAAATTGCACCCTATTCCCTATATAGTGCACTACTTTAGACCAGAGAATGGCACCCTATTCCCTATATAGTGCACTACTTTAGACCAGAGAATGGCACCCTATTCCCTATATAGTGCACTACTTTTGACAAGGGCCCATAGGTGGGTCTCTACCAGCTTGATGAAACCCCCTGTCAGAAAGAGGAAACAATTCACTAGGAACCAAACCGGACCAAACAGTACCAAATGAGGAGGGACCTACCTGAATTTGCCCAGTACGATGCTTCTGTTTTCTATTGCAAAACGTTTAGCTACGGTGTGCACGAATGAATACACCCCTGTTGGTTTACCCTGAACATGTAGACCTACCAATCCTTCAACGTTACCCTGAACTAGTAAACCTACCAGTCCTTCAACCTTTCCCTGAACTAGTAAACCTACCAATCCTTCAACCTTTCCCTGAACTAGTAAACCTACCAATCCTTCAACCATTCCCTGAACTAGTAAACCTACCAATCCTTCAACCTTTCCCTGAACTAGTAAACCTACCAATCCTTCAACCTTTCCCTGAACTAGTAAACCTACCAATCCTTCAACCTTTCCCTGAACTAGTAAACCTACCAATCCTTCAACCTTTCCCTGAACTAGTAAACCTACCAATCCTTCAACCTTTCCCTGAACTAGTAAACCTACCAATCCTTCAACCTTTCCCTGAACTAGTAAACCTACCAATCCTTCAACCTTTCCCTGAACTAGTAAACCTACCAATCCTTCAACCTTTCCCTGGACTAGTAAACCTACCAATCCTTCAACCTTTCCCTGGACTAGTAAACCTACCAATCCTTCAACCTTTCCCTGGACTAGTAAACCTACCAATCCTTCAACCTTTCCCTGAACTAGTAAACCTACCAATCCTTCAACCTTTCCCTGGACTAGTAAACCTACCAATCCTTCAACCTTTCCCTGAACTAGTAAACCTACCAATCCTTCAACCTTTCCCTGAACTAGTAAACCTACCAATCCTTCAACCTTTCCCTGGACTAGTAAACCTACCAATCCTTCAACCTTTCCCTGGACTAGTAAACCTACCAATCCTTCAACCTTTCCCTGAACTAGTAAACCTACCAATCCTTCAACCTTTCCTTTCAGAATATATGGTTTTCTCTTTTTCAAGCAGCTGGACATAGTTTTGTCAATGGTCTCATGAGTCTTCTCAGGTGCCCCCTGTGGATAGGCTAAGTGCCCCCTGTGGATAGGCTAAGTGCCCCCTGTGGATAGGCTAAGTGCCCCCTGTGGATAGGCTATGTGGGCCCTAGTCAAAATAAGTGCACTATATATATATTTAGGGATTTTCAGTTTATTGAATTCATTATAGACGTGTATGTGTGTCTGGGGAGATTCTATTTCCAAACTAAAATGTTTCTAAACCAAATGCAGTCTGCTCTCTCTCTCTACTGTCCTCCTGTTGCTCTCTCTCTCTACTGTCCTCCTGTTGCTCTCTCTCTACTGTCCTCCTGTTGCTCTCTCTCTACTGTCCTCCTGTTGCTCTCTCTCTCTACTGTCCTCCTGTTGCTCTCTCTCTACTGTCCTCCTGTTGCTCTCTCTCTACTGTCCTCCTGTTGCTCTCTCTCAACTGTCCTCCTGTTGCTCTCTCTCTACTGTCCTCCTGTTGCTCTCTCTCTACTGTCCTCCTGTTGCTCTCTCTCTACTGTCCTCCTGTTGCTCTCTCTACTGTCCTCCTGTTGCTCTCTCTACTGTCCTCCTGTTGCTCTCTCTCTCTACTGTCCTCCTGTTGCTCTCTCTCTACTGTTCTTCTGTTGCTCTCTCTCTACTGTCCTCCTGTTGCTCTCTCTCTACTGTCCTCCTGTTGCTCTCTCTACTGTCCTCCTGTTGCTCTCTCTCTACTGTCCTCCTGTTGCTCTCTCTCTCTACTGTCCTCCTGTTGCTCTCTCTCTACTGTCCTCCTGTTGCTCTCTCTCTACTGTCCTCCTGTTGCTCTCTCTCTACTGTCCTCCTGTTGCTCTCTCTCTCTACTGTCCTCCTGTTGCTCTCTCTCTACTGTCCTCCTGTTGCTCTCTCTCTCTACTGTCCTCCTGTTGCTCTCTCTCTCTACTGTCCTCCTGTTGCTCTCTCTCTCTACTGTCCTCCTGTTGCTCTCTCTCTCTACTGTCCTCCTGTTGCTCTCTCTCTCTACTGTCCTCCTGTTGCTCTCTCTCTCTACTGTCCTCCTGTTGCTCTCTCTCTCTACTGTCCTCCTGTAGCTCTCTCTCTCTACTGTCCTCCTGTTGCTCTCTCTCTCTACTGTCCTCCTGTTGCTCTCTCTCTCTACTGTCCTCCTGTTGCTTTCTCTCTACTGTCCTCCTGTTGCTCTCTCTCTACTGTCCTCCTGTTGCTCTCTCTCTACTGTCCTCCTGTTGCTCTCTCTCTACTGTCCTCCTGTTGCTCTCTCTCTACTGTCCTCCTGTTGCTCTGTCTCTGCTGTCCTCCTGTTGCTCTCTCTCTCTGCTGTCCTCCTGTTGCTCTCTCTCTCTACTGTCCTCCTGTTGCTCTCTCTCTCTACTGTCCTCCTGTTGCTCTCTCTCTACTGTCCTCCTGTTGCTCTCTCTCTACTGTCCTCCTGTTGCTCTCTCTCTACTGTCCTCCTGTTGCTCTCTCTCTCTACTGTCCTCCTGTTGCTCTCTCTCTCTACTGTCCTCCTGTTGCTCTCTCTCTACTGTCCTCCTGTTGCTCTGTCTCTGCTGTCCTCCTGTTGCTCTCGCTCTCTACTGTCCTCCTGTTGCTCTCTCTCTCTGCTGTCCTCCTGTTGCTCTCTCTCTCTGCTGTCCTCCTGTTGCTCTCTCTCTACTGTCCTCCTGTTGCTCTCTCTACTGTCCTCCTGTTGCTCTCTTTCTACTGTCCTCCTGTTGCTCTCTCTCTCTACTGTCCTCCTGTTGCTCTCTCTCTACTGTCCTCCTGTTGCTCTCTCTCTACTGTACTCCTGTTGCTCTCTCTCTGCTGTCCTCCTGTTGCTCTCTCTCTCTGCTGTCCTCCTGTTGCTCTCTCTCTCTACTCTCCTCCTGTTTCTCTCTCTGCTGTCCTCCTGTTGCTCTCTCTCTGCTGTCCTCCTGTTGCTCTCTCTCTACTGTCCTCCTGTTGCTCTGTCTCTAATGTCCTCCTGTTGCTCTGTCTCTACTGTCCTCCTGTTGCTCTCTCTCTGCTGTCCTCCTGTTGCTCTCTCTCTACTGTCCTCCTGTTGCTCTCTCTCTCTACTGTCCTCCTGTTGCTCTCTCTCTGCTGTCCTCCTGTTGCTCTCTCTCTACTGTCCTCCTGTTGCTCTGTCTCTAATGTCCTCCTGTTGCTCTGTCTCTAATGTCCTCCTGTTGCTCTCTCTCTACTGTCCTCCTGTTGCTCTCTCTCTACTGTCCTCCTGTTGCTCTGTCTCTGCTGTCCTCCTGTTGCTCTCTCTCTCTGCTGTCCTCCTTTTCAGTGTGCATTGTTTACTATTGAATCATAATATGTACATTAGCCTGTATATGGATGTTGTTTTGATGCAAATATCTTTACCTCAAATGATTTTAGATTTTGGACAAATAAAAAAAAAGAAAATATTTAATCTGTTCACTCAAGTGCTTTTGATATACACAATAAAGAACACAATAGTTAAAATGCAAAAATAATGTATTAAAAAGTGACAGTCAAGTATTTCAAGTTAGTTCAGCTCTGGTTAACCTGAGTTCTTTCACAGTGAGGGGGAACAATGAAAAAACGCAGTGGAACTGCCTTGGAGGTCCAGAGTTTGAGGGCTATAGAGAATGTTTTCAATAGTACTCTGTATCAGCCCTGCCAGTCAGATGGTCATGTTCATTGGCCTCAGGCCTGGGATTCATTCAAAGACGCGTTGCAGCGTTGCGCACTGCACTACCAACAAGGCGTTTGCAGAGATTGCATTCATGGTAAGTGCTGCGGTGATGTCGGCTCAAGTGTCACAGAGACAAGAGGGCCTGTGATGGCTGTACAATGACATTAACATGTCTCAATCTCAAAGCCGTCACGCTCACAATTAGATCATCACCACTGTCAGTTCCCCGGGATCCTCTCATAACCGTCACCCCGGCCAGCTCTGCAGCCCACCATGCTGGAGGAGAACAAAACACATGTTACAAAGGAAATGAGGTGACACTTTACATCACAGGGCCCGTATTACTGTTATTATTCCTGCACTGTGTAACAAGTATTGGATGTACTCTTTGTAACCCTGTACTGGTGCCGTGTTCTAAACAGCTGGGAACTGGGAAATCTCTGACCCACTACAGACCCCCTGGTTCGATTCCAGGCTGTATCACAATCCGGCCGTGATTGGGAGTCCCATAGGGCGGCGCACGATTGGCCCAGCGTCTTCCGGGTTTGGCCGGGGCAGGCCGTCATTGTAAATAAGAATTTGTTCTTAACTAGTTAAATAATAAGTAAAATAAAAAGGTAAGAGACATGACATCATCAGTCCTGGCCACCATACCTGTCAGGTATGGTGGCCAGGAGTGATGATGTAATGTCTTACTAATAATAATAATAATAATAATATGCCATTTAGCAGACGCTTTTATCCAAAGAGACTTACAGTCATGTGTGCATACATTTTTGTGTATGGGTGGTCCCGGGGATCGAACCCACTACCCTGGCGTTACAAGCACCATGCTCTACCAGCTGAGCTACAGAGGACCACAAGTCAGTAGACAAAGTATATCCATGCAATTTCATTGACACAATTTACATGTTTGGTTAGTAGTACCTACTTCTAAATGTTAGTGTTACTCTTAGTTTTTGAATAATTTTCAACCAATAGCGTCCCTGCTTTAGTAACAGCAGGTAAAACCCTTGAGGTGTTGTTTGTTTCCTCACTTACCTGACAGGTATGGTGGCCAGGACTGATGATGTCTTACCTGACAGGTATGGTGGCCAGGACTGATGATGTCATACCTGACAGGTATGGTGGCCAGGACTGATGATGTCATACCTGACAGGTATGGTGGCCAGGACTGATGAAGTCTTACCTGACAGGTATGGTGGCCAGGACTGATGATGTCATACCTGACAGGTATGGTGGCCAGGACTGATGATGTCATACCTGACAGGTATGGTGGCCAGGACTGATGATGTCTTACCTGACAGGTATGGTGGCCAGGACTGATGATGTCATACCTGACAGGTATGGTGGCCAGGACTGATGATGTCTTACCTGACAGGTATGGTGGCCAGGACGGTGATGATGCTGGACAGGGTGAAGACGAACCCAGGGAACCAGTCCAGCGTAGCCTGGTAAACCTTGGTGTAGACGGGGGTATAGACCAGGCTGGCGATCTTGAAGGACAGCTGCAGTGAGATGAGGGTGATCCCTGTGAAGAACAAATTACATGTCAATGGCCGCAAAATGTCACCGCCTTTCAAAATGTGTTGCATTATTGGGATACAAATTGTCTGACTTCTGCCTACGTGTGATCAAAGGTCATGAAGTTTACACCGCAGTCGACTGAAAGTTTCTGCAGTTACGTTTCACCGGCTGCACTATGGGAGGCCCTATTGTCAACCAATCATTACGGTGGTTTTTTTATTTGATTTGATTTGTTTCACCCACGCGAATGTGTCCAAGACAGGAACCAACTTTGCCACAATTCACATATACAGTGGATACAGTGCATTCAGAAAGTATTCAGACCCCTTCCCTTTTATCACATTTTGTTACATTACAGCCTTATTCTAAAATTGATTAAATAAAAAAATGTCCTCAATCTACACACAATGCCCCATAATGACAAAGCAAAAACAGGTTTGTAGAAATGTTTGCAAATGTATTACAAATAAAAAAACAGAAATAACTAATTTCATAAGTATTCAGACCCTTTGCTATGAGACTCGAAATTGAGCTCAGGTGCATCCTGTTTCCATTGATCATCCTTGAGATGTTTCTACAACTTGATTAGAGTCCACCTGTGGTAAATTCAATTGATTGGACATGATTTGGAAAGGCACACACCTGTCTATATAAGGTCCCACAGTTGACAGTGCATGTCAGAACAAAAACCAAGCCATGAGGTCAAAGGAATTGTCCGTAGAGCTCAGAGACGACAGGATTGTGTCGAGGCACAGATCTGGGGAAGGGTACCTAAACAGTTCTGCAGCATTGAAGGTCCCCAAGAACACAGTGGCCTTCATCATTCTTAAATGGAAGAAGTTTGGAACCACCAAGACACTTCCTATGGTAGAGTGGCCAGACGGAAGCCACTCCACACTAAAAAGCACATGACAGCCCGCTTGGAGTTTGCCAAAAGGCACCTAAAGGACTCTCAGACCATGAGAAACAAGATTCTCTGGTCTGATGAAACCAAGATTGAACTCTTTGGCCTGAATGCCAAGCGTCACATCTGGAGGAAACCTGGTACCATCCCTACGGTGAAGCATGGTGGTGGCAGCATCATGCTGTGGGGATGTTTTTCAGCGGCAGGAACTGGGAGACCAGTCAGGATCGAGGGAAAGATGAACGGAGCAAAGTACAGAGAGATCCTTGATGAAAACCTGCTCCAGAGCGCTCAGCACCTCAGACTGGGGCGAAGGTTCACCTTCCAACAGGACAACGACCCTAGGCACACAGCCATGACAACGCAGGAGTGGCTTCGGGACTAGTCTCTGAATGTCCTTGAGTGGCCCAGCCAGAGCCCGGACTTGAACCCGATCGAACATCTCTGGAGAGACCTGAAAATAGCTGTGCAGCAATGCTCCCCATCCAACCTGACAGAGCTTGAGAGGATCTGCAGAGAAGAATGGGAGAAACTCCCCAAATACAGGTGTGCCAAGCTTGTAGCGTCATACTCAAGAAGACTCGAGGCTGTAATCGCTGCCAAAGGTGCTTCAACAAAGTACTGAATAAAGGGTCTGAATACTTCTGTAAATGTGATATTTCAGTTTTTTTATGTTTAATACATTTGCAAATATTTCTAAAAACCTGTTTTTGCTTTGTCATTATGGGGTATTGTGTGTAAATTGATGAGGATTTTTATTTATTTCATCCATTTTAGATTAAAGCTGTAACGTAACAAAATACTTTCCGAATGCACTGTATATACAAATTAATGTGACATTTGAGACCTCTCACCAATTGAGCCTACAATGTACACACATATGATTTCAGTTTGTTAGTGTGTGGTATGGGGGTTGGAGGGGGTTGGAGGGGGTTGGAGGGGGCTGGAGGGGGTTGGAGGGGGTTGGAGGGGGTTGGAGACATGTTTATTTTTACATTTTAAAGAAAAACTTTAATGGCAGCACTGCCATGGGAAATCCGGATGGCAGCCATTTTATTCAAATGGCTGGTTGACTGACATGATTCCCAAACTGCCTCCAATCTTTTAAATGTTCGTTAAGGGATCTAGTATTAGTGTACCAAGTTTGGTACTTGTATCATAAACACTGTAAAGTCCATGGAGAATAAGAGCACTTCCTCCCAGCTGCCCACTGCACTGAGGCTAGGAAACACTGTCACCACCGATAAATCTACAATAATCGAGAATTTCAACAAGCATTTTGCTACGGCTGGCCATGCTTTTCACCTGGCTACCACTACCCCGGCCACCAGCTCTGCACCCTCCGCTGCAACTTGCCCATGCCCCCCCTGCTTCTCCTTCACACAAATTCAGACAGCTGATGTTCTGAAAGAGCTGCAAAATCTGGACCCCCACAAATCATCTGGGCTAGACAATCTGGACCCTTTCTTTCTAAAACTAGCCGCCGAAATTGTCGCAACCCCTATTACTAGCCTGTTCAACCTCTCTTTCGTAACGTCTGAGATCCCCAGAGATTGGAAAGCTGCCGCGGTCATCCCCCTCTTCAAAGGGGGTGACACTCTAGATCTAAACTGTTACAGACAAATATCCATCCTGCCCTGCCTTTCGAAAGTTTTTGAAAGCCAAGTTAACAAACAGATCACCGACCATTTCGAATCCCACCGTACCTTCTCCGCTATGCAATCCGGTTTCCGAGCTGGTCATGGGTGCACTTCAGCCACGCTCAAGGTCCTAAACGATATTATAACCGCGATTGATAATAGACAGTACTGTGCAGCCGTCTTCATCGACCTGGCCAAGGCTTTCAACTCTGTCAACCACCGCATTCTTATTGACAGACTAAATAGCCTTGGTTTCTCAAATGACTGCCTCGCCTGGTTCACCAACTACTTCTCAGATAGAGTTCAATGTGTCAAATCGGAGGGCCTGTTGTCTGGACCTCTGGCAGTCTCTATGGGGGTGCCACAGGGTTCAATTCTTGGGCCGACTCTTTTCTCTGTGTATATCAATGATGTCGCTCTTGCTGCTGGTGACTCTCAGATCCACCTCTACGCAGACGACACCATTTTGTATACATCTGGCCCTTCATTGGACACTGTGTTAACAAACCTCCAAACGAGCTTCAATGCCATACAACACTCCTTCAATAGCCTCCAACTGCTCTTAAACACTAGTAAAACTAAATGCATGCTCTTCAATCGAACGCTGCTGGCACCCGCCCACCCGACTAGAATCACTACTCTCGACGGGTCTGACCTAGAGTATGTGGACAACTACAAATACCTAGGTGTCTGGTTAGACTGTAAACTCTCCTTCCAGACTCACATTAAGAATCTCCAATCCAAAGTTAAATCTATAATCGGTTTCCTATTTCGCAACAAAGCCTCCTTCACTCATGCTGCCAAACATGCCCTCGTAAAACTGACTATCCTACCGATCCTTGACTTCGGCGATGTCATTTACAAAATAGACTCCAACACTCTACTCAGCAAATTGGATGTAGTCTATCACAGTGCCATCCGTTTTGTCACCAAAGCCCCATATACTACCCACCACTGTGACCTGTACGCTCTTGTTGGCTGGTCCTCACTACATGTTCGTCGTCAAACCCACTGGCTCCAGGCCATCTATAAATCTCTGCTAGGCAAATCCCCGCCTTATCTTAGCTCATTGGTCACCATAGTAGCACCCACCCGTAGTATGCGCTCCAGCAGGTATATCTCACTGGTCATTCCCAAAGCCAACACCTCCTTTGGCCGCCATTCCTTCCAGTTCTCTGCTGCCAATGACTGGAACAAATTGCATAAATCTCTGAAGCTGGAGACTCTTATCTCCCTCACTAACTGTAAGCATCAGTTGTCAGAGCACCTTACCGATCACTGCACCTGTACACAGCCCATCTGTAATTAGCCCACCCAACTACCTCATCCCCATATTGTTATTTATTTTGCTCATTTGCACCCCAGTATCTCTATTTGCACATCATCTCTTGCACATCTATCATTCCAGTGTTAATACTAATTGTAATTATTTTGCACTATAGCCTATTTATTGCCTTACCTCCATAACTTGCTACATTTGCACACACTGTATATATATTTTCTGTTGTATTTTTGACTTTATGTTTTGTTTTACCCCATATGTAACTCTGTGTTGTTGTTTTTATCGCACTGCTTTGCTTTATCTTGGCCAGGTCGCAGTTGTAAATGAGAACTTGTTCTCAACTGGCTTACCTGGTTAAATAAAGGTGAAATAAAATAAAATATATATTTTTTTTATAAAGTGGAACGATCTTGGGTATATTTGGTTCTGATCCACTAGAGGGTGCTATTACTCCACACACTGTTGGTCAAGCAAGCAGCTTGGTGAAGGGATATGTCATTGGGTAAAATACATTTCCTATTTTCTCTCGCTTCCAAGTTGATTCATTTCTTATAAACAGAAAGCCATTCTGTCTGTATAAATATCATTGAGAGGGTCATAAGACAGTGAGTCATCCCAAATGGCACCCTATTCCCTATGTAGTGCACTTAACCCATAGGGCTCTGGTCAAACGTAGTGTACTACATAGGGAATTGGGTGCCATTTGGGATGGAGTGTTTATAATACAACTTTTAAAGGGACCAGAACTGGATGAACAAGCTAGTCAGATCAGTTCAAGACGAGTAGCTAAAGATGTTGTCAGAAAGAACATCTATTCATGCTGTGGTGGTGAGCAACAGCTTGACTTGTCTGCGTGCCAGTAACTTCCTCTTTACCACCTCACAGTAGAACAAGGAAGTGAATCACCAGTGTGTCCATTCTGGTTTAACCACATACTAATGAAAGCTTTGTTAAAGTTATTTACTTAGTGAGAACAGGGGTGAGACTCAAAAGGCACCTTAATCCCTACAGATATGAAAGGGTTAGTAGTATATTATGAAAGGGTTAGTAGTGTATTATGAAAGGGTTAGTAGTGTATTATGAAAGGGTTAGTAGTATATTATGAAAGGGTTAGTAGTATACTATGAAAGGGTTAGTAGTGTATTATGAAAGGGTTAGTAGTATATTATGAAAGGGTTAGTAGTATACTATGAAAGGGTTAGTAGTGTATTATGAAAGGGTTAGTAGTGTATTATGAAAGGGTTAGTAGTGTATTATGAAAGGGTTAGTAGTGTATTATGAAAGGGTTAGTAGTATATTATGAAAGGGTTAGTAGTGAGTGGTCCTCTGTAGCTCAGCTGGTAGAGCACGGCGCTTGTAACGCCAAGGTAGTGGGTTCGATCCCCGCGACCACCCATACACAAAAATGTATGCACGCATGACTGTAAGTCGCTTTGGATAAAAGCGTCTGCTAAATGGCATATTATTATTATATTATAGTGTATTATGAAAGGGTTAGTAGTGTATTATGAAAGGGTTAGTAGTATATTATGAAAGGGTTAGTAGTATATTATGAAAGGGTTAGTAGTGTATTATGAAAGGGTTAGTAGTGTATTATGAAAGGGTTAGTAGTATATTATGAAAGGGTTAGTAGTATATTATGAAAGGGTTAGTAGTGTATTATGAAAGGGTTAGTAGTATATTATGAAAGGGTTAGTAGTGTATTATGAAAGGGTTAGTAGTGTATTATATTGGGAATGGGGTTCCATTTGCCATGCAAAACAGATATGACCAAACCTAATCTCGGTTAAGCCAGAACTAAAATTTAGCGTAATTTGGTCAGATGCTTGTTAGAAATTGAGATTTCCGGTTTGTGAAATGTACCCGACTGATTTCACCCTAACATGACCATAATCTACCCAACTGATTTCACCCTAACATGACCCTGCCTGAATGTGTGTGCTTTGTGTTGTTAGGGAATGCATTGTCATTCATTATTTGCGTTCAGCCTACGTTGCAGGCCCCAGAAAGTGAATAGAAGCAATGACTAGTCAACTGCGTTGTGTAATAGCAGATGTGAGTGAATATCACATGGGTGCATATGTGATCAATGGAAACGTCAGTAAGTCTCCTTCAGAGGATTGGTATACTGTGGATTTCTATTGCACACACAGTATAAAGATCATCAAGCGTCTCAGAGAAGGAATGCTGATCTCGGATCAGTCCCCCTCCCCTAGCCTGGGTATCAGTCTCTTTGTGCTAACGTTCCCCTAGCCTGGGTACCAGTCTCTTTGTGCTAACGTTCCCCTAGCCTGGGTACCAGTCTGTTTGTGCTAACGTTCCCCTAGCCTGGGTACCAGTCTCTTTGTGCTAACGTTCCCCTAGCCTGGGTACCAGTCTGTTTGTGCTAACATTCCCCTAGCCTGGGTACTAGTCTGTTTGTGCTAACATTCCCCTAGCCTGGGTACCAGTCTCTTTGTGCTAACATTCCCCTAGCCTAGGTATCAGTCTCTTTGTGCTAACATTCCCCTAGCCTGGGTATCAGTATGTTTGTGCTAACATTTGACTCCATATTATGACAAGGAGTGGCAAGGACTGGAATGTTAGCAGGTCTAGATTTTAGGCTAGTTCGCCACTGTCCGTGTAATCATATTCATTGTGATCTAAAAGGCGAAACTGATCCTAAATCAGCACACCTACTTTTGAGCCGCTTGATACACACAGCCGCTGTTATGGTTGAGAGACAGACAGGCACTGCAGCACTCACCATACGATGAGCCTTTCACCTGTTTCGACAGCAGAGCACGGATGGTCGGCATGGGAATCAGAGAGAACAGACTGAGGGCTCGAGCTGAAACGCACATGGAAGGAAGGGTGTGAATACAACAACAAAAAACAGTTCAAGTGAAGGGGTTGCAGACGAGATCGGGTGCACCGTTCCAGCAGAATACGTTTATAATCTATTGTATTCTGCTTTGTTCTATTCTGTCTCCTGTGTGATTTTGTAAGAAAGCAGTGAACGTGTGTGTGTAGGAGGTCTAACCACAATTATGTTGAGACTAGTCAATAGGGGAGTCCCCCTTCTACTCTAGTGTTTCCAGTAAATCTCTATGCAGTAACTACAGTGAGGGGAAAAAAAGTATTTGCTCCCCTGCTGATTTTGTACGTTTGCCCACTGACAAAGACATGATCAGTCTATAATTTTAATGGTAGGTTTATTTGAACAGTGAGAGACAGAATAACAACAAATTAATCCAGAAAAACGCATTTCAAAAATGTTATAAATTGATTTGCATTTTAATGAGGGAAATAAGTATATGACCCCTCTGCAAAACATGACTCACAGACGTCAGAGGTTTCTTGTAGTTGGCCACCAGGTTTGCACACATCTCAGGAGGGATTTTGTCCCACTCCTCATTGCAGATCTTCTCCAAGTCATTAAGGTTTCGAGCCTGACGTTTGGCAACTCGAACCTTCAGCTCCCTCCACAGATTTTCTATGGGATTAAGGTCTGGAGACTGGCTAGGCCACTCCAGGACCTTAATGTGCTTCTTCTTGAGCCACTCCTTTGTTGCCTTGGTCGTGTGTTTTGGGTCATTGTCATGCTGGAATACCCATCCACGACCCATTTTCAATGCCCTGGCTGAGGGAAGGAGGTTCTCACCCAAGATTTGACGGTGCATAAGAGGAGTGGGACAAAATCCTTCCTGAGATGTGTGCAAACCTGGTGGCCAACTACAAGAAACGTCTGACCTCTGATTGCCAACAAGGGTTTTGCCACCAAGTACTAAGTCATGTTTTGCAGAGGGGTCAAATACTTATTTCCCTTATTAAAATGCAAATCAATTTATAACATTTTTGACATGTGTTTTTCTGGATTTATTTGTTGTTATTCTGTCTCTCACTGTTCAAATAAACCTACCATTAAAATTATAGACTGATCATTTCTTTGTCAGTGGGCAAACGTACAAAATCAGCAGGGGATCAAATACTTTTTACTCTCACTGTAACTCTCCATGCAGTAACTAACTCTCCATGCAGTAACTAACTCTCCATGCAGTAACCAAGTCTATATGCAGTAACTAACTCTCCATGCAGTAACTAACTCCCCATGCAGTAACTAACTCTCCCTGCAGTAACTAACTCTCCATGCAGTAACTAACTCCCCATGCAGTAACTAACTCTCCATAGAGTAACTAAGTCTCCATGCAGTAACTAACTCTCCATGCAGTAACTAACTCTCCATGCAGTAACTAACTCTCCATGCAGTAACTAACTCTCCATGCCGTAACTAACTCTCCATGCCGTAACTAACTCTCCATGCAGTAACTAACTCTCCATGCCGTAACTAACTCTCCATGCCGTAACTAACTCTCCATGCCGTAACTAACTCTCCATGCCGTAACTAACTCTCCATGCAGTAACTGACTCTCCATGCAGTAACTAACTCCCCATGCAGTAACTAACTCTCCCTGCAGTAACTAACTCTCCATGCAGTAACTAACTCCCCATGCAGTAACTAACTCTCCATAGAGTAACTAAGTCTCCATGCAGTAACTAACTCTCCATGCCGTAACTAACTCTCCATGCCGTAACTAACTCTCCATGCAGTAACTAACTCCCCATGCAATAACTAACTCTCCATGCCGTAACTAACTCTCCATGCCGTAACTAACTCTCCATGCCGTAACTAACTCTCCATGCCGTAACTAACTCTCCATGCAGTAACTGACTCTCCATGCAGTAACTAACTCCCCATGCAGTAACTAACTCTCCCTGCCGTAACTAACTCTCCATGCCGTAACTAACTCTCCATGCCGTAACTAACTCTCCATGCAGTAACTGACTCTCCATGCAGTAACTAACTCCCCATGCAGTAACTAACTCTCCCTGCAGTAACTAACTCTCCATGCAGTAACTAACTCCCCATGCAGTAACTAACTCTCCATAGAGTAACTAACTCTCCATGCAGTAACTAACTCTCCATGTAGTAACTAACAGAATACTTGAGTATCCCGAATAATAACGAGATATGGGTGTGGTCAGAATGCATTGTGTGCCCCCCACCTCTTCTCACACACACATACATACACATCATTGGTTTACACAACCTGTAAACCCTGCCAGAAACGAGAAGCTGAAACATAGCAGAGGATGTCTGATAGTATATTTTAAAAGGCAGCGACACCTTATTTATTTAAAATCAAGTCTTATCTTCACACTGCTGCATTAAGTCCCACTCACCCCGCACCATGCTACACTGTGTGATGGCCTGAATTTAGTTTAGCCGGCCTCCTTCCTCATGCCAAATTAATGACTTAGTTACTGCATGGAGAGTTAGTTACTGCATGGAGAGTTAGTTACTGCATGGAGAGTTAGTTACTGCATATAGACTTAGTTACTGCACGGAGACTTAGTTACTGCATATAGACTTAGTTACTCTATGGAGAGTTAGTTACTCTATGGAGAGTTAGTTACTGCATGGAGACTTAGTTACTGCATGGAGAGTTAGTTACTGCATGGAGACTTAGTTACTCTATGGAGAGTTAGTTACTGCATGGAGAGTTAGTTACTGCATGGAGAGTTAGTTACTCTATGGAGAGTTAGTTACTGCATGGAGAGTTAGTTACGGCATGGAGAGTTAGTTACGGCATGGAGAGTTAGTTACTGCATGGAGAGTTAGTTACGGCATGGAGAGTTAGTTACGGCATGGAGAGTTAGTTACGGCATGGAGAGTTAGTTACTGCATGGAGAGTTAGTTACTGCATGGAGAGTTAGTTACTGCATATAGACTTAGTTACTGCATGGAGAGTTAGTTACTGCATGGAGAGTTAGTTACTGCATGGAGAGTTAGTTACTGCATGGAGACTTAGTTACTGCATGGAGAGTTAGTTACTGCATGGAGAGTTAGTTACTGCATGGAGAGTTAGTTACTGCATGGAGAGTTAGTTACTGCATGGAGACTTAGTTACTGCATGGAGAGTTAGTTACTGCATGGAGAGTTAGTTACTGCATGGAGAGTTAGTTACTGCATGGAGAGTTAGTTACTGCATGGAGAGTTAGTTACTGCATGGAGAGTTAGTTACTGCATGGAGAGTTAGTTACTGCATGGAGAGTTAGTTACTCCATGGAGAGTTAGTTACGGCATGGAGAGTTAGTTACTGCATGGAGAGTTAGTTACTGCATGGAGAGTTAGTTACTGCATGGAGAGTTAGTTGCTGCATGGAGAGTTAGTTGCTGCATGGAGAGTTAGTTGCTGCATGGAGAGTTAGTTACTGCATGGAGAGTTAGTTACTGCATGGAGAGTTAGTTACTGCATGGAGAGTTAGTTACGGCATGGAGAGTTAGTTACTGCATGGAGAGTTAGTTACTGCATGGAGAGTTAGTTACTGCATGGAGAGTTAGTTACTGCATGGAGAGTTAGTTACTGCATGGAGAGTTAGTTGCTGCATGGAGAGTTAGTTACTGCATGGAGAGTTAGTTACTGCATTGAGAGTTAGTTACTGCATGGGGAGTTAGTTACTACATGGAGAGTTAGTTGCTGCATGGAGAGTTAGTTACTGCATGGAGAGTTAGTTACTGCATGGAGACCGATATCCCGTTATTATTTGGGATACTGAAGTATTCTGTTTTTGAGTTGACGCATATAAACATCATATCCTGTTTACAATCATTTTAAAAAGCTTGTATCCTGGTGATGAGAAACCTGGATAAGATGCCTGACATATGCTGATCTTAGACGGGATACTGTGGCATGTAAACATCTTATCGCTACTTTTTATTTACTGTTGTTTTTCGCGGTCTGCGCAGACTCAGTTTCACATATCATGGGTGTTGTGTGATGATGTTTTCATCTGATTGTCAAACATATCAATTCAAAAAGTAGGCTTCCTGTGCAGCTTCCATAATAATTTATTTAGCTGATATTCCTTACTGGGACTATTTAGTCTATATGCTACTTTCAACCCTAAGCTTCTGCTTAGAATTTCCAACATTTGGTAGGACATTTGTTTGTCAACTACTGTATAGTTAGATACATGCAGCTTCTCTTCTGTCATAACTTGTTGCCCCAGAAGAGTAAATAAAGTAGTGCTCAGCAGAATAATGTCCTACATTGATAGAATGAATACATTAGTAATCTAGTTAACACCCGTAAAGTTGTCTGTTTCCTTTAGGGACCGGGAGAAAATGCAATAACTCCAAAATTGTGGAAAGATTGGTCCTGTACAAAATGTCCAAATGTCATCAGTTTGACCAGTTTTAAGGAAATGAAAACCTGAGAAAACGATAAAACACGTTTCTGATAAGACTTCAGTCTTGGGTGCGTATTATATGTGGTTGAAATACTGTCTGCTTGCATAACAGTGTCAAAGATAACACTTTACACGCGCATTCACATTTTCTTAAGAAATGCTGAAAGAAATCATATTTCTCCACTGTTCCCGAGACAAAACAGTTATACAGCTGCACCATCAAGAGCATCCTGCCTGGTTACATCACCGCCTGGTATGGCAACTGCTCAGCCTCCGACCGCAAGACACTACAGAGGGTAGTGCGTACGGCCCAGTACATCACTGGGGCCAAGCTTCCTGCCATCCAGGACCTCTATACCAGGCGGTGTCAGAGGAAGGCCCTAAAAATTGTCAAAGACTCCAGCCACCAAAGTCATAGACTGTTCTCTCTGCTACCGCACGGCAAGCGGTACCGGAGCACCAAGTCTAGGTTTTGCAGAGGGGTCAAATACTTATTTCCCTCATTAAAATGCAAATCAATTTATAACATTTCTGCCATGCTTTTTTTCTGGATTTTTTTGTTGTTATTCTGTCTCTCACTGTTCAAATAAACCTACCATTAAAAATATAGACTGATCATTTCTTTGTCAGTGGGCAAACGTACAAAATCAGCAGGGGATCAAATACTTTTTTCCCTCACTGTATATCATGCTACATGTGAGAGGTTATAGGCCTACAGTCAGAGTCCATGTTTCAGTTACTATTCAGTTTAACCCTTGTGAATTTAAATGAGGAATATTCTGTTTATTCATTGATTACAGGGATATCAAAGGTGCATGTAAACAGCTTATCCCGAATAAGACCTTAAGCTGGATATGAGCTACTATCCGGAATACTGTGCTCATGATGAGGTGGTCACTGTACTTGTTTCAATCTGGTTTGAACTAAAATAAAATGTGCAGTTAGATTTGCTTGGGCAAAGTACATTACTCATAAATCTATCATAAGTTATAGGCTACGGTACTTACAAATGTAATTACACTCTGATAAGGAATAAATTATCGTATTATCTTACCCAGATAGAACATGTATGTTGCCGTGACGAAGGCCATGAAGTAGATCCCGGCAGCGAAGGACACCATGCCGATGATGATGAGGGTGACATCACTCACCCACCTGGACATTGCCATGACACCCAGGAAGCTCGTCAGGAAGATCGTGAACCCGGCGGCGTTACCGTAACCCACCTGTTGATGTGATTGGTTTAACCAGAGCCCTCTATTACAAGAGTTAATTCTCACAAGTCACAACTCTGAAATAAGGGCTCTGGTTTGGAAATGGGTGTTTTAATTAATGTTGTATCCCCTGGGACCAAATGTATTAGCCTTGTCTTAGATCTCTGTTTGTGCTGTCATTCGAACTCCTTGTCAAACATGTTTTGCATGACAGGGCAAGGAGTGGCATGATGGGAGGTATCCAGGCTACAAATGCACATCTTGTTTGATGTAATCAGGACTAATCATGTAATATGTTTTACCCAAAATAAAATGCATTTCAACTCACCTGTGTAGCACTCCAGTTCAGGGGCTCCTTCATCTCAAAGGTCACCAGTATCTCCATCCCACCTCCGACCGCCACGTCATATAAGATACCGCTCGCGAAGAGAAGCAGAATGTTCAAAATATTCCTGGAATATTGCTCAGTGATGATGCCACTGGTCTCGTTGCGCTCTTGCACGCGTGTCGAGACGCTTGGCATTTGGACAACGAACGTTGTGTAGATAAGACACACCAAGTAGAGGAAGACGCTCAGGCTCACTAACACAGTCCCTTGTTTAAAGTCCACATTGTATAACTGGAAGAGGTGCCCAGACGCTAGGCTACCGATGAGACCGGCTACTCCGTAGACCAGCTCGATGTGCATCATGTGGAGAGAGCGGTCCTTCTCGGTGGAGGTGAGCGACACCAGGGCCATGACTCCGGCCCAGTAGGAGCAGAACCCGCCGCTGAGTCCGTGGACCACGACCCCGCCGAACATAGCTTCTATCGGGAGCTCCATCACTATGACCAGGAGTAGGATCACTCTGGAGACCAGGTAACCCACCAGAGGGATCACTATGGGGATCTTCCGGTACCCCAGGTCCCCTACCTTGGATGGATGGATGGATGAGTGAACGAATGAATTCATGAATGAATGCATTTTATTAGACATATTTAAAACACACAAAGTTGCCATTTAAGTACAACAGGCTATATAAAAAAATATCCAGGATTAAAACAAAGTATCGACTTACCTTAGCTAAAAGAATAGCGGGTAGGATCGGAACGAACTTGGCCAGCATATTATATATCATGTAGAAGTTGGACATAGCTTTCTGCCGGCTGTCTTCCGTGGGGGTGGGATAGAGCGCATCCGTCGCGTTGGCGCATCGCTCCTTGACCACCATCTGCAAGCTGGTGTCGAAAAACGCGCTGGCCATTTGGGCACATAAAACCACCGGCTCGATGCGTTTACGCAGCGTCCCCAGTGACAACATGATTAGTCCCGATAGAAATCAACAGGCAGGCTATAAAAAAGGGAATGGACCAGGTAAACTCCCCCGAACTCAATTAAAGTATCTGACACCAGCGCCTGACCTATCCAAGGACTGTCCAAGTCTGAGTGACTGTAGAGATTTGCGCTGTACTGATCACGACATACCCTACCCAATAGCTATAAACGTCTAGTTCCGTGTTTCAAACCGAGCCATGAGCTCACAGAGTAGATTACGTACATGATGACAAAAGACTGGGTGGGACTGGGAGTGGGAGGACAGCATCATAAGGAAGTTAGCTCAGAACAAATATTAAAACGTGCCCTACTGCACAGTGTTAATTTTGGCATTCGTTTTTAGATATAGTCTAGTCTTGGTCATTTTGACTAAAATATCATTAAGTCACATTTTTGTCATTTTGAATAATGATTGTCTAGTTATTGTCAAAATGAAAACAGTGGGCCATTTTAGTCAACTAAAATTCAGCCTACATTACACATTAAATACAAAACAAACAGACATAAGCAGAGAGAGGTAGAGTATTAGAGACATATTTCCCTCAGATTACACAGACCAACAAAGAATTTGAAAACAAATCCAATTTTGAAAAACTCCCATATCTATTGGGTGAAATACCACAGTGTGCCATCACAGCAGCAATATTTGTGACCTGTTGCCACAAGAATAGTCCATGATTATCTGTTCCCAAATCACCAGATTGTGCCGCCAGTAGTACGTGTTGCCCCTCCATCACTCGGTAGCGTCATCGCCATTTGTATCAATGTTCCACTGCAGCCACATTGATGTCCAGAACTAGAACGGGGGTAATGACTGTTTCACCCAGTAGTCGAGTCACTAAATGTATAATCCGATTCTAGTCCCCTGTGCTCGAGTCCAAGTCCGAGTCACCAATGGAAAGAGTCACGAGTCCCTATGGCTGAAGTCTGAGTCCCAGTGTTAGAGTCCTGGTACAAGTGCTCAAGTCTGAGTCACTGAGTCCACATTAACTCCAAATAAAGTTATTTACCCAGTCAGATATAGTGTACACTCTAAAAATTAGGGGTTCGACAACGGTTCTTCTAAGATCTTGAAGTTATTTGAAGAACCTTTGTCACGTTCGTTGAGTACAGGATTGGACCAAGGTGCTGGGTGGTATGAGTACATGTTCGTTTATTAAATAAACACAGAACAAAACAACAAAAGCATCAAACACACAGAAACAAGATCCCACAACTCAAGGTAGGCAAAATGGCTGCCTAAGTATGATCCCCAATCAGAGACAACGATCGACAGCTGCCTCTGATTGGGAACCACACCCGGCCAAACATAGAACTAGATCAACTAGAATGTCAACATTCACATAGATATACACATCGAAAGGACACCCTGACCAAACCAACTAGAAAAACAGGGCTTTCAAGGTCAGGGCGTGACAACCTTAGTGTTCTTGGCACTGAAAATAGCCCCCAAAAGGTTATTCCATGAACCCCATAGGAGGTGGGGTTTGAGGAACCTCCTGAGTTGGTGGCGGTTCTTGCAGGAACCTAACTGCCCAACGGAAACATTTGGATTTGAATATGAAAGGACAGCAGGTGCAGACACTTAACTGAAAAATTTAAAGATCTCCTCAATTTAAGGTAAGGTTTGTCCCTTGTATGATCTAAATTGATATTGTTGTATGATGATAACATCTATCTTTTCATATTTGTGCAAATCTTTCTACAACAGAAATGGATACAATTCAATGGATATCAATCAACAAAGAGGTAAGAATATGTAGGCTATAAGAATATGTTGAAGGCTAGGTGTATTGGGTGCAGATGACTGAACTGCTGATTTTTGTGTCTGTGTCTGTAGGTATACAGAGGAGGAGGCTGTCACGATCGTTGGAGGAAGTGGACCAATGCGCAGCGTGATGAGTGAACATACTTTTAATTTAGATTCACCACACGAAACAAAACAACAAAATGATACGTGAAGTCCTAGGTAACAGACACAAACCATACACGGAACAAGATCCCACAATACACTGTGGCAAACAGGCTGCCTAAGTATGGTTCCCAATCAGAGACAACAATCAACAGCTGATTCACGCTGCCTCTGATTGAGAACCACACCGGCCAACATAGAAAACACATGAGCTAGATAAAGAACCTATAACCCAAACACATAGAAACTACATACCCTGGCTCAACATAACAGAGTCCCAGAGCCAGGGCGTGACAGAGGCATAAAAAGGTTTGTCAATTAGTATTGGTATGATATGCAGATCACAGGTACCATCCTCCTCCCTTACCTCTACAATGAATATTCCATAGGCCTCTACATTATGGAGGTAAGGTATTGTTATGAAAACCATTATCAAAACAGTATTTACCACATAAACCAAGGTATGAATACTGTCGTGTGCATGTTTTGTTAATCATCTGTATAACTACTATTTTTGGGATTCACACCCTCCCTACACCTCTGATGAATATAACAGGAAACCTGTTCGATCACCCTGCGCTGCAAAATCATTCTGGCAATGGCTACAGAGAACATCAACACATTAACATCAACATGCCAGAGGATATACCCACTGGACTTGGGGCTCTGCTGGGAGTTTACCTCATATTTAGGTTTTTTTATTCTGCTTTGCCACTAAAATCAGTATAAACACTGACAACTAAAATATTGTTGTTATTGTTGTTATTGTTAAGCGTATTACTAATAATTATAATAATATGGGGGGGGTAGTTCAAAAACAAACCCCAAAAGGTTCTTCAAAAGGTTCTTTGAGGATCCATTAAAAGGGGTTCTTTGAAGAACCCTTTTAAATAGTTATTTGAATAACTTATAGGGGTTCCCCCACAGTTTCAATTTCAAGAACCCCTAAAGGATCCTCCAGGAACCTTTACTTTTTAGAGTGTAGTGGCAAGAATAATTATTAACCCAGTCAGATATAGTGTAGTGGTAAGAGGAGTTATTAACCCAGTCAGATATAGCATATGATGGTAATAATAATGATTTATTAAACTTCTACAGCACTTTTCATATCAGAAGGCAATCTCAAAGCGCTTCAAAACAATGTTTTGGC